>NC_027756.1:45165735-45176716 GCF_000695525.1 Brassica oleracea var. oleracea | reverse complement strand
ATGCAACGACATTCTGATTCCTTATAAGTCTGGTAAATAAAATACATATCTATATGGTTCACTGGATAACGAAATTTATGTGAAAGTTCCAGAGGGTATCAAACTACCGAACACATCAAGTTCTCGAGAATAATATTGAATATCGTTATGTGAACGACTTGAATATCCTAGGAACCTGTGGAGAAATTTCCCAAAGATAGAATACATCAAGAAAGAATTCGAATTTAACATGAAAGGTTTTGGGAAAACAAAATTATATATTGGATTATACATTGAGCACCTTGAAAGGAAAATCCTTATGCATCAAATGACATGCATAGATAACGTGCTCAAGAAGTTTGATATGGACTAAGCTTACGAATTGACAAGTCCCATAATTATAAGGTTCCTCAGTTTAGAAAAGATAATTTCGGCCCTAATGAAGAAAATGAGAAAATCTTTAGTCCCGAAATGCCATTTCTAAGTGCCATAAAGTTTTGACGGATTTGGCGAGCCATACAAAGCTAGATAAATAATTTGTCGTAATCTATTAGCTAGATATAGCTCATGATCGACCCAAAGGCACTAGAACGGGATTATACATATTTTGTTACTTACAAGGAACTAAAGACTTGGGTCCATTTGATACTAACCTACCCGAAAAAGGGTAAATTATTTTGGTGATACAGGTTGTTTGTCCGTCCAAGTTCACTTAAGCGAGGATTAAGTTGATCTAATTACTAAGGCGTTACTGACATCTAGAGATGTACTCAACAGGGGGAGTAATACGTGTTGTACTCTTTTTCCTTCACCATGATTTTATCCCATTGAGTTTTCCTGGTAAAGTTTTAATGAGACAACATCCAAAGCGTATTACAAACCACTTCGGAGATGGTCTTCCAAGGGGAGTGTTATAAACCAAAGTCTGGTGGAAGCCCATATTCGAAGGCCCATTTTCTTATGTATTTATATTTCCTAGCCCATATTGTATTAGAGTTTCATATTTATGTAATTCCCTATATAAAGGCTTCTTATTGTCTAATAAATCTACAGACTTTTCCTATATTTTCATAACAATAATGAATTTATTAAAATGTTATAGGATATCATTTGGTTGCTATAATAAAGGTTAGTTGTAATATTTGGTTGTATTTAATAGGTATGACTAAAAATGAATAGGTGCAACAACCTTGCATAAGTAGATTTTTTAAGAATTTTTCTCTTTTAATAGTATAGACTAGATTTTAACCTGCACGTCATGTGGATATTTTTTCATTTTATAAATGTATTTGATATTATTACAAATATTTTAAATATATTATTTTTATTTTAGTATTATATATCGTGTAACTCTATAATATTATTTTTTTATATTTCTTATTCGGCATTATTAATATATAGTGATTTGTTTAATACATCTTATTTTGTTATTAATTATTATTACTTACTAATATATTTTTGAGTTAGTCAATAAAATAACAATATGAGATAATCAAATAGATAACCTCCTTCAAAATATGTTTTTCTTTAGTTTATACATTTTGCTACAATAAATTTTTAAATTTATTTATATTATAGAAAAGAAATATGTTTAAGATAATTTATATTTACATGTTGTGTTTAAAACTATGCTTTAAAATATATTATTTTAGTATTTTACGGAATTTATAAGTAAAAACACTGTTGTGTTTAAATAATATAGTCCTATTCTTTTAGTAGATTTTGTTATAATTAAAATAAAATTTAAATTTATTGTTGGTTTATTACTAATATAAATGATTAAATATGTTATATTAACTAATTCTTTAAGTGGTCCGACTTGTTAATGGCAGATAAAAATAAGACACTATATTGATAGATTAGATTTGTCTCGTACATTGTCTTCATCCTAAATTATATAATATACAACCCTATTCTTTGTTCAAAACTACAAGCTGTGTTTGTTTTTTTCCTTCAGCGAAGAACTACGTGCCGTCTTAATCTAAAATAAACAGAACAGAACAATTCTCCGCCGTGACACTGACAGAGCACTCACTCGGACTCACTAATCAGATCTCTCGACCACCTTTACGAGTTTTGATCATGGCTCAGATGATTCGAATGAAGATCCAATCTATGTTGATTCCCCAAGTTTACCGGCCGCTCTTTGCAGCTGGTTAAGGCCGTCGCCGTGAGACTCAGTATTCGTCAAGTAAAGTCTTCTTTTTTTTAAAATTGCATTTACCAATATCCAGTAATGTTTGCTAATTGGATATTCGTGGGTTTCTTTGTTAGGTGGTGATGTTGATTTTACTTGAAGTTGCTATCAATATCTTTGAATTCACATTAAAATATTCTAACGAAGATTGTCAAATTCTAGTTTCACTAAGAGACTTTTAACGAAAATGACAGAGCTGCTCGTCTTGTGTTAATTTTTATTTAATACATAATATAATTATAGAATTTATTAAAAATAGTATATAATTTTTATTTTTTGTTTTATAATAAATTTTTAGTTAACATTGATTTGTAACAATATTATACTACTAATTACGAAATTAATTAATATATTATTTTATAAAAATATTTAAAATTTTAAGTAAGAACAAACAAGTAATAAAAGTGGAATAAAAGTTTTAGATAGACTGTCAACGTAGGACTCAAAAATCAGTCAATAATATTCTTTCTTTTGGTCAAGTCACAGACCATTTTCATGTTGGACTTCTAATAATTTTTTGATATGTTAACTTGAATTTGTTTGGCCCGTTTAGCCCAATGAGAGGGAAAACCCTAGAAACGTGAGACGATGAACTCCAGATCCTTTTGTGTATTGTTATTCGTCGTTTCCAATTCTCTAACGGATTGTCGATCAAATAACACATGATTCATCTCTGTGTAATCAAGCCTCCATTTATGGCTTCCTTTCACTTTTTCCCTCGGAATTTCTTTATAACCTTTTTTTCTCCAGATCCATTTATCACAAAATTGTCTATCTCTTCACCATTTCTTGGTCTCAATCAAATTCGAGAAAATCCTCTTAAGAAGCCGAATCCGCGATGAAACCCAATGGCAAATCCCCACTGATCAAACATACCGACAAAACCAATGTCTCCTCCACCAAAGCTGTCTCCGGCGATCCTACGTTGAAGAAACCAAACGGCAAGGCGGTTCTCCACTCCGACTCCTCCGCCAAAACCTGTGTCTCCTCCGCCAAATCTGTCTCCGGCGATCCTATATCAAAGAAACCAAACGGCAAGGCCATTGTCTCCTCCCCCAGAGCTGATGAAGTGGTGTTCTTCAGAGATGTCGAATTTGAACCACAAGAAGGCGAGTTAACGGATACATAGACAAAACTAGCAGAGTGAAAGGTCGTCCTCTAACCCCACCGACACCGCCAAGCACGCTCCAGAACCACCAGATCTGATAACGGAGACAACCTCAACTGAACTCCACCTTTGCTGGTGAAGAGGGTACAGAGATGAACAATGAGATGGAGAAGAGGAGTAGCGGAAAAGAGAGGTGCTTTTTTCTTATTTTTTTTAACCTATAGAGAAGCAAGACGTTTATTTTAAGACATAAATTTGCTTTTTTTGTTTGTCTCCTTTTTAAAAAATTACACGTTTTGATTTTTCTTAGAGTTAAATGTTGAGAATCCAAATGTCGTTTTTGTTGTTGTGAATTGTAACCTTCGTTATTTTTGCAGACATCTAGCTTCGAGTTCTTTATGAATGGAACAGCTAATGAAGACCAATGTGGTTGCGTTTGGGGGGTTGCCTCTAGAAATCATAACTGGCCGTTGAGCTATTGATACATCTATATGGTAAAGCAATGTGATTTTGGGTAATAGAATCAAATAGTCGGAAAACTTGAAATGCATATTTTGCAATAGTTTTCTTTTTGAAAAGGTCTCTTATTGGTTTGCTAATATGGTGTTTTCATTTTTTCTCAGAAGCTATATATGTTTGTAAGTACTATATATCATCTCATAGAGTCTAAAAAGATGACTGGAACTTTGCATATATGAGTCTGTGCATCTGGAACTTCATCACTCTGCTTCACGGTTCAGATGCAGTGAAAGTGGAGCTTAATAGATTATACAACGACAATCTATAGTTGTTTATGTGTCGACTGATTTTAATTTTCTTTTTTTATTGTTGTTGGTATTGGCTTGATTTATTAGTTTTTTCGTCCTATTGTGATGCAGATCTACACACTGAACTCAAATCGTTAAAGTTTGTCTGAGAGACATAGACAGAAAGATCTTGAAAAGGTTTGTTGTTATTTGTGTTGTATGTTTTGTGTTTGTGTTTATTAAAGGAAGTTCAGTTTCATATTTATTAAAGGAAGTTCAGTTTCATATGTCAGTTTATTTCTTCCGTTCACCCAAAATTTTAAGTTTTTAACTTTTTGTTAATTAAAAACAAGCCAATTATCATGAAAGTGTTCAGGTATATTTATGCTGTGAGTATTATGCATTAGCGTTCAGAATTTTTACTGCCACTTAGTTTTGGATCAATTATTACATCATGTGTTCTTCGCTTTTATGTTTTAATTTGTCGGAGCTTTGTAGACAGTACCTTTTGTTTATACATAAAAACTGTGTTGCGGAATCTATAAATCAAGAAAATTAATGAGGAGAGGGCATCAATGGTTGCTCAATTTGCTACAGAATCCACCTTAAGAAAGATCCTTGCTGCAGAAAAAGATGATGATGACATGCCTCCAATTGAAGCTATATTTGCTCAATTAGAATTTGAGCTTAAGCTTCCATGAAAAGAAGCATTTTACATGGCATTTATAAGGTTGATTGATTGCTCTCTACTTTCATATAGGGTTTCTAAAAATTGATGAAGCCATCAACTGCTTTGTTTCTTCGTAGATGGGGAAAATAACATGGTTTGGATCGTTTGACTAAATCAAAAGAACTTGATGTACTTAATACCGAGAGAACTATTGAAGGTATCCTCCCAAAAGCAGACATGATTGATGATGTCCAAAACAAGAATAGTTGACGAAACAAATAGAAATCTGTCAGGTTATGTAGTCATCATCTTATTTTTTGTGTGTACTCTTAAGTCTGAACACGCTAGAGATGGAAAAATTATAAGATGAAAAGCTATGAGTCTATGATGATCGACAAAAGCCAAGGTCAAAAGTTAATAGATTTTCTTTTTACTTCCCAAAACCATTGTTCACTTAGGAACAAATATATGTTTCTCTATCAAACGTTACTTCATTGATGAAAATCATAGAAGAAACCCAAAATTCTGATATGAGTTAAGAAGATAGTTAAAAGTATATATATATACAATGGCTTTACAACTTGAAAAGATTGGTAAGAGATACAAAAAATATGTTGCTTTGATTCGAAATTTAGGGATTAAAATAATTATTTGCTTTTAAATGCACTAACAAAAGCATCGAACTTCTTAGTTAGCTATTGATCCACATTAGCTTATTATTATGTTTTTTTAACCACAAGCCTATTATTATGTTATAAGCTACAAACTTCATATTATGTTACACCTTAGCTACGGACTTCATATTATATTATGTTATAAATACATGAAAAAACAATAATCATGTATTGTTTAATTATATACATGTCCAAACATAAAACAATATTAGGAAAGCTATATTGGTCACATATTTTAAAAGTAAAAATAAGTCTCCTAAATTAAATACATATAAGCGTAAATATAAAATATTTTAAAAAAAAAATTCTAACAAGTACATTTAAGGCCCAACCAAGGAAAAAGTAAATGTAATGTAGATGGAGAGTTTCATCAACTCAACTATTCCAGCGGAAGCGGGTTGGATTCTAAGAAATGAGTATGGATGTTATAAAGAATCAGCTCAAGCTGCATGAAAGATTGTTTAAAATGCGTTTGAAAGTGAACATCAAGGAATTTTAATGGCGGTACAACATTGTTGGATAAGGGGTTATAGAATGCTAATCATTGAGAGTGACTGTGAAAAAGCCTTATTAAAAAATGGTAATCTCCACTTTGGAGCTTATAACTGGATCAAAGAAATATGCTGGTGGGTGCAAAGATTTGAAGATATCTCATTTACTTAGACGGGAAGAAAGACAAATTAGGTGGCGGATCTTTTGGCTAAGGCTAGAATTCCGAATGACAATTTATTTGTATGTTATTACAATGTACTTACTTTAATTGTTCATCCTCTTCACGAAGGATTATGTAATCTCCACCTAAGTTCGAGAAATTATATGTTTATCACTTTCATGCTATCAGTTTTCATTTTTACTACCACTAAATGAACATTTTCAAAAATATTTTCTTCATTAAGTGGTAAAAAACTTTTATGCCATTGTTCTTTATATATAATAAATAAATATTTATATAAATAAAAATCTAAAAAAATAAAAAATAATTTTTTTAATTTTCCCCCGGATTATACTATTTTGAAATTCAAACCCTAAACCTTAAAACTCAACTCGAAACCCTAAACCATCAATCCTAAACCTTTTTTTTTGAAATACGAACCCTAAACCCTAACCCATCAATCCTAAACCCTATTATTTTTTGAAATACGAACCTTAAACCCTGAAACATCAACTCTAAACTATAAACCCCGAAACATCAACTCTAAACCCTAAACCCTAAACCTTCAACTCTAAACTCTAAAACATCAACTCTAAACCCTAACCCCTAAACTTCAACTCTAAACCCTAAATCCTAAACTTCAACTCTAAACCCTAAACCATCAACACTAAACCCTAAATTATCAACACTAAACCCTAAACCCTAAAAAGTAAACTCCGTTTAGAGTTGATGTTTTAGGGTTTAGATTTGAAGGTTTAAGGTTTTAGAGTTTAGTGCTTACGTTTAGGGTTTAGAGTTGATGTTTTAGGGTTTAGATTTGAAGGTTTAAGGTTTTAGAGTTTAGTGCTTACGTTTAGGGTTTAGAGTTGATGTTTTAGGGTTTAGATTTGAAGGTTTAAGGTTTTAGAGTTTAGTGCTTACGTTTAGGGTTTAGAGTTGATGTTTTAGGGTTTAGATTTGAAGGTTTAGGGTTCGAATTTTAGAAAAATATAGGGTTTAGGGTTTACGTTTAGGGTTTAGAGTTGATGTTTTAGAGTTTAGATTTGAAGGTTTAGGGTTTAAGGTTTAGAGTTGATGTTTCGAGGTTTAGGGTTTAGAGTTGATTTTTCATGGCTTAAGGTTTAGAGTTGATGATTTAGGGTTTAGGGTTGATGTTTTAAGTTTAAATTTTGGGTTTAGGGTTTATGTTTAGGGTTTAAAGTTGATGTTTTAGGGTTTAGATTTGAAGGTTTAGAGTTTAGGGTTTAGGGTTTAGAGTTGATGTTTCGGGGTTTAGGATTTAGAGTTGATGTTTCATGGTCTAGGGTTTAGAGTTGATGATTTAGGGTTTAGAGTTGATGATTTAAGTTTATATTAGTTAAGCGTATATTTTTTTTTGTCAAAATTAATGAAAGGATTATAAATATCTTTTACCTTTCATTAAAGACGACAGTAAAAGTGGTTAGTGTAAACATGAAAAGTGGTACTTTGAAAATTGTATTTTTGGCAATTTCTCACCTAAGTTTAATAAAATTAGTCTTTATAAAAAAATTATGTACACTACTATTTACATTTAATTAGATATTGATCCACCTTAGCTTATTAAAAGTTCAATACCACAAAAATAAAAACTTATCTATTACAATACGTTAAAAGTGTTTTGAAATAAAATTAGGAAAAACTTTTAAACAAGAGAAAACAAGAAAAAATATTTTCTTTTAATTTAAATACTTTCAATATTAAACAAAATCAACAATAATAAGAGATAATATAAAAATAATACAACAAAATCAACAATTAAATATAAAAAGCAACTATAGTCTACAATATTTGATATTCATATAACAAATCAACAATTACATATAAAAAACAATTTTTGTTATAGTTTTGTTAGATTCTTTCGCAACAGATTTTGTTATATTTAAAAAAAAAAGAAAGGGAAATTACATTTTTACCACTTTTATGCTACCACTTTTCATTTTTACCACCACTAAAGGACATTTCAAAAATAACTTCTTCATTAAATGACAAAAGACTCTTATGTCCATGTTCTTTATATATATAATAAATAAATATTTAAATAACTAAAAATCTAAAAAAATAAATTTTTTATTTTTTTTAATTTTTTTCTGAATTATACTATTTTGAAATTCAAACCCTAAACCCTAAAACTCAACTCTAAACCCTAAACCATCAATCCTAAATCCTAATATTTTTTTTAATACGAACACTAAACCATCAATCCTAAACCTTTTTTTTTTTTGAAATAAACACTAAACCCCGAAACATCAACTATAAACCCTAAACCCCGAAACCTCAACTCTAAACCCTAAACTTTCAACTTTAAACCCTAAAACATCAACTCTAAACCCTAAACCCTAAACTTCAACTCTAAACCCTAAACTATCAACACTAAATCCTAAACTATCAACACTAAACCCAAAACCCTAAAAAGTAAACTCTAAACCCTAAACCCTAAAAAATTAACCCTAAACCCTAAAACATTAACTTTAAACCCTAAACCTTCAACTCTAAACCCTAAACCCTAAATCCTAAACACTAAACCCTAAAACCCTAGAGTTGATGTTGTAGGGTTTATATTTGAAGATTTAGGGTTTATGTTTAGGGTTTAGAGTTGATGTTTTAGGGTTTAGATTTGAAGATTTAGGGTTTTAGGGTTTAGGGCTCGAATTTCAGAAAAAATATAAGGTTTAGGGTTTAGGGTTTACGTTTAGGGTTTAGAGTTGATGTTTTAGGGTTTTGATTTGAATGTTTAGGGTTTATAGTTGATGTTTCGGGGTTTAGGGTTTATAGTTGATTTTTTATGGTTTAGGGTTTAGAGTTGATGATTTAGGGTTTAAAGTTGATGTTTTACGTTTAAATTTAGGGTTTAGGGTTTACGTTTAGGGTTTAGAGTTGATGTTTTAGGGTTTTGATTTGAATGTTTAGGGTTTATAGTTGATGTTTCGGGGTTTAGGGTTTATAGTTGATTTTTTATGGTTTAGGGTTTAGAGTTGATGATTTAGGGTTTAAAGTTGATGTTTTACGTTTAATAAACCCTAAAACCCTAGAGTTGATGTTGTAGGGTTTATATTTGAAGATTTAGGGTTTATGTTTAGGGTTTAGAGTTGATGTTTTAGGGTTTAGATTTGAAGTTTTAGGGTTTAGGGTTTAGAGTTGATGTTTTGGGGTTTAGGGTTTAGAGTTGATGTTTCATTGTTTAGGGTTTATAGTTGATGATTTAAGGTTTAGAGTTGATGTTTTAAATTTAGATCAGTTAACAAATGTTTTTTTTGTCAAATATAATCAAAATGTTATAAATGTCTTTTAACCTTTATTAAAGATTAGAGTAAAAATGGTTAGTGTAAACATGAAAAGTGGTACTTTAAAAATGATATTTTTGGCAATTTTTCAAAAAAAATTCAAATTTATTATTGATTTATTGTCAATATAAATTATTAAATATGTTATATTAACTAGATAAGAATAAGACCGATTAGATTTGTGCGGTACATTGTATTCATCCTAAACTACAAGCTGTGTTTGTTTTTTTCCTTCGGCGAAGAACTACGTGCCGTCTTAATCTATAACAGACAGAACAGAACATTTCTTCTCCGTGACACTGACACAGCACTCACTCGGACTCGCTTATCAGATCTCTCGACCACCTTTACGAGTTTTGATCATGGCTCAGATGATTCGAATGAAGATCCAATCTGTGTTGATTCCCCAAGTTTACCGGCCGCTCTTTGCAGAAGGTTAAGGCCGTCCCCGTGAGAATGCGCCGATTCAAGATGTTGATCATAAAGCAAAGATAAGTAAACTTATGAATGTAAATTGTTGTAAATGTAAAATGAAGTTGTTTGGTGAGTGGAGTATTATGCCCACATATCATGCACTATCATTTCTTTATTTAGTTAGTGTATGAGAGCCTCTCCTTAGTGCAAGTGAGCCTCACTTAGTGCAAGGGAGTCTCACTTAGTGCATGAGAGCCTCTTTGTTTTGGCTCCCCATTTGATGTATATATAGGTACTCTTGATACATGAAACAATCAAGCAATTCAATTCCATCTTTCTCATTATCTTTCAAGAAAGTCTCTCATTAGTCTTCATGTTCTTCATTTAATTTCTCTTTTCTTTCTTAATTCTCATAAAATCTCATGGTATCAGAGCCACAAGCTCTTGAAACCTAAGTCTTCCGCAATCTTTCACTTTGTTTCTATTTATTTTTTTTTCTTAAAAAAAAAAATTTACTTTGTTCTTCTCATTGCGAAGCTGTTCTTAATGGATTCTGGAGGAAATTCAAAGATGGTTGTGATTCCAGTTACTCTCAAGGGAGCTAACTACTTACTTTGGGCAAGGCTAACTAAGACAGCTCTTGGAGGCAGAGGTCTCTGGGAAATTGTTGAAGAAGGCAGAGGCCTTAAGAAGAAGACTATCCTAGGAGAGGATGGTAAGGAGATAGTGGTGGCTGAAGCTGGTGATAAGAAAAGAGTTCAAGAAGATCTCATGGTGTTATCTATCATCCACAACAGTCTTGAACCCGCAATCTTGGAAGCTTACTCCTACTGTGAAACTTCTAAAGATCTGTGGGATACACTTCAAAAGGTGTTTGGAAATGTCTCCAACATCAGTAGAGTGTTTGAAGTCAAGAGGGCTATCAACAACTTGTGTCAAGAGGATACTGAGTTTGATAAACACTTTGGAAAGTTTAGGTCTTTGTGGGCTGAACTAGAGATGTTGAGGCCAAGTACTTTGGATCCTGAAGTACTGAACCAGAGAAGAGAGCAAGATAAAGTCTTTGCGCTTCTCTTCACTCTAAACCCCGCGTATAATGACTTGATCAAACACATCCTAAGAGGACATGAGCTCCCATCTCTAGATGAAGTGTGCTCTCAGATCCAAAAGGAGCAAGGATCAGTTGGACTCTTTGGGAGAAAGGGAGAGCTCATCATGGTAAATCAAGCTGAAGGGGCA
>NC_027756.1:45150517-45162461 GCF_000695525.1 Brassica oleracea var. oleracea | reverse complement strand
TCCGATCTCCTAAAACATTAACTTTAAACCCTAAACCTTCAACTCTAAACCCTAAACCCTAAATCCTAAACACTAAACCCTAAAACCCTAGAGTTGATGTTGTAGGGTTTATATTTGAAGATTTAGGGTTTATGTTTAGGGTTTAGAGTTGATGTTTTAGGGTTTAGATTTGAAGTTTTAGGGTTTAGGGTTTAGAGTTGATGTTTTGGGGTTTAGGGTTTAGAGTTGATGTTTCATTGTTTAGGGTTTATAGTTGATGATTTAAGGTTTAGAGTTGATGTTTTAAATTTAGATCAGTTAACAAATGTTTTTTTTGTCAAATATAATCAAAATGTTATAAATGTCTTTTAACCTTTATTAAAGATTAGAGTAAAAATGGTTAGTGTAAACATGAAAAGTGGTACTTTAAAAATGATATTTTTGGCAATTTTTCAAAAAAAATTCAAATTTATTATTGATTTATTGTCAATATAAATTATTAAATATGTTATATTAACTAGATAAGAATAAGACCGATTAGATTTGTGCGGTACATTGTATTCATCCTAAACTACAAGCTGTGTTTGTTTTTTTCCTTCGGCGAAGAACTACGTGCCGTCTTAATCTATAACAGACAGAACAGAACATTTCTTCTCCGTGACACTGACACAGCACTCACTCGGACTCGCTTATCAGATCTCTCGACCACCTTTACGAGTTTTGATCATGGCTCAGATGATTCGAATGAAGATCCAATCTGTGTTGATTCCCCAAGTTTACCGGCCGCTCTTTGCAGAAGGTTAAGGCCGTCCCCGTGAGAATGCGCCGATTCAAGATGTTGATCATAAAGCAAAGATAAGTAAACTTATGAATGTAAATTGTTGTAAATGTAAAATGAAGTTGCTTGGTGAGTGGAGTATTATGCCCACATATCATGCACTATCATTTCTTTATTTAGTTAGTGTATGAGAGCCTCTCCTTAGTGCAAGGGAGCCTCACTTAGTGCAAGGGAGTCTCACTTAGTGCATGAGAGCCTCTTTGTTTTGGCTCCCCATTTGATGTATATATAGGTACTCTTGATACATGAAACAATCAAGCAATTCAATTCCATCTTTCTCATTATCTTTCAAGAAAGTCTCTCATTAGTCTTCATGTTCTTCATTTAATTTCTCTTTTCTTTCTTAATTCTCGTAAAATCTCACAAGAGACTCAATAGTCGTTAAGTAAAGTCTTCTTATTTTTTACCAAAACAACTAATGATTGCTAATTGGACATTCGTAGGTTTCTTTGTTAGGTGGTGATTGTTCAAGTTGCTATCAAAGTCTTTGAATTCACATTAAAATATTCTAACGAAGGAAGACTGTCAAATGTCAAAGTCAAGTTTCAGAAAGAGACTTTTAACGAAAATGACAAAGAGCTTGTCTTGTGTTATACGTCGGCCAGTGAAAAATGCTTTGCCTTTACTCTCGTTTATAAAGGTTTGACTATTGAAAAACCAAATAATATTGACAAGGGACTCCTCTCACATATTCAACGACCTCATTTAATTGTCCCCACTACCTTTTTTCAGTGGAATTGCATTTTGAGTTTGCTTCTTTCTTTATTAACCTTAAAGGCTTTAAACTTACTCTCGTTTTCTCTTAGTTTATGTTGAAGAAGAAGAAGCTATGAAGCCGTCTCTTTCACTTGCTCTACTCATGTTCTTTGAAGCTTTCACGGTTCTCTTTGCTCAACCCAGGTTTTCGAGTGAGACCGACACGAAAGCTTTGCTTGAGTTCAAGTCCCAAGCCGCTGAGAACAATACTGAGGTCTTGTCCTCGTGGAACAGCTCCTCTCCGCTCTGCAGCTGGACTGGTGTTACATGCGGTCGGAAACGAGAAAGAGTTGTGAGTCTTGACCTCGGAGGATTCAAGCTAGCTGGTGTGATCTCACCCTCCATCGGTAATCTCTCTTTCCTCAGAGTGCTTAATCTCGCAGACAACTCTTTTACAAGTACCATCCCTCGAGAGGTGGGGATGCTGTTTAGGCTTCAGTACTTGAACATGAGCTTTAATCTTCTCCAAGGAAGGATTCCTCCAAGTCTCTCCAACTGCTCTACACTCTCGACACTTGATTTATCCTCAAACCAGATTGGACACGAAGTTCCTTCAGAGCTAGGTTCGCTTTCTAAGCTTGTCATCCTCTCTCTTGCTACGAACAACCTTACCGGAAAGTTTCCTGCATCTTTAGGAAACTTGACTTCACTACAGAAGCTTGACTTTGCATATAACGATATGGAAGGGGAGATTCCAGACGATGTCGCTAGATTGACTCAAATGGTGTTTTTCCAGATATCACAGAATGGTTTCTCAGGTGTGTTTCCTCATGCGTTATACAACATCTCCTCGCTTGAGTCTCTATCTCTAGGTGGCAATAGCTTTACAGGTAACCTCAGAGCTGATTTTGGTGATCTTCTTCCAAACCTCAGAACGCTTCTTTTGGGAGAAAACAGATTCACCGGAGCTATCCCCATAACACTGACCAATATCTCAAGCCTTGGAAGGTTTGATATCTCATCTAATAACCTGACAGGAAGCATCCCTTTGAGCTTTGGAAAGCTACCTAACCTGTGGTGGTTAGGGATTGCTCAAAACGCTCTTGGAAACAACTCGTTCACTGATCTTGAGTTTATTGATGGTTTGTCCAACTGCACTCAGTTAGAGTTCTTAGATGCTGGCTACAACAGACTTGGAGGTGAGCTGCCTGCCTCCACAGCCAATCTGTCCACCACTTTGACTAGTCTAAACATGGGAGGAAACCACATCTCTGGAACCATTCCTCGTGACATCGGTAATCTCGTAAACCTGCAAGTACTCAGTTTGGAAGCAAATATGTTGACAGGAGAGCTTCCTGTCTCTTTCGGGAAGCTTTTGGAATTGCAGGTGCTTGAAGTGTACACAAATGCATTATCTGGGGAGTTACCGTCTTACTTTGACAAGATGACTCAGCTGCAGAAGATTCATTTGAACAGCAATAGTTTCCAAGGAAGAATCCCCAAGAGCATTGGAGGTTGTAGAAACTTGCTAGACTTATGGATTGATACAAATAAGTTGAATGGGAGTATACCTCGGGAGATACTGCAGATTCCATCTCTTACTTACTTAGATCTGTCAAACAATGTCTTGACAGGTTCTTTTCCGGAAGAAGTTGGGAAGTTAGAGCTGCTTGTTGGACTAGCTGCTAGCGACAACAAGTTATCAGGTCGCATTCCGCAAACTCTAGGTGGTTGTCTCTCTTTGGAGTTTCTCTATCTGCAAGGGAACTCGTTTGAAGGAGCCGTTCCAGATATAAGTCGGTTGGTCAGTTTATCAAATGTTGACTTCTCCAGAAACAATCTCTCTGGTCACATACCTCAGTATCTA
This sequence comes from Brassica oleracea var. oleracea, assembly GCF_000695525.1. NCBI lineage: Eukaryota > Viridiplantae > Streptophyta > Magnoliopsida > Brassicales > Brassicaceae > Brassica > Brassica oleracea. The sequence goes on along the minus strand of NC_027756.1, from coordinate 45,159,081 downwards.
GCCAAGTTTCCTCAGCTGAAAAATTTGAATCTTTCGATGAACAAGTTCGAGGGAAGTGTGCCTACAACAGGAGTGTTTAGAAACGCTACTGAAGTTTCTGTTTTCGGAAATAAAAATCTATGCGGAGGGATCAGAGAAATGCAACTAAAGCCATGCGTTGCATCAAGGCCGAGAAAGCCTCTTTCACTTCGAAAGAAGATTGCAAGTGGTGTTGGTATAGGTATGGCCTCACTTTTGTTAATCATAATTGTAGCTGCTCTGTGTTGGCTAAAGAAGAGGAGGGACAAGAAGAAGAAGAACAATACTAGTAGTACTAACCAATCTTATTCTACTGATCTGGGAAAGTTCTATGAGAAGTTAAGTTATAAAGAGCTTTACAATGCAACTGGTGGCTTCTCTTCAGACAATCTGATTGGTTCAGGCAACTTCGGTAATGTGTATAAAGGAGTGCTTGGTCATGATCATAAACTCGTCGCCGTTAAAGTTTTGAACCTCCTGAAGCATGGAGCGACGAAAAGCTTTATGGCGGAATGCGAAACTTTCAAAGGTATAAGGCATCGTAACCTTGTGAAACTGCTAACGGTTTGTTCAAGCATCGATTCCGAAGGAAATGAGTTCAGAGCTCTGGTCTATGAGTTCATGCCGAAAGGAAGTCTGGATACGTGGCTGCATCAGCCAGAAGATCCCTCGAGAGCTTTGACAGTTCCAGAGAAACTAAACGTAGCTATAGATGTGGGTTCCGCTTTGGAGTATCTTCATGTTCACTGTCATGACGCGATAGCTCACTGTGATCTTAAGCCAAGCAATGTTCTTCTTGGCGATGACCTTACAGCTCATGTTGGTGACTTTGGTTTGGCTAGGCTTCTCTATAAATTCGATCGAGAGTCCTTCCTAAGCCAGTTTAGTTCTGCTGGTGTTAGAGGCACCATTGGCTATGCCCCACCAGGTAAATAAAACATCTATGCGCTTAAACGGCGAATTATATTATACAATCTCTCATTGTATGTTGTTGTTTGCTTTGAAACATGTACAGAGTATGGAATGGGAGGCCAACCATCGATAAAAGGAGATGTATACAGCTTTGGAGTTTTGCTTTTGGAGATGTTCACCGGAAAGAAACCGACGGACGAATCATTTTCAGGGGATTATAACCTCCACAGCTACGCAAAGTCGGTGTTGTCAGGAGATGAGAAGGATGGTGGAGGCAGTGATGCCGTTGATGAGTGGTTGAGACTGGTTTTGCAGGTGGGAATAAGGTGTTCTGAAGAATATTCAAGGGATAGGATGAATATGGCTGAAGCACTACGAGAGTTGATCTCAGTCATCAGATCTAAGTTCTTCAGTACCAAGACCAATATTGAAGAGTTAAGTCCGCGGGATGCTGTGCAAAGTTCTCCTCAGGAATGGATGTTAAGCGCTGACATGCATACAATGTAGACCAAAACATATGACATCACAATCACCTTCTCTACTACTTATGTGTGCCTGCTTCTGCTTCATCCCAAACAGAAGCCCACTCACCCTCTTCTGTTTTTTTTTTGTTGTTTTTGACTGTTTTCTTAAATAAGGTCTTCTTCCATTTGGAAGCATTTTTGTTCTGTTTCCATCAAAGTTTGAGCGAAACTTGTTTGTAAAAAAAAGCTCACTAGTAGCAAAACTTACTTGACAAAGTTTCTTTTGCTTGAACGCTATACAAAGTTCACTCATAACAAGACAAGATTACTAAACAATGCCATTACAACACGCCACAAGATCTACTAATGTGATTATAACATACCTTTGTTACAGAATTTTGGAATAAAAAGAATGATAGAACTCAAACAATTAGAACTTTAAGAGGATGAACCGAATTAAATGAAGCTAAAAAAAAATGAAAAAATAGATTTTAATTTAATTAAAAATTATTGTTTAATTTGAAAAAATAATATGGAGCTCAACATACCATGCATGAAATAATATATCTAATTAAGAAAAGTACATAATAATACTTAATACAGTGTTATTTTCATAATATAAATTATAGTGGCTTAAAACTTATAAACCAACATGTAAATATTTATTTCAATTCATGAGAACATAAGGATACTTAATACAATTTTATGTATTCATCGTAAATATAAATTATAAAAATTACTTAAAATTAGAAACAATAGAAGCTAATATTTAACAATTATTAAGATTTGATTATTTTATAATTATTTATTCTTGTGTATAAGTACGGGAGAATGATCTAGTATTATATTATATTTAATGACTATTTATTTAAAATATGTATTTTCACCAATTTTAAATATCCATATTTAAATATATAAATTATAATATTTTTATTTTTACATTTAAAGTATGTTAAATTCTTGAAAATCAACTTGTTAATTAACTTAATAAAATGATGAATTTAAATAAAATTTTCATTTTAAACTATCAATAAAAAAATTATTTGATTATGTTACGAAAGTCAAAAGGAGGAGCCGTAATGTTTGAAATATAAAAAGATGTGGGGTCCGCTGCTAACACTCCCCCTTGGGGACCGGTGTCACTCTCCGCTCTCGCTTAACGTCTTTGTTGCCTCGTTAAAATCCTTTCCAGGAAAACCCAATGGGAAAAACCATAGTAAGGTAAAAAGAGTACAACCACGTAAGCTCCCCCTCGAATAAGCAGTCATAGATCCTTCTGATGACGCATTCCAATGTTATGGATGTGTTTTCTGAATACCGAGGTAGGGAGTGATTTTGTGAAGAGGTCGGCTGCATTGTCGCATGATCGAACATATCTTATTTCAATCTCTTTATTCTTCTCGAGCTCTTGAGTGTATGAGAAGAATTTCGGAGGTATATGTTTGGTTCTATCGCTTTTGATATATCCTTCCTTCGTTTGAGCAACACATGCCGCGTTATCTTCATATAGAATAGTTGGCTCCGCATTTTCGTCAATCCCACTGCTTGAACATATGTGTCGGCTTATTGATCTTAGTCATACACATTCTCTACTTGCTTCATGGAGTGCAATGATCTCAGTGTGATTTGAAGAAGTAGCAACAAGTGTCTGCTTCTGAGAACGCCAAGATATGGCGGTGCCTCCAATTGTAAAAACATATCCTGTCTGGGATCGAGCTTTGTGTGGATCTGACAAATAACCTGCATCTGCAAAACCAATCATTTGACCTTTTGAACTTTTAGGATAAAACAAGCCTAAATCAGTTGTTCCTTGAAGGTAACGAAAGACATGTTTAATTCCATTCCAATGTCTTCGTGTAGGAGACGAACTGAATCTCGCTAAAAGATTAACAGCAAAGGATATGTCAGGTCGAGTACAATTTGCAAGATACATAAGAGCTCCAATTGCACTTAAGTATGGAGTTTCAGGACCAAGTATTTCTTCATTTTCCTCAGATGGTCGAAACGGATCATTTTCAACATTAAGTGATCTAACGACCATCGGGGTGCTAAGAGGAGTTGCTTTATCCATGTTAAAGCGTTTCAATACTCGTTTGGTATATGTAGACTGGTGTACAAATATACCCTTTTGAGAATGCTCAATTTGTAATCCTAGACAATATTTTGTCTGGCCGAGATCTTTCATCTCAAATTCTCCTTTCAGATAGTTTGATGCCTTTTGGATTTCGTTTTGAGTTCCAATAATATTAAGATCATCACCGTACACCGCGATTATCACAAATCCGGATGTTGTTTTCTTTATGAAAACACAAGGGCATATAGGATCATTCGTGTATCCTTCTTTTGTTAAGTGTTCGCTGAGACGATTATACCACATTCGTCCAGATTGTTTTAACCCATATAATGACCTTTGCAATTTCTGGCATTTTAAATCCATCTGGGATTCTCATATAGATATCAGTATCTAATGATCCATATAAATATGCCGTAACGACATCCATGAGACGCATTTCTAAATTTTCATTGGCCGCTAGGCTCATCAGGAATCTAAATGTGATTGCGTCCATGACAGGAGAATAAGTTTCCTCATAATCAATTCCTGGCCTTTGAGAGAAACCTTGGGCTACGAGACGAGCTTTGTATCTTGTAATCTCGTTTTTCTCATTTCTTTTTCGGACAAATACCCATTTGTACCCAACTGGTTTTACATCTTTGGGTGTGAGCACAATAGGTCCGAATACATTTCGTTTGTTAAGCGAATCTAATTCGACTTGAATTGCATCTTTCCATTTTATCCAGTCATGTCTCTTTTGACATTCATATACAGACTTTGGTTCTGGATCTTCGTTTTCTTCATTTATTTCCTTTGCTAAAAGGTATGAGAAAACGTCATCAATATCATCCATCTCATTTCGTTTCCATATCTTTCCATTATGGATGTAATTGATAGAAATCTCATGATTTCCTTCAGATTCAAGATGCTTTATATTGTCATTAGATTCACAATTTTCTTCGTCCAAAATATTTTCTGTTATTTTGGGAGTATCATGCTTTTCACATTCCTTACGTTTTCTAGGAAGTTTATCCTTTGAACCAATAGGTCTACCGCGCTTTAAACGTGTTCCTGATTCACGTGTATCAACTGCCGTTCCACCATTTTGTGGTATTTCAATACGAGCAGGAGTATTTGCAGCGGGTATATGTGATTTAGTTACCATTTTGGTATCAGCAAATGCATCAGGTAGCTGATTTGCTATATTTTGTAAATGCATGATACGTCGAACTTCTAGTTCTGACTGTTTCGTAGGAGGATCAAGGTGTAATAACGATGGTACACTCCATTTGATCTCTTTTCCTACTTGTTTATTGTCTCCCCCTAGAGTTGGGAATTCTTTCTCATTGAAATGACAATCGGCAAATCGTGCCGTAAACACATCACCAGTTTGTGGTTCTAGGTATCTTATTATTGATGGAGAATCATAGCCAATATATATTCCCAACCGTCTTTGTGGTCCCATCTTTGTACGTTACGGTGGTGCTATTGGCTATGATTCTCCATCAATAATAAGATACCTAGAACCACAAACTGGTGATGTGTTTACGGCACGATTTGCCGATTGTCATTTCAATGAGAAAGAATTCCCAACTCTAGGGGGAGACAATAAACAAGTAGGAAAAGAGATCAAATGGAGTGTACCATCGTTATTACACCTTGATCCTCCTACGAAACAGTCAGAACTAGAAGTTCGACGTATCATGCATTTACAAAATATAGTAAATCAGCTACCTGATGCATTTGCTGATACCAAAATGGTAACTAAATCACATATACCCGCTGCAAATACTCCTGCTCGTATTGAAATACCACAAAATGGTGGAACGGCAGTTGATACACGTGAATCTGGAACACGTTTAAAGCGCGGTAGACCTATTGGTTCAAAGGATAAACTTCCTAGAAAACGTAAGGAATGTGAAAAGCATGATACTCCCAAAATAACAGAAAATATTTTGGACGAAGAAAATTGTGAATCTAATGACAATATAAAGCATCTTGAATCTGAAGGAAATCATGAGATTTCTATCAATTACATCCATAATGGAAAGATATGGAAACGAAATGAGATGGATGATATTGATGACGTTTTCTCATACCTTTTAGCAAAGGAAATAAATGAAGAAAACGAAGATCCAGAACCAAAGTTTGTATATGAATGTCAAAAGAGACATGACTGGATAAAATGGAAAGATGCGATTCAAGTCGAATTAGATTCGCTTAACAAACGAAATGTATTCGGACCTATTGTGCTCACATCCAAAGATGTAAAACCAGTTGGGTACAAATGGGTGTTTGTCTGAAAAAGAAATGAGAAAAACGAGATTACAAGATACAAAGCTCGTCTCGTAGCCCAAGGTTTCTCTCAAAGGCCAGGAATTGATTATGAGGAAACTTATTCTCCTGTTATAGATGCAATCACATTTAGATTCCTGATGAGCCTAGCGGCCAATGAAAATTTAGAAATGTGTCTCATGGATGTCGTTACGGCATATTTATATGGATCATTAGATACTGATATCTATATGAGAATCCCAGATGGATTTAAAATGCCAGAAACGTTAAGTTCCAAACCTAAAGAGTTATGTGCAATAAAATTGCAAAGATCATTATATGGGTTAAAACAATCTGGACGAATGTGGTATAATCGTCTCAGCGAACACTTAACAAAAGAAGGATACACGAATGATCCTATATGCCCTTGTGTTTTCATAAAGAAAACAACATCCGGATTTGTGATAATCGCGGTGTACGTTGATGATCTTAATATTATTGGAACTCAAAACGAAATCCAAAAGGCATCAAACTATCTGAAAGGAGAATTTGAGATGAAAGATCTCGGGCAGACAAAATATTGTCTAGGATTACAAATTGAGCATTCTCGAAAGGGTATATTTGTACACCAGTCTACATATACCAAACGAGTATTGAAACGCTTTAACATGGATAAAGCAACTCCTCTTAGCACCCCGATGGTCGTTAGATCACTTAATGTTGAAAATGATCCGTTTCGACCATCTGAGGAAAATGAAGAAATACTTGGTCCTGAAACTCCATACTTAAGTGCAATTGGAGCTCTTATGTATCTTGCAAATTGTACTCGACCTGACATATCCTTTGCTGTTAATCTTTTAGCGAGATTCAGTTCGTCTCCTACACGAAGACATTGGAATGGAATTAAACATGTCTTTCGTTACCTTCAAGGAACAACTGATTTAGGCTTGTTTTATCCTAAAAGTTCAAAAGGTCAAATGATTGGTTTTGCAGATGCAGGTTATTTGTCAGATCCACACAAAGCTCGATCCCAGACAGGATATGTTTTTACAATTGGAGGCACCGCCATATCTTGGCGTTCTCAGAAGCAGACACTTGTTGCTACTTCTTCAAATCACGCTGAGATCATTGCACTCCATGAAGCAAGTAGAGAATGTGTATGGCTAAGATCAATAAGCCGACACATCTGTTCAAGCAGTGGGATTGACGAAAATACGAAGCCAACTATTCTATATGAAGATAACGCGGCATGTGTTGCTCAAACGAAGGAAGGATATATCAAAAGCGATAGAACCAAACATATACCTCCGAAGTTCTTCTCATACACTCAAGAGCTCGAGAAGAATAAAGAGATTGAAGTAAGATATGTTCGATCATGCGACAATGCAGCCGACCTCTTCACAAAATCACTCCCTACCTCGGTATTCAGAAAACACATCCACAACATTGGGATGCGCCATCAGAAGGATCTATGACTGTTCATTCGAGGGGGAGCTTACGTAGTTGTACTCTTTTTACCTTACTATGGTTTTTTCCATTGGGTTTTCCTGGAAAGGTTTTTAACGAGGCAACAAAGACGTTAAGCGAGAGCGGATAGTGACACCGGCCCCCAAGGGGGAGTGTTACGAAAGTCAAAAGGAGGAGCCGTAATGTTTGAAATATAAAAAGATGTGGGGCCCGCTGCACTATTTACACAGTAGATTTTTTCTCTATATATTTCGATCGTTTAGAAGGACACACCAAAAACTCTTCTCTTCTCCTTAATAAGAAACACTATCTCTCTATATCAGTGTTATTATTTCTACGGGTATAATATTTTGCCCTTATTCAAATTCCCGCGATATAATAAAATTTCAGTTCTTTTTATAACAGATTAGTATTACTTTAGTTTTGTATTTGTTAAGCTACACTGACAATTAAATTTGATAATATATATATATATATATATATTCATACCAACATATGATATAGATCATGTTAAATGATTTGTAAGATTTACTTTAATGGTGATATGTAAGCTATTGTTTATTATCATATATTTTATAAATTTTGTCAACAAAATATTTTTTTATGAAAAAGAGCTATTTTAATGGTGATATATGAGTTTTTTACTCATTGCCATATTTCAAAATTCATGCCAAATATTAATATTTATCAAAAATAAATTGCACATTACAATTAAGTGATGTCATGTTTATGTCATATTTTCCAAAATACATGTCATATTTTCTGATTGAAAACGAAGAGAACATTACACATTATAGGTACTTTGTTGTGGTTTTTAACAAAATGGGTTACTTTTAAGCTTGGAATTGTTATTGTTTTGACTATAATACTATTTAGTTCAATGAGAGTCATTTTCCAACGATGTCAACATCAAAGTTGCATTCATATACATTTTCTTCGGCTATAATTCCAGTAACCACATAGCCCCCATCTACGGTTGTCCTATCCATCATTGATGTCCACACGCCAAATACACACAGTCACAGCCACTAATCTTTCTAGGCCTGGGCATAAAATCCGGAACACGAAATCCGAACCGAACTCGAACCAAAAAACCTGACCCGTTATCCGACCCGAAACGTAAAAATACCCGAACGGGTCTTGTAGGGTGGTACAAAAAATATCCGAACCCGAAGTGTTATTAACCGAACCCGAACGGGTAACCCGAAAAATCCGAAATTAATAGTCAATATAAATATTTTGAAATATATACAAGTATTCCAATTATTAAATTCAATATTTGTGGTAATATTATATATAATAATAAATATTAAAATTCTAATAAATGCTTTAAGTACACAATTAGTTATAAATAAGTATTTTATAATTTGCTCATT
>NC_027756.1:45134961-45150430 GCF_000695525.1 Brassica oleracea var. oleracea | reverse complement strand
AAATGATGTTTGTTTTCATGCTTGATTTAACATTTTATTGTTATTTTATCAATTTTATATGTGATAGATTAATTTTTATTTAATTTAGATGTTTTTCTTTATGTTTTACTTCAAAAATTTTGTTTTTTACTTTGGTTATATCCGAACCGAACCGATATAACCCGAATCCGTACGATATATGATTACTTTATGGGTTTTATGATGCAATACAATTTTGAACCGAACCCGAAGTGTTATTATCCGAACCCGACCCGTACTAATAAAATTTTAGTATGAGACCTAGAAGCGTAAACCTGAAAATCCGAAAACCCAAAAAACCCGATCCGAATGCCAACGGGTACCCGAACGCCCAGACCTAAATCTTTCCATTCACATCCACTCTGATGTCCCTAATACTTCGATTTGACCTAACCGGGCCCGGTTAGGCTGGATCGGGTTAGTTAGTCATAATAACTCACAACAACTTGCCAGTGTACTACACCATCTACAGATTCAACTTTAGATCCTGCAGATCTGAGTGAGAAAAAAAGAAAAAAGCAGAGCCATGACAATGATCAGATCCATCTCGATGCTAACGTTGCTCGTCACACTAGCTGCATCCATTTCCATGGTCTCCTCCGCTTCGTCCGCAGACTTTGTTAAGAAGACCATCTCTTCCCACAAGATCGTCATCTTCTCCAAATCCTACTGCCCGTACCTCTCTCTCTCTCTCTCTCCGAATCACTGATCTTCCGACTCTCGTAAAAATTGGATCTTTTAGGTGCCTTGATTTGCGTTTTTGTTTTTAGATCTTATCAATTGAAACCTGGGAAAAAAAAATTGAAACTTTATGGAACACTCGTTGTTATGTACCATGCTACTTTGACCCAAAACTCCCCATTGCGTATATGAATCTGTGTGGAACTTGAATCCAATTAAACTTCGTCTTCATGCCTCGCCTGTTGTTACTGTATTCGGTGGATTGAGATTTCTGTGAGTTTGAATTTAGATATATACATTGTGGTAATGAGCCATTTGAGTTCAGTTCTGTGCTGTGTACTTCTTCTCTTGCTTAAAGCTTTGAACTTTCTTAGAGCTATGTAGTGAGCTTATATACTTATATATGATTATGAATCATTGGTTGGTGTCAACAGGTATTGCAGGAGAGCTAAATCTGTGTTCGGTGAGCTGAATCAGGTTCCTCATGTTGTCGAGCTTGACGAAAGAGGTGCGTTCCAACTATGTTTCTTACCTCTTGAGTCTTGACTCGCAGACGTTTATATTTACTTCTTAACTTTGAAAAGGATCAGTAAGCATATAGAAGATTCATTTGTGACTAACGACTGAAATATGTTTTTTTTTTGTAAAAATTGGGTCTTTCAGAGGATGGGGGGAGTATCCAGAGTGCACTTGGAGAGACTGTTGGAAGGCGAACAGTTCCACAGGTTTTCATTAACGGAAAGCATATCGGAGGTTCAGATGGTAATACTTTTACTTTCTCCTTCAAGATAAATGTGTTTGCATTTGACAGCATTTTGGTGATTGATAGATTTGTGTTATTGTTTCTGGTTTTTCAGATACAGTAGACGCGCATGAGAGCGGGGAACTGGCCAAGCTTCTTGGCGTTTCCGAAAACACAAGAGCTGAACTCTAGGCTGATATGTAGTTGGAATAAAACTGTCTGTTAATGTTCAGGTGTAATCAATCATCAGTAGTTTGAAAATTTGTAATGGGTTATGAAGATTTTAAACGGCTTGACATGGCCTTGTGAAACATATATTATCAAATACTACAAGTTGAGTTAAACAAAGTTATATTTGAGGATTCAAGTACTGACGTGCTCAAACATAATTAAAGTTGTATTTTACAATTTTGGGATGGATAGAAAGATAGATAGCTAAGACTAATAAGTGGAATAAAACATGTTAGGGTCGAGCTCTTTTGTTGCTGCAAGAAGGGCACTTGTAGTGCTTGATATGCTCAGCTCTAGCTGGAGTGATCTTCACACATGTCCCATGGAACCATTTCTCGCACATGTCACAGCATATCCAGAATTCATCAGCAGCATAGTTATCTCCACAAGCTCCACACAGTGTTTCGCCATGTTCCTCTTCATCCTCTTCCTTTTCTTTCTCCTCTTCCTCTTCCTCTAGTCCTTCTTCCTCCATGGCTTGTATTGTCTTTGAGCTTTTGCCATCTAAAACTCTCTGCATTTTAGATCAAGGAAAATATTAACTACACCAGCATAGCAGTGTAAATCTTACAAAGATAATAATCGGAAACTAGAGGTAGACCTCTTAGAATTCATGCTAATTGGAGATCCAAGGATTACAACTGAAGACACTGCTCACCTTTGTTATGCCTCAATCAAACCAAGAGATTTGTTATGCCATGAGATTAACAAAACTACGGTTAAGGAAGTAACAATACTGTGTTCAGTCTACGTTTTAGAGGGTCAACAGCAAATTGTGTAAGATCTTGCAATCTATGATGGAAATAATGAAAAAAAAAAGATGTTTGAGGAACATACAATAATGTGCATCATAATCATACGTGTGTTTTAACAATGCTTGAGGTTCGCAGAGAAGGAGAGGTTTGGGATAGTAACAGAAGCTATAGAATTCATCTCAGGGTTCTTTAGTTTGGTTTGTTCCTAGTTTTATAAACAAAAGACTTAATGCTCTAAACCTCATTAAAAGGACAGCATGAATCTTACCACTTTTGAATTTGACTTGGATCTGTTGCCATTTTGATTTGCTGAAGAGGGCTTCTCCTTTGTTTGATTTTTCGCAGTTCCAGTCACAACTTCAAATATAGTAGGAAACTCATTTATCATGTTGAACAAACGCTTCCTGAATTAGTAAGTGCACGGGTTAGTGTACTGGAGATACGACGATAATGGTAAGAAGAGAAGGCATACTAATCAAGAAAGAAAGAAGGATACCTGTCAACTTTATCAAAACCAAATTTTGAACCGAAGAAAAAGGAGACAGAGAGTAACCAGGCATCACTGTGGACAGCAACGAGAGAAAGCCAGTCTTTTTCTTGCATTCCATCTCTGGCAAAGTTGATGCCGAGTGCAGGTTCGGGGAGCTCCGGAGGTACTTCTTCAGCTGGTAAGTTAACTTCCCACACTTCATTCGGGAATCCATACAAGCAAAGATTGTCCTTCTCTGAAACGTCATTAAATAGTCATACAGTATAAACTTGAGCTTGTCAACTAGCACAGAAAGTTATGACATGATATACTCTTAGAAAACGATATTCCGGTATATAGTCAAGACTCAAGACTCAGCATATAGTGTTTCTTAATTAATAAAGAAATCATGTGTGGTTGTTGTGAGACTGAAGCCATAAAGCAAGAAGTAAATAAAGATAACAGCAGCAAAGGCGAAACGAAAACTATGGGGAGACCAGTACCAAACGAAAAGTAAGCAGAAAGGCAAAGATGATGTAACTTTCAGTGTCACTATTAAGACTCTGTTACCATGCTGTCAAATCCGGAAACCAGACAAAAAAAAAACTACAGACAGCAAATCTGCAGCACAACATAAGAAGCAAGTTGGAAATTAACAATAGATGCACAAGGAATCACTACAAAATAAACTTCTAGCCTAGAAGGAACCAAGAAGTGAAAAATGGGTGACAAGTTAAGCAGCTTGACTTAATGCGAAAGTACATAGATATCTAAAAACACTAACCAGGGTCGCATTGCTGGAAAAACTCTTGCACATCTGTAAAAATAGAATTAGAAAAGACTGAATTATGCACCAAACAATCTTAGGAAAAGCAAAATTGAGAACCCATAAGACAAGATTCAAAGTTTAAAAAAAAAAAAAAGACAAGAAGAAAGAAAGAAAGACCAGTGGTGAGAGCTCGGAGGATGGCAGCTCGACGGCCCTTGAAATCTCGGAAGACTTCTTCAACAGTTCGAGGGTTGTAGTGCGCACCTCCTCCTCCTCCTCCTTCTCCTTCCATCTACCTCTCTGAGACAAGCAGCACTCAGGTTTGTGTCTTTTTGAAAAAGCACAACTCTTTTTTTGAGTGAGATGATAAAGCAGCAAAAATTAATTCAAGAACAAAAACAAATAATATTGAATGAAGACGAAAGAAGCTCCGTGGATAGTGACAGGCCCTGGTCTAGTCACACGTCAAACACTTCTTTGTAAGTTAGATAATAATAATTGAATACACCACCATCCATGTCTCTTAGTAAAAATCCCAAAAAGAAAGTGACAAAATACTCAAATATAAATGTCACAAGACTAGCCTAGACCAGATCGGGTATCCGAGCAATTTTAAGATATCCAGATCCGGATCTTTATCCGGCGGATTCATAATTTTACTATCCTTATCCGGATCCGGTGTTCGCGGATATCCGGTGTCGGATATCCTTCTAAAAATTATAATATCCGGCGGATATCCGGATCCGGATTTAGATCCTTAAAATAAATAAAAAATAATATTAATATATATAAAATATTAACAATTATTTAAAAATAAAAATATATATAATGTTTTTAATTATTTCTATGTATAATATTACAAAATTTACATAAAATTTATATATACTATTATAAAATGAAAATATATTAAATAAAATTAATTTTTATATATCGATATTACTATTTTTAAGATAGTTATTAATAAAATTTACGGATCCGGATATCTGAACTAAAAAATCAAGATATCCGGATCCGTATTCGGCTTTGACGGATCCAACATTTTACTATCCGGATCCGGATTCGGCTTATAAAATTCCCAGGCCTGACCAACACTCCTATAGAAACTATTATATGGTGTGTGAACGAACGAAACAAAAAGTTGTTTTATAAAACTTATAAATTTCTGGAATGGCATGCAAGATGAAACTTGTACCGAACATGCATGGAGATCGAATCACATTATCCGTTGCCTTTCGATGGATCCAAATGAGTCTTTTACAAGTGTTTGGGTATAACATCTCTTTCTGTATTACAAGAAAATAGATCATAGACCAGACTTAAACAACAAATTCGAGATTTTAATCATATAACCAGTGTCTTTCCACTTTCTCAATCATCTACAGTGCAATTATCCTTTAGAGGGAAGGGTTAGTATCATAAGAGAAGCCACCAACCAACCGTTAAATAACCAAAAAAATTGACTAAAAAAAACCCCCAAAAAAACAGACGAAAGCAAAACTGAAACAACGCAAAAATGCATATGATTAACGTACATTTGCCATCTCCCACAGGCTCCCTTATCCAGCATCTTACTCTCAGTACAAATTGTATCTGCCACTCCCATAATGCAACATACCCACACACACACACATATGCTTATAAAGATACTAATGTTTCAGGTTGCAGTAGGAGCCAACTGAGTTGAAACTTCCTCTAAACACACAGCTTCGTCAGCTAGTTACGTTCCTGTCAGATCAGAGACCAATGTCTCAAGCCTAGAGTTTTTGATTCGGGAGCAAAACATATCAATAAGCATCTATAAAACAAACATCGTGAGATATTAAGTTACCTGTATCGGCTTTCCTCTCCTCAGGCGCATGCTTTGCAAGGAACTGCATGACCGTTCTCCAGTAGACGTCACCACCAGTCAGCCATGTATCCATATGCATCCCGCTTGGAAATTCCACAAAGGTGCATTGCGAGTTACGGGTAGCCGCTTTCGCATACAGCATTTTCATGTGAAACGGAGGGACCATCTCATCTTTCAGTCCAGAGAGGAAAAGTACAGGTTGTTTGACCTGTTCTTGTTTCAAGATCAGTTTATCAGTGAGCTGCTAGAGAATCAACTAATGACGCACTTTCTAGCATAAAAGTTTATGGCAGCGTGGTGTTTAAGGTATATTAATGCAATCTGCATATTTGAGTCATTTCCAATGGCGTATGCAAACTGTGTACGAAAAGGATTCATCTGCAAGAGTCTACATCGCTTCTTACCTCACCAATAGCATCAATTGTCTTCCAGGGGGAGCGGACAACAAAATTAAGAAGTTTCAGGCTTTTAGTACCACTTCCTCCAATAAACCACTTCAAGAAGGGCAGCAAAACACCAGCCATATCAAGAATGGATGTGAATGTATTTTCCAGAATCAACGCAGATACCTATATAAAGACAGTGTAGAGATGGTCAACGTACAACTATTTGACGTGTAGGTATCAAAAGTAATACTAAAAGCACAGATCCAACGGCTCATGACATGGAATATTTAGAAACACACCTTTTCGGGATTATTTTTGGTAAGCACAGCTCCAACAGCTCCTCCAAGGGACCTTCCAAATACAACTATTCTAGAAGTATCAATGTCTGCCCTTTGAGAAAGGTGATCCAACGCAGCCTATAAAAACAAAAGGCAAATAGACGGAGGCATAAGACAAGAGTTTTAAGGATAAAAATAGACCTAGAGAGACAAGCAAACCTGAGCATCTTTTATGATTCCATGCTGTGACGGATAACCCTCACTTTCCCCATAGCTGGTTGCACGGAAAATAAATCAGTTATAACGTAAGCAAGTTAAACAGTCAGCATTTGTATAAACAGACCCAATGCTTTAATTAAGAACAAACCATTAAGAGAAAAGAGAAAAGAGAACTGACCCACGATATGAAAGCATGAATACATTACACTTCAATTTCTGTATCATGATGCGAACCATCTCTAGACGATGTGCAATATCTAGTGTTCTAAGGTGAAGGCCGTAACAAGGCAAGGAGTCCTTGGAGACATTGAATGTTTATTTGGTAGATTAAACACGAAACTCCTTGGAGAGCATACAGATAAAAGAAACAAAAACACTGAGCTGTTGTATCAACCAAACAAACACCAAGAAATGGCTAAGGAAAAAAGGATACTTCCAGCATTCTCCTGGAAAAATAGAATGGTTGGACCTGCATGTCAAACACCAACACTCAGAACTAGATCGAATCAAGCTAAGTTACTCTATCAACAAAGGGAAATGAAACTGATTTAGTATGATTTTTTAGGTTTAATTTCACAAATCTAATAAAGAGACATCAAAAACCCTAAATTTCCCACAAAGTCAGAAACTTTCCGAAACACATGAATCGATTAAAAACCTCGACAATCGGGGAACACTTTGATGAACCAAGAGTGGAGGCGCACGCCATCGGAGGATCGAAGCCAGACGTCCTCGTAGATGAGATTGAGCCTGGCGGGAGTGATGGGATACGACTTGGATAAGCCGGGGAGAACAGGGACGTAGACGAGCTTCTCCTGGAAGGCAACGAGCAGCCCCACGCCGGCGACGACTATCCCTCCTACTCCGTAGAACAACGCGCTCACGTACGTCACCATTCCCTCTCGCTCTCAGTCTGCTCGTAGCTGCTACAACAGGAGAAGATGAATCTGAATCGGAAAGAGAACTCGATTTGCTGCCACTTTCTCTTTTCTTGTCGGAGAGGAGAGGGAGCTTTTTTTTTTTTAAGTGTACAGCGCAAATCCTGATGAGAACAATAAAGGCCCAGCGAGCGTTTTAGTGGGGGCCCAAACAAGGTCATCAGAATTGAAAAGAATTGAAAAACGAAAAGGAACTTTTTTATAAAGTTAAAAAAAAAAGAATTGAAAAACGAAAATATATGTATATATAATATGATTTCATAAAAAAACTAAAGTTCACAAAATAGTAATATTACATTTAAAAAATATTTTTAAATAGCATAAAATATATTTTTGAAGTAATAAAATACTTTCTTCGTATCTATATTTTCTTAGATGAAAATTATAAATTTCTATATAATGTGATTTCATTAAAAACAATTTACACAGATAATCTTGATATTAGAAAAGAAATATTATTTCTTTTAAAACATAATTTTAAACAATACAAAAAATTCAAAGTAATAAAAATAATTTTATATATCTATATATTTTCTTAGATGATTACATAAAATAATTAAGTAACATAAACTGATATATGTTTAATTGTCTAAAAATAGTTTATAATTAGTAATATTGAAATGTTTTATTTATTTTTCATATATTTAGTTGACTATATAATATCTTTCAATTACAGCAAAAAAAATTGATAAATTATATTTTACTGATATAATATTATTAAAATCATATTTTTTTTACTGCTTATTTTTAAGAGATAAAAAACTAAAAATAAAATTTTAAAATAAACATCGTTTGATCAAATAGTTACAAAATAGTTTAATGAGGCACATATATTATAGTTTATCATTATTAAAGTTATTTTTTCTTAATATTAAATTTTCTTTTAAATTTTATGTTTTTATGTTTGTGGAACTTAATAGAACCATAATCAAAATATCAAAGCAAATCTGAATTATCATTTTTAAGATTATTTGAAATAAATTTTAGTTTTCATTCAATAAATCAAAGGCATAAAGTTATTTAGAATTTATAAAATATTTTCATTATTGTAAATATTGATATTTTCAAAAATGTATCAGCTACTTACGTATGTAACTTCCTATTGATCATCGTTTTATTTTCTAATATTTTTTTAAAAAACATCAACATATAATTATAATTATGAAATACATGCACATTTGACTTAATTATAATAAAAATAATAATTATAATTCATTTTGAATTTGAAAGAATATATATAACTCAATATACTCACAACATGAGTGATTCGACTAATCCAACTTATATCTAAAATCATAGATTTAACTACGGTAAAAATATATAATTTTATAAGAATAGTAATTTATTTTATATATATAAATCACAGGACAGCTCAAAACATATTAAAAATTGAAAATAAAATATTAACCAACTGTTACAATTTAGTTCTTTTGTAAAATTTATATATATGCATGAGACTTCAGAATATTATCGTTCCGTTATATTAATTTATGTAATTTGGAATCAGACACTTTAGTTTATTCTATTTTTTCATTCTAAGCATAATATATCTTAAGTTATACATAATCTCCGTAAAATATATTTACATATCTAAGACAACAACCACCTAAATGCAAATAAGAAATTAATCAAAATTTTAATATATTGAATAAAAAATATTACAGTTGAATTCATAGATGCAATCCAATATACTCAAATGATAACTAAATCGACTGAAAAAACAACAATACCGATTAAATATAACATATAAAAAAATCATATGTATAATTAAAGTAATACAATATTATTAATATAAATGATGCATATAACTTATAAATTAATTTAAAATTAAAAGTAAGTAGCAATCAGTTATTATAATATATTTACTTTAAAAATATTTATATCCGTGCATGAACACGGGAAAATCACCTAGTATATTGTATAACTATTGTATTATTTTGTTTCTTGTTCATTCAAAGATTTTTCTTTTTGTTTCCATAAATATGGAATGTTGACCAAAAAAAATCTGTGCACGTGTAGAGAAACAGAAGATATATGATAAGATCATGTGGGCCTCGTATGGGCCAATATCAGACTTCAGAGTGAAGCCCAGCAGTGAGGAAAATATCTTTTACGTTTTAGTATTTATGTTATCCCTTGGCTTGTAAACAATCTATCGAATACGATCATAATCAAAACAGAGGTTTATCCTCAACCTTTCTTCCTTTCTACTTCTCTTCTACCTCTGATCTTCCTCCAATTTCTCTCCTTTCTGTTACTTATCTTAAGGATAGATTCTGGATCTATCAATGGTATCAGAGCATAGTCATCCTCTTGACGGTTCCTTTCCGGATTCAACATCAAACTCAAAATCGATGGATGAGATGACAGCGCTATTAATGAAATGGAGAGCCGAAGATAAAAAGGAGTACGAGATCCAGCGTAAAGAAAAGTCTCGTATGGACGAGATATTTACTAGGGTGCAGATCAGGTTGCAGCAATTGAAATCATCGCTCAGGGAGCTTCGTGAGAACATGGAGTTGGAAGATGAGACAGATTCCGATCTGCTGCCTGAGGACGTCGAGCCGGTTTGTGAAAACCTAAACCAGTCGTCTAAGAAGTATGATCTCGATCCGGAGGAACAGATTCCGGAAGGTTTTGAGCTCGTGAAAGGACGGATTCTTCAGATCGAAGCCACAAAGCCGTTTGCTCCCGTTGAAACAAGCAGAAAAAGCGAAAACCCTTTGAGATCATCTGTCGAACACCTGGTGTGCAAATCTCCATTCAAAGCACTTGACGGAGATCGATTGCTCAAGGCTCCGATCACACTTCCAACGAGCCGAGAGAGATGTTGGATGACTACTAGATCTCTGAGTGTGAATCCTTGTAAGATGAAGAAAAGGTACGCCGATACGAAGCTAAGCGACTCAGCGTAGGTTTTTACAAGCTTGTCAAATCTATGGAATGTTTTGTGGCGCAATGCTTAGGACTCGTACATCTGAGATTTCAAATTACAAAAGACCAATTGTTGATACAGGTCAGAGACGGGAGTCTAATCTCTTTGAGTATGGTTGGAAATCAAAAGAGGTGAAGGATCCTACGGTGAATGACGACTTAGCAGGTGGAGATTGTAATGATAGTAGCATGTACTTGTCCTTGTTGTTTGGGAATGAAAAAGAAGTTTCAGAAAATGTTGGCTGGAACAAGGAAGACAGGAGTGTTCAAGCTGAGAAGTTACAGATTGCAGAACTAGGGGTATCTTCTTTGCTTGATATTGAAGAATCTTTTGAGTTTAATTTTCATCAGTGGAAGCACGAGAATCAACTGATGTGGCTCGTCGATCAAGTTCGGATGGGAGAAAAATTAAAAAGAGAAGAGTATCATGACGTGTTACATCGTGAGTTGGTGAATTTTCATAGGATCTTCGTTATAACACTAATCTCTCAGCTAGAGTTTGTAGCGAGTTCGTCAATAAGGTGCAAAACAATGGAGCTGTTAGAAACGAGAGTGCGTGGGATCCAGGAGGCTTATCAAAATGTTGGAACGTCAATTGGAGAACTTGGTTAAACTGTTCTAAATACTTGGCTTCTACTGAACTTGTTGAGCTGGGTGAGAGAGCCAAAGTGTCTGTCATATATCACAATGGTCAAGATAAAGGAAGGCATGGAGGGATTGAGTTGTACGTTGAGGTCAAGAGTGTGGATGTCCTAGGTTTTAAGAGAACAATAGCGAGTCAAAGGACAATCTCAAGCTGTGGGGATGAGATCACGGTTTCAGTATTTGACTTCTTCAGCCTTGAGGACAAGACTGATCTTCTAACGGGGAGAAAGCTCATGCTCTATTGAGCTTACATTGGGATAGAAGTCTATCAAGGGAAATGTAAGACACAAACGATGTTGCTAGCTGTCTATTGTTGTGTGCTGCAGGGGTTTGGTAGTGTTTAAGGAAGTGTTGAAGATACTAGGGTTCTTGCTTTTGATCCGGGAGGGGCTAAGTGTTCCCGTCAGCGTGGTGAAGTACCAAGTAACAGGGGTTTGTGGAATAGACAAGGTCACGGTGAGATCTGTGATTGTGTGGTAGATACATGGAGATGGATTCTCGTACAGAAGTTTCAAGAGGAGGAGATCATGACTGAGGTAGTGAGTTTAAGTTGTAAGGATTTTCACTTTGTGAATATGATGATATCCTATGTAACTTGTGAGTTTGAAAGGAAGAATGGGAAGCGGCACAACAAAGGACAAGAAGAGCTATCGGTTCTCCTTTATTTGAAGCTGTTCAGACCAATTATGTTTCAGGTTTACGTGAGCGAGATAGATGATTGGTCAATGATTAGGAGCTGGAATTCTCATAAATGGTGGTTTGGAGACTATCCTGTTATACATCAAGTGTTCCATTCTCCAAGGCCACCAGAGCAGCAGAGCATAGTGTTTCAGTTTGCTTCGACTCATGGTGCTATTACTTGCGCTGGCAGTTCAGATCACGAGACAGGTGAGGAGATGACTGAAATGGCTTTAGCGTTGGTTCAACTTGAGGACAAGTTGGCTCTTCATCGGGGGATTATTGATAAGATCATGTGGGCCTCGTATGGGCCAATATCAGACTTCAGAGTGAAGCCCAACAGTGAGGAAAATATCTTTTACGTTTTAGTATTTATGTTATGCCTTGGCTTGTAAACAATCTATCGAATACGATCATAATCAAAACAGAGGTTTATCCTCAACCTTTCTTCCTCTCTACTTCTCTTCTACCTCTGCTCTTCCTCCAATTTCTCCCCTTTATGTTACTTATCTTAAGGATAGATTCTGGATCTATCAATATATTACATGGATTATTTTTTAGCCTCATAGAATTAGTTGGGTTTTTAGGTTCGGGTGACCGAAATTACAATATATACTAGGTAATAACCCGCGCCTTGCGCTGGATGTGATTATTAGTTTTGTAATTTTTAATAAAAAAACATTAAATCTGTTTAATCTGGATATTGGTTTGGTTTTAAGTTTTTTGTTTTGTTTTTAATCTTCTAAAATATAATTATTATTAACAAAAAACAGACGGCGATAAAAATGGCGATTTAGGGTTTGATGATTTCACAACGATGGGATCCGGGAATTGGAGAAGGTGATGAGGTATTTATGATGATCTACCAGGATCATAATACGGATTATGGGAATCAAGGCATTTACTCGACTCGATTGGGGATCGTTTCGGGAATCAAAAAGGGGATCTGCGGGAGATTAAGGAAATCTCGAAACTGTATTCAATGGCGATGGAATCTAGAGATAATCAAGACAGCACTATGGATCTTTACAGGTTGTATTTTCGATTGCGATTCCTTATTTTCATCCTTATACATCTTGGAGATTGATCTCAAGTATCAAGAGGTTGACTTTTTTGGGACTTGGATATTATGGTTTCTTTGGGGCTTGAGATCGGAGAGTATCAATTCATGGAGATACGGTTTAATAGAGGAAGATTTGGGGAAGGGCTCTATGGAAAATTTGGATCAATATAAGAGAATGATAGATGAGTCTCTTTGGTGTATCATTGTCTTATTATTTTGGCTTATTAAGTTTCAAAAGTTGAAATTCTTTGTGATCATGACGCAGAGTCAACTGCTGAACCACGGTGAGGAGCAGAAGAATGGTGAGGGCATGCGTAAGAGACTGAAGATCTCGGTGGCACATTTTGACAACTCTGCATTGATCAAGACCTACTCCAAGACGTTGATAGGGAGATGTATGAATCCGGAGGAGCAGGAAATGAAGGCGTTGTTTACAAATCTTCCAAAGATTAGGAAATTGGAGGACAGGGTAACGGGTAGTGACTTGAGTTTTGGAAAATTCCGTTTTGACTTCAAGATGGAGGAGGAACTTGAAGAGGTGTTGAAGCAACAGCCTTTTCATTTTGACTACTGGATGCTTTCCCTGGCAAGGTGGCAACCAAAACAGTCCAGGTCTTTTCCTTCGGAGATCATGTTCTGGGTACGAGTTATTGGAATCCCGTTGGAGTTCAGGACAGTCCCAACATTCGATAGTATTGGTGGAGCTTTGGGGAGAGTGGTTGCGGTTGATGTGACGCTCAACAGGGTCCAAGTAGTGGTTGACGCCTTCAAGGAGCTGTGTTTTGAGACGACGGTGGATTTCAAAGGAGGAGAATTTTATGACGGGGAGGAAGCGGCGGTGTCTCTGCGATATGAAAAACTATTTGGTTATTGCAAGCTCTGCGAGATTCTTTGTCATAAAGAGGAACTGTGTCCACTGGAGGAGAAGAATATAAAGTCGAGTCCAGCGCGAAGAAGGGAGACAAGAGAAGGCACCGTGGATGGTCTGATGGTACGAAGCATGAGGAGCGAGCTCGTAGTTACAAGGGTGTTGTCATTAGTGGACACACGGGTCAATAGTACAAAGGGAGAGATAGTCGAGAATGCTATGGGAAGGGCAAGGGTAAAATGGTTGATACAGCAGACTCAAAGTGGGTCAAGGCAGATGAGCGGGGATCTAGGAAGCCTCCAACTCATCATGGGTACAGAGGTGATGGCGAGAGCTCGAGGTACAAAAATACGCGGAGAGATGATGGAAGAAATGGAGTTACAGGTGGGGGAGTTGGTGATCAGGAGCCACGTATTAAACCCTCTTCAGAACAATCAACGGATGATCAACGTCAGAGGGTTCCAGGTCCGGAAGCACGAGAAGAAGGAGAGATTAAGAGCAATGGAGATGATGTTGCGATATTACCGTCTGAGGGGTTTCAACTTGAGTTAGCTGAGACGCAAGCGGAGGGATCAGAGGTGATTATGGAGGCTAGTGAGGCGGAGAGGGGCTTAATTGTGCTTCAAGGAATGATGGAGAAGCAGG
Organism: Brassica oleracea var. oleracea; assembly: GCF_000695525.1. Classification (NCBI taxonomy): domain Eukaryota; kingdom Viridiplantae; phylum Streptophyta; class Magnoliopsida; order Brassicales; family Brassicaceae; genus Brassica; species Brassica oleracea. Next base: position 45,136,262 of record NC_027756.1, on the reverse strand, counting down.
ATTATATGGCAGAGGATATTGATATGGGACTGGAGGCTATTAGCGCTACCATATTGGAGAGTGGTGTGGAGTTGGAGGCAGAAGAGGAGTTTCAGACTCTTTCGGAGGAAGAAGAAGATGGGGAGTGGAGATGCTAATGCTGACAAAGATACGGCGGCAGGGTCGCTGGCGACGAGGCAGAGTAACCGTAAGAGGTTTGTTAAGCCTACTATAAGCATGGCGGGAAGCAACAAGATGAGGATAACAAGTGCGCTGGTCTCTCCACGCAAAAGAGTAGCAGCCAAGGTGGGAACTCGTCATGGTGATAGTGGCAAGCCACCGGAGAGCAAGGGTCCTTCAAACCCAAAACCGGTGCATCTTAAGTTCTAAGAATATGAATCAAGGTTTATTTACAGAGAGTCTACGCGAGCGGAATTGGTTTACGGGGGTGGTCTTTTATTTCTTTTAATACTTTGCTTTACTATTGGTGACTTAGTTGGTTTTAAGAGAGTGAGGGAAGTTGGAGTTGTTATGTTTCTTTTGGTTCTTAATAAGACTTGGAATAATACTGGTTTCTTGAGTTTATGGTGGTCTCTTGGTGTATATGTAACCGTTTTACATTGCGGAGAGGGCTTCGCTTTTTTGGTTTGGAATCATGGTTGTGTGTGGTGGCCTATTACTGGTGTTTTCTTTCCTGTAATGACTCTGCATTGGTGTGGAAAGCTGATGCACGTATGGCCTTTGCGATTAAGGAGATGGGAATTGAAAGGTATAGTCCGGAATATAGTAAATGCATTTGGTCTCTTTGTTTTGGGGATTACATATGGTTTATCAGATCAATATAAAGAATACTATATAGCATTGGATACGAATGGTGAGTTATGTTTATTGGTGGCACAAATCTTTCTAAAGCACAAGTGTTTATAATTTTACTATATCCTTTTGATTATTCGATATGGTGCTGGGGAAACAATTGGCAAGTTTTTGGTTCTGGATTGAATGGGTTTAATGAATCATATTCTCAAGATAATGGGTCTGCAAAGGAGCTATATGTGTACCGTAAGCTTGGGGTTAAAAATTGTACGTATTATAGTTTAATAGGCTTTTTATATGTACGTATTCTGACGATTGAAATAAGGTATAATGGATATCATTGGTGTAATGATGCTCCTAATGGGATGGATCGTGTATCTCACAAGATTGGTTGTGATTTTACTGGTTTTCGGAACCTTAAGACTCTAAGATTGCTGGGTATCATTAAACCCCAATCTTCCGGCTCGGAAGAGCAATACAAGCAGATTTATATATGAAAATATTAAGTT
>NC_027756.1:45132715-45134611 GCF_000695525.1 Brassica oleracea var. oleracea | reverse complement strand
GAATCATGAAAAGGATGGGGGATCTCTAAGATGTGCGACTTCCTTTATTCCTTTCAACAATATGATAAGGAATAGTAGACTATTAGAATTTCCAATAAAATGTCTTGGCAAGGACGTAGAGATAAAGGGAAAGGAGCTGTAACGGTTAGATGTAGACTGGATAGAGACTTGGCTAATGAGGAATGGCATACACTCTTCCCATTTTTTTATACAGAGTATTTGAGGATGGTGGGATCGGATCATCGACAGGTCGTTGCTTTCCTGGAAGATAAATTATTTAGGAAAAAAAGAGGACAATTCAGGTTTGATAAGCGATGGATAGGTCAGGAGGGACTTATGGAATCAATTGTGTCGGGGTGGACAGAAAATCAGGAGGGCCAATCAGGGGATTTCATTACCAAAATTAATAATTGTCGACATGAAATATCTTCATGGCGGAAAGACAATCAACCTTATGGGAAGAAAAATATACAGAATCTTCAACAAGCTTTGGAAGATGTTCAAACATATAACAATAGAACCCAAGAGGATATTCTTGAGATTTCCAGGAAATTACAGGAAGTCTATAAGGATGAGGAGGAGTATTGGCATCAGAAGAGCCGAAATATGTGGTACTCATCCGGGGATTTGAATACCAAGTTTTATCATGCTCTGACAAAGCAAATGCGGATTAGAAATAAAATAGTGGGCCTCCATGATGAAGCGGGTAATTAGATCACAGATGAAACCAGTGTTGAGAAGGTGGCGGTAGATTATTTTGATGGTTTGTTTAATTCTACTAATCCTACGGAATTTGATAGTTTCCTGGAGGAGATAGGATCATCAATTTCTCTTCAGATGAATCAAAGGCTATTGAGGGTAGCTACGGAGGAAGAGGTGAGACAAGCATTATTTATGATGCATCCAGAGAAAGCGCCAGAACCGGACGGAATGACAACTCTCTTTTTCCAGCATTCCTAGCATGTCATTAAAAAGGATGTGATTGAGCTGGTGAATAATTTTTTGGTAACAGGCGAATTGGATCCAAGGCTGAATATAACTAATATTTGTATGATACCAGCAGGAAGGTTAATTTCAGATAATATTCTTATCGCGCAGGAAATGTTTCATGGTTTGAGAGCTAATAAGTCTTGTTAAAATAAGTTTATGGCAATAAAAACAGATATGAGTAAGGCATATGATCGGATAGAAAGGAATTTTATCGAGGCTTTCCTTCACAAAATGGGTTTTGATCCTCATTGGATCAAATTAATGCGAGAGTGTGTCTCTTCGGTTCAATATAGAGTGCTTCTCAATGGGCAGCCACGAGGTCTTATTATTCCCCAGCGGGGATTACGTCAAGGGGATCCTTTGTCCCCTTATTTATTTATCATGTGTACGGAGGCGTTAATTTCAAATATCAAAAAGGCGGAGCGGATGAAACAATTAACTGGTATGAAAGTGGCAAGAGCTTGCCCTGCAATCTCTCATTTGCTATTCGCAGATGATAGCTTGTTCTTCTGTAAGGAAAACAAGGAAGAGTGTCAAACTATACTTAGGATTCTAAAGGAATATGAGACCGTCTCTGGACAACAAATTAATTTCCAGAAATCCTTAATTCAATTTGGACACAAGATCGATGAAGATAGTCGTCAAGAATTGAGAGATCTTTTGGGAATTCAGAATTTAGGTGGAATGAGATCTTATTTAGGCCTGCCAGAAAGCCTAGGAGGTTCTAAGGTACAAGTGTTTGGCTTCGTACAAGATCGGTTAAATAATAGGGTTAATGGATGGACTTTTAGATTTTTTACTAAGGGTGGCAAGGAGGTGATTATTAAATCGGTGGTTACGGCTCTGCCAAACCATGTGATGTCTGTGTATCGGTTACCGAAAACGACTGTGAAGAAGCTAACAGGC
>NC_027756.1:45130566-45132559 GCF_000695525.1 Brassica oleracea var. oleracea | reverse complement strand
CAATGCTTGGGAAGCAATTGTGGCGGCTGATCGAGAAGCCAAATTCTCTTTTTTTTCTCGAGTTTTAAAGGACGGTATTACAAGAATGCTTCACCCCTGGATCCGATTCGCTCATATTCCCCATCATATGGCTGGAGGAGTATTACTTCTGCTAGATCTCTGCTTTGTAAAAGACTAATTTAAAGGGTTGGAACAGGTTCATCTATTTCAGTATGGAATGATCCATGGGCCATGGCTCCCATCCACTCGCCCGAGTCCAGCTAACAAAAATCTTCATAATAGTTACCCGGAACTCACAGTGGATTCTCTCATTAATCCGGAATCCTGAACATGGAATTTATAGGCAATTAGGGATTTGGTGGATCCACACGATGCAAAAAATAATTGAAAGTATACCATTGAGTAGAAATCGGATGGAGGATAGGAATGGATGGCATTCCACCAAGAATGGAAAATACACGGTACAATCAGGGTATCAAGTGGAAAGGATTTATCCTGACAAGAAACAACTACCAGAATTCTATGGGCCAAATGTTGATATACTCAAAGCTTTTTGTTGGAAAGTGAAGTGTCCTCCAAAATTAAAGCATTTTTTATGGCAATTGATATCAGGTTGTATAGCGGTAACGAAAAATCTAAGGGTAAGAGGAATACAAGGAGATACTTGATGTGCACGGTGTGGCGATACAGAAGAATCAATAAACTATGTGTTTTTTGAATGTCCCCCAGCTCTTCAAGTCTGGGCACTATCTAAAATCCCATCAAACCCGAACTTTTTCCCTATTGACTCTCTTTTTGCTAATATGGACCATTTATTTTGGAGAGTTAATCCAAAGATGGAGGATCATCATTTTGCATGGATATTATGGTACATTTGGAAGGATCGGAATAATAAAGTATTTAGTAATCTTGATATTGATCCCAGAGAAACACTTCGACTATCAGAAGTAGAATCCACACTTTGGGCTAAGGCACAGGTTAGTAACAACAGATGTGCTTAGGAAGTACAAGTTATGCCTAACTTAGGAACCACAGGAAGATGGTGCTTCACAGATGGTTCATGGAAAGATAATGATCTATTTTCAGGGCAAGGTTGGCTTAGTATATTACCAGGGTGTGATGGTTTACTATGGGCAAGGAATGTAAAAGCATGTCTTTCACCGCTCCATTCGGAGATGGAGGCATTGATTTGGGCAATGGAATGCATGAGAAATTTAATACAGTTTCAGGTTCCGTTTGCAAAGGATTGTTCTCAATTGGCGAAGATGGTTTCGGAACCAGAGGAATGACCAGAATTTGAAAGCTACCTGGAAGATATTAAGCTTTTGAGAAGAAGTTTCGTCAACTCAGATATTGTTCATTTACCTAGGACGGAGAACACTAGGGCGTATAGTTTGGCACGTAGTGCTCGGCAACAACCGTCTTTCGTCGTACACATAGATTCAGAGTTACCACTTTGGTTTACAGAGTCTATATGAGTCTGTGAATGTTGTTTGCTATAAAAAAAACTATTATTTTAAATTAATATTCACTTTAGTTTGTTGGGTTAAAATGTTTGATTTTTTGGTTTTTTCATGTTATGAATTTTAGATAGTCGTCATGTCGAACCAATAGTTTCATATTATAGTTTCTAAACAGATAATAGTTTAAGAAAAAGAAAAGAAAATTATTAAGACAAATCATTTCACTACAATTTGGTGGGTAGTGAAAGAAGCATTAAGAAAAAATATTCCAACTTTCAAAAAATTAGATATTTTAGTTGTGGTGAATATTTAGTTACACGGTGCTCACATCAAGATGAACATGTATGTGTATGTAAAAAGTATATAAAAATAGTTGACAAATATATAAAGATATTGTTAGTTAATATTAAATGACATTTTTGTTCAAAATAGTACATGAAAGATAAAATTAAAATTAATTTAAAATAAAAAAGGCCTTGACATTAGTCATTTTTTCATATAAATAAAATAAAATTCGTATCCGTAAATAG
>NC_027756.1:45130240-45130532 GCF_000695525.1 Brassica oleracea var. oleracea | reverse complement strand
ATAAAAATATTGTAAAACTGATATAAAGTATAATATATATAATGTATATATATAATTCTTTACATATATGTATATATATGCATATAACAGATCAAATTAGATATATGTTCCTACAAATATTGGTATTTGTGATTTGCTTCTTTTTTCGATATTGTATTTTTGTGTTTGATTTGTTTCGTAGAATTACGGATATCTGGAACTGCCATTCAAAAATGAAAAAAGTTTTTCAGTGGTATAATTGGATGTCAAAGACATTTATTATTCTATTCTTTCGTACTCCATATTGAGTAAT
>NC_027756.1:45128014-45130193 GCF_000695525.1 Brassica oleracea var. oleracea | reverse complement strand
TTGGAACCATGTATGTGAGTTTTATATTAAAAAAAAACGCAAAATACATAGTGTGAACACATTTATGAATATAGTGTGAACGCGTTAGCATAGTTATTATCAAATCATTGTGAGGCTGTCACGTGTTTATTATAGTGTGAATGCATTTATTACAATGCTTCTCTTTTGATATATAAGGGATATGCTAGTATTCCTATTTCTTTAGATAATAATTGGTTGATAATCATTAAAACCTATTTTCATTTCAAATTTCCTTTTTGAGCAACTTTTTTTATATATATATTTTAATCCGCAAATAGAAATGGATTTAAGAGAGCCCAACCTGTCCAACCTAACCCACCCAAATAGAAGTGGAGTTAACGCTTGTACGATAACTTTTCTTTTTTTTGCTAAATTGTGAATATAACTTTTCTACCATATGAATCTATATGTAAGCCATAAAATATGTGAGCACTGCAATATGTAAATGTGCATACAACGTGGTCCCATATGTACAAAACGATCTAAAACTTATAAAATAAACAAAACATTATTGATTATTATAAATTACATATCTTATAAATATTTATATCTTTGCATGATCAGGACTCAGGAGAATCACTTAAGCTCTTTTTCTGAATTCTCTACGTTCCCCTTCTTCCTGTTTGTAAACTTTCATCACGGTTCATTTGTTATTCTTCAGTGGTGCTCTTTTCTTATATTCATCTTGTCACGAAGCAGAAAGCGCGATGCTTAACGAATTCATTTAAACATATGCTATAATATGCTTTTATTATTATCAAACATTTCATACATAAATATCGAGTAGCCTAAGTAACAACTTCCATACACTCATAACACACAACTCTTTCAGCAACTCGGACAAGGCGGTTCCTTAGTCCTTATTTTACAGCACTTTTAAAGACTGAACTTAAAGGCAAACACACAAATATACATATCGATATATAATATGATTGATACAAGAGAAATTTCCTCTATTACCAGGAAAAGAGATGTGCATCGATCTCTTTGGATACCTCGACGGCAAACTGGAGGAGAGACTCAGGGTCAGCCACCTTCTCGTTAATTTTCACGTATTGAAAGTGCCAATGTGCAACACTTCCAACATCTCCCTCCTTTGAGGTCACTTGTAAGGTGATCAAGAAAAGAGTGTACTCTTTCATTAAATCACCGTCTAGCACCTTGAACGTCACCTGGTTGTTCTCCAGATCTATTGAGTCTATCATCTCCATTATCATTTTTGCCTCCCCATCTGACCATATATAGCATTTACACATATTTATAGTTATAGGTTTAATATTGTTAGAAATCTCGCATTTGAATAAGATCAGAAAATATAAAAGATATTTTGATCGAGAATCGTCTTAATGTATTAATATAAGTAGAGAATTGTAGCGTTGACTTGCCATGAACGTATCTCCAGACCACGATAGAACCAACTTGGCCCATTTCGCCTTCGCGCAGCTCGCAGCCTTGAATGTAGGATGGACATATACTGGAGACTTCGAATTGTTGTTTCCCTACAAACATGTCAAGGAACTTCCCGGGCGAAGATTTTAGCTCCACGGTTGTCTCAAGGATCCTGGCCATCTTTTAATCTTCCGCTAATTTGCAAATTGTCTCTTAGGCTTTTGGGTTTTAGAAGTGAATGTGTACTTCTTCTGAGCTCTTAAGCCTCTTTTAATAGAGGAATGAGTAAAGCGTGAATTCGACGGGAATTTAATTTATTGCTAAAATATTGTGGTTAGTTCTTCCTTCTCTATAATCCCCTATATATTAATTGAGAAGCATTTGAAAAATTAGAACTTTAATTTTGTATTAATTAAAAAATACCCCAAATCCTAGGTGACACTCTAAATGCCTTCTAAATTCCATTTCAAAGAATTCTAGAGCATCTAATATAAAGTATAGTTTAATCTAATGGTGTCACATTATTCCATAATTATATAACACTAGAGAATATTATATTAACCTAAAATATATAAAGTGTGTATTCTTTCCTTAAATAAAAGCTACGGAATTACCTAATATGATTTACATATATACGAGAATTAATGATTATGAATAATAAAGATTTGATAACAATTTTTGCATCCTTCTTCATTTTTGTTTAAATTTATATTATTAAAAAAAACTTAAACAATCACATTAACCATATAATAAAAAAATTAGATTTTTT
>NC_027756.1:45126946-45127822 GCF_000695525.1 Brassica oleracea var. oleracea | reverse complement strand
TTTTTTAAAACGACTTTAAATTACAAAAATGTAAGTTTTCCTTAAGTATACGACTAAAAACATTAAAATGACATGTATCAATTCGATGGTTGATTTGAAAGCTTTCAAAACCATATGGAAGATAAAAGTCAAAATAATTCAACTGTGAAAACAATACTGTTCACCTTTTTCAAAAATGTGTTCGCCGGAAAAAATAAAGTTTTTATGTCATAATTTGTTTAATGTCCACTAGAGAACATTATATTAACCTAAAATATAAGAAGTGTATATTATTTCCTTAAATAAAAGCTACAGAATTACCTAATATGATTTACATATATATGACAATTAATGATTATGAATAATAAAGATTTGATAACAATTTTTGCATCCTTCTTCATTTTTGTTTAATTTTATATTATAAAAAAAAAATACACAATCACATTAACCATATAATAAAAAAATTAGTATTTTTTCTTATATGTTATATTTTGAATTTTTTAAAATGAATTTAAATTACAAAAATGAGGAAACCGTATATGTTATTTTTTTTAAAAAACGACTTTAAAATGCAAAAATGAGGAAACCTTATATGTTAGACTTTTTCTTATATGTTATATTTTTATTTTTTTTAAAACAACTTTAAATTACAAAAATGTAAGTTTTCCTTAAATATACGACTAAAAACATTAAAATGACATGTATCAGTTCGATGGTTGATTTGAAAGCTTTCAAAACCATATGTAAGTTAAAAATCAAAATAATTCAACTGTAAAAACAATACTATTCAATTTACCAAAATTGTGTTCGAGGAAAAAAATAAAGTTTTTATGTCATAATTTGTTTAATGTCCACTAGAGAACATTATATTAACCTAAAATATAAGAAGTGTGTATT
>NC_027756.1:45119696-45125491 GCF_000695525.1 Brassica oleracea var. oleracea | reverse complement strand
CCGTACTCGTACGTAATAAGCTACGTTAAATATGATGTATTTTTAGGTTCATTTAATGACATTAAGTTTAAATTTGATTAAGGAAAACTCATTAATTTAACTTGAAAAGACAAACATTAAAATAGGTAGGTTTATTTAATGACATTAATTTTAAATTTGATTAAGGAAAACTCATTAATTTAACTGGAAAAAACAAAATTGTTATTATCATTGAATATCATTATTTTTGACATAATTTGAGTTTTCGTTTACATCAAAACTTATCATATTTTAGGATACTTTTAATTTAAAATGTAATTTTCAAATTTTTCAAACAAATTCTAAAAAAAAATTTATAAATATTTTGTTATAATTGTTAAAAAAATATTGAGTTGTATTTCAAATACAAAGATAAAGATATTAAAAATATTCTAATTAAAATATGTAAAATTTAATATAGTTTTAAGGAAATGGTCAAAAAAAAAAATTACACATAAAATAATCATGATTTTTGTTAACTGGGCGGATCATTATTTATATGTTATCGCATACGAAAGAAAAATTTCTGTTTTTAAAATTATCTAATTAACTCTATACTCATTTTTTTTATATTTTTTATATGATATCACACATTCATAAAAAAAATAGATAGTTTATGATGCAAAAAAAAATATTTAATTAATGAATATAATATGAACGAATATTACAAATACATAATTTAATAAAATAAATAATTAAAAACTGAAAATTCATATCCGCGCGCCAGCTAATCTGGCGTCAACTAATTATAAGCCTAATTTTTTGATATTTTTTTTATAATAATTGTGTTATATTGGTTGTGAGTGGTAGCAGTTATCGGAGTTTACTATAATCCCAAAACACTCTCTATATCTAATCTATTAATTTTGGTTTCAGAAAAATCTACTAAAATACTCCTATAAATATAACCAATTTTGATGTCAAAAAAAATAATATATATAACCAATTTTATCGACCAAAAATCACAACTCTTAATTTCGAAGAAAAAAATAGCAAATATGATGAATTTATTATCAAGATCACTGCTTTAAATAATGTGAAACATTTCAAAACCGGATGGAAAGTTCACATGAAAGTGTTATATACTTGGGAACAATACAACACCACGTTTGCAGAAACACTTGAAATCATTTTATCGTAGGTTTTATTCATACGCGTAGTGTTTATAATGCCTAACGATTTCACAAAATCCTTTCACAAAATCATTTAGTATTTTGTAAACATAAACAATTATTTAACAGGAAAATATTTGATGTGCACCCACAATCAATCCGGGTTTGACTCCTTCTGCTTTGTCTTTTACTTCAAAAAAAACAATCATCTAAAAATATTAATAATGAAAGTGGACAATTATAAATTTTCTACAAACACACTTAAAATCTATGAAAAATCTTAGTTTTTACAAATATTTATCCTTTTTAAATAAAATTTTAAAAGGAAAACGATCTCACGCCTTGAAGAAAAAATTCTATCGAGGAATATGTCCTGCTTTTCAATTTATTTACATTGTCATTCCACTGCTTTTTAATCATTAATTTTCAGTTCAAATCGGTGTATGCGTATTTATGTAACTTATTCTCTACCGATTTTCTTGTTATACTCTTCATTTTTAGTATTTAAAAAATATTATTTGATTATTACAGTTCCCAAACTTACAATTTCTACGCATAATATATCTTGTAACCTTTGTTTTGTCCATATTTTAAAATGCTCTGCAGCCAAATATGTCGCCACGACAAACATTTCCTATATATTAATCTTGCAGCATTACAACTTATTTTTGTAGTCATGTATCATCACTAGGATGATTCTTAAAATCTTTGGAAAATAAGTTTGTCCATATAAATATATATTATACTTTTTATTAAACTAACTAACAAATTAATTTGCAATGTACAAAAAACTATTATTTTTTTCTTAAATAAAAGCTACGGAATTACCTAATATGATTAACATATATAACAATTAATGATTACGTATAATACATATTTGATAAAAACAATTGTATCCTCTCTCTTTTTTTTTGCTTAATTTTATATTATTAAAAAAAAATTAAACAATCACATTAAGCATATAAAAACAATTAGATTTTTTCTTATATGTTATATTTTGAATTTTTTAGAACTACTATAAATTACTAAAAATGGTAAAAATCTCACATTAAAAATTTTGTGATTAATTTTTAACTTTTTATTTGTTCAAGCAAAATACAAATGATCATAAATCGTATGAATATGAAGTCTCATTAATAGATATTCATATTATATATATATATATATATTAATATATATATATATATCATTTAAATCAAATTATAGAAAATATATAAATATTTTAGTTTCAAAATTTGTAGTGAAAAATTATTAAGATCTTAATATTTTCATTTTGAAATTTGTATTGAAAAATCTCACATTAAAAGTTTTGTGATTAACAATTTAAATTTTTGTTACATCAAATATACAAATGTTAATAAAATCATAGGAGGGGAAAATGTCAATAATAAATATTTATATTAGAATATACTCTATATATATCTATGTCAATATCACTAAAGTTTAATCATTTACCATAAAGTAAATAAAATGATTGTTTTAATTTATTTACCAAAAACATGATTTAAAATTAACAAAAGGTATTGTTTTTGATTTATGTGCCTACTCTTATGTATATACTTTTATGTTTACAAATTATTTTTTTAAATAGGTGGCTTCTAATATGTTATTTGATCCTGACAATCACAGAAATACATTTCTTCAAATCGAAGTAATTTTTAATATTGGAAGCACTATATATATAAAAATAACTTAGTATTGATTTTTATTCCTAAAAAACTTTTGAAATATCATGACAAGATTCTAATATGTTTCTTTTGAGTTTGTTCAAAGAATGATATATTTGATCATTCATCTAATATTTGTTTCTCTCTAATACCCTATCTAGCTGTTATAATTGTAAGAATGAGAGATTTGAAATATTTATTATAGGTTTCTGGTTTATCATTTAATAAATCAAACAGTTTTTAGTTTATACATAGTTTACATATAATAGAATGTTAAAGTATTATATATATTTTTTATCGGTATACTCTTAATTAGCTAAACTTCAAAAACATAGGTTAATAAGATAAGTAATTTTTTTTTGTTCTAGAATTAGGTGATTTTTAGACCGAACTGGTGAATATATACTAGACATACAATTATATTTCGAGTACGCACTTATATTTTATAACAACTTGATATATTTGATTTGAACATTGATCTGTGAATAGAGTTTGCCAGTGATTTTCTTCAAAAGTTTGATTCTTAGTATGTATCTGGAGTGGAACTAATTTTTACAGATGTCAATCTCTTTAAATTGACACTCATGTAATTCAACGAATTCATATAAAAAGGTAAAAAACTCATATTAAAAACAGAAACGAGAGAGAAAACACAATAAATAAAATCACTTATAGAGACAATAGTAAAAAAATTGAGAGCAGAAAATCTAATCTTATTTCGTCATTTTACAATCAATGTTGTCTATCTGGTTTTGGTGATTTGTGTCAGCCGCAAAACTTAATTTCTTTTTGTGATATATGAAATCTTTAAAAATAATTAAAATGAGCTGTAATACTTTAACTATTCAACAACGATGATACATTTAAGAGCCAAACATTTGTATTCGTTCTTTTACGATCGATAAAGATTGTAGTATCGCAAAATGTTAAAATCATTTAATGAACAAACATTAGTATAAAAAATTCACCTTGCGCGCATCATCTAGTATATTCTAATCCCTGAACCACAAAATACATACCTAATCCATGTTATCAGTGTATAACATTTATGCTATTCTTTGATGTACATCATTACAACTCTCTTTCTATATCATATTTGTTATCGAAAACACGTATGATTCCATAAACAGTGTGTTCCTTTTGAACCAAAGTATTCAATATATTATAATCCACTAACTGTGTGTTGCAAGTTACGTGGATCAGTGGATGATGTGTTTCATATCAACAAACGTCAGCTATCTCCGGTACATCAGCATATATGGTTGGGTAACTTACTAGTGCACCAACTAGATACAAGAGCAAAAAAGATCCCAGAAAGAAACAAGATGAGGAGAAGAAAACCATCATTTGACGGGATGAGTCAGCTCTACTGGTTAGAGCCTTGGGGGCCAATTGTCATGTTTCCGGGTTCGACGCCAGCCGGAGGCTAACTGCTCATCCATGTCACTAAAGTGGGTACTGGGCCTTCGGGCTCAGGGAAAAACCTCCCGGATGAAGCTGGCCCGCTGCCTAACCGGGCCCAGGGAATGACCCGTGAAGCGGGGAACCCTGGATTATCAAAAAAAAAAAAAAAAAAAAAAAAAAAACCATCATTTAAAAAATAAAGATAAAATGTTTTAGTTAACAATGGTAGTACAAAGAGAGCGACTAGTTTGAGGAAGCAGATAATAAACTCTTGAAATAATAAACAGAACCAACGGGTCCAATATAAGGTTGGAAGAGTAAATCATAAGATTTGGTGTGGAAATCATATTATTAGGGATAAATGTCCCACATCGGATATTAGAAGGGATCTTTAGTAATATATAAGATGCATGAGTCACTCCACTTATCACTTATCACCAATTGGTTTTAGGTTGGAAACTCATCTAGCTTAACATGGTATCAGAGCCCGATCCATGTAGTCCAATACGATCCATTATCGATCTAGCCCAAATTCGGCCCATCGATCCTTGCCCGAACATTCCGAGATTGACGCTCAAAGAGCCATCATCTCGAAGGGGGTATTAGGGATAAATGTCCCACATCAGATATTGGAAGGGATCCTTAGTAATATATAAGATGGATGGGCCACTCCACTTAATTGGTTTTAGGTTGGAAACTCATCTAGCTTAACACATATATCATCAATGGATCCATGCAATCACCGCCTTGAAGCAATAACCGATCCTTGTTGAGAATTGCTATTGGCAAAAGCGCGAACTCACTTCTCGGCCAAGATCCGTTGAGATCAAGCGAACAAATTGTCTCCCATGTCTTGCCCGAATGACCATATTACTTGGGTAAAATCTTTTCTCTCAGACACGGACAAGCGGTTATCGAGGATGCACATGGTGAGCGGGAGAGGGTCATCACATGGGTGGGCGAAAGGAACTTTACAGATGACTTGGAAAGTCTCGGTGTAAAGATCAAAAGAGAGTACCATTAAAATGGAAACTAAATGAACGGGTTTATGGTACTCACTGATAGGATAAGGGGAAGATGGAACGTACCTCCAAGCGTTGGTGGTAAAATCAAAAACTTCACAATAAGTAACAACCTTGTCTTGTTTTGGTACACCAAACCGCCTTGAAAGTGCCTCTTAGTTTATCTCTACCGAATCCAAGCCCAGGGAAGTCAACAGATCCTTCTCTCATGTACGTCTGACAGAGGTGTTGATAGTTGGAAAGAGGAAGAATCCGATACCCACTACAAGAAAACAGCGATATTCTGACGGACATTCCGACGGAAAATGAAATCCTCGGAATATACCGAGGAATTTCCTTTCCTCGGAATTTCCTCGGAATATACCGACGGAATTCCGAGGAAACTACAGTCCGTCGGAATATTCCGAGGAAATTCCGAGGAAAACTGTGTTCCTCGGAAAAAACCGATGAATTCCGAGGAAATATTATAGCCGTTGGAGAGCCGTTGGGGGATTTTACAAAATTCTGAGGAAATTCCGACGAACTAGTTTTGTCCGTCGGAATTCCGTCGGAATTTCCTCGGTATGTCGGCA
>NC_027756.1:45088024-45117503 GCF_000695525.1 Brassica oleracea var. oleracea | reverse complement strand
AAAATATAGCGAGGGACATTTCCCTCGGAATTTTCCGAGGGACAACTCCCTCGGAAAATTCCGAGGAACGGATCCCTCGGAATATACCGAGGGAACAGTTCCTCGGAATAAACCGAGGAAAAAGTCCGTCGGTATACTCCTATCGATCGATGTATATATGTCCAAACACGCATCGATCGATGAACTTCCGAGGAATTATCCCGACGAAGTTCTACCTCGGTATATTCCGAGGACTTTTCCGACAAACAAGGGATCCTCGGAATTTCCTCGGAAATTTATTTCCTCAGAATTCCGTCGGAAAATTCCGAGGGATTTCAGAGGAAAAAAGAAATTCCGAGGAATTATTTCCGACGACGTGTTTCGTCGGAATTTCGTCGGAATAACAATATTCCGACGAAATTCCGACGATTTTTTCCCTCAGAATCCTTGATGTTTTCTTGTAGTGACCATCCAGTGGCGGGATTGGCCACGACACTCGGTGTGTACATACCGAAGGTGCAAAATAGACCGTCACAACTACCATGGCAGTACATGTCGCACGTAATAGGTAATTTGATCGTCCAAGCTATTGATGTCCCCAGCACAAATATTCGATCGTCCACAGGTTCTTCTTCAAGGGAGAGAGTCGAGAGACTCAAGATAAGGACATCGGGACCACGTGACTGAATACTGATCAAGTGTCGGTCCTCGAAACGTTGGGAATCGATTGTGAGTTTCCACTTCTTGGATACAGACCTGAATCTCAGTAGAGGCATCACGGGCACATGCTCGAGGATGAGCTCTACTAGATCGTCGGGTAGCAATTCCGAACTAGAGGAGGAGCCATGTCTTCTCAACAACATTATATCTAGTGGGACAACTCATGTGAATATGTGTCAGTTTTATAAATATATATATAAGCACGCAACTTAATTCAAAAAAGGAAAGTTTCCACCTATATAGTTTGCGACTTTACATTTTGTGATATCAACAATATAGAAAGTTACTCTCAAGTATCTGTATATATTATTATTACTATATAACTCTAAAAACATATTGTTCAGAAGAAAAAAAAAACCTAAACGAAGAAACAAGCTTGTCGTCTACGGTTCTTTTAATATGGACTGTCCTTGTCCTAAAAACCTTTTCCTGTTCTTGCTTTCATGGATAGCAACTCTATTCAGTATTAAACACCACGGTCCCGTAAACATGGTAACAACAACGAACGTCGGCTTAAACTACGGCCTCCTCGGAGACAACCTCCCGTCACCGTCCGATGTCATCAAACTTTACAAGTCCATAGGCATTACTAAAATCCGAATCTTCGACCCAAACACAGAGGTTCTCAACGCCTTACGTGGTCACCACGAAATCGAACTCACCGTAGGCGTCAAGGACCAAGACTTGGCTGCTCTTGCGGCCAGCGAAGAAGCTGTAAAGGGATGGTTCGCATCTAACGTCGAGCCTTACTTAGCTGACGTGAACATCACGTTTATTACCGTAGGTAACGAAGTCATCCCCGGACCGATCGGTCCTCAAGTGCTTCCCGTTATGCAGTCTCTCACCAACCTCGTCAAGTCAAAGAGTCTTACCATCTCTGTCACCACTGTTGTGGCTATGTCGAGTCTCGGACAGTCTTATCCACCTTCTGCTGGAATGTTTACTCCCCAGTCACGTGAACAACTCGTACCCGTGCTGAAGTTCTTGTCTCACGCAAGAACACCGATCCTCGTCAACATCTACCCTTACTTCGCTTACGCGTCTAACCCCGTAAACATAAGCATAGACTACGCCACCTTCAACGCCAAAAACGTTGTGGTCGAGGACGGGGCAATGCAGTATACAAACATGTTTGATGCTATTTTCGACGCGTTCGTGTGGGCAATGGAGAAAGAGGGAGTGAAGGATGTGTCAATGGTGGTGTCGGAGACGGGATGGCCTTCAGCTGGTAACGGGAACTTGACAACGCCTGAGATAGCTGCTATGTACAATGGAAACTTTGTCAAACATGTGGGAAGCGGTAAAGGGACGCCTAAGAGGCCGAACTGTAGCGTTACTGGGTTTATATTTGCGACTTTTAACGAGAATCAGAAACCAGTTGGAACAGAAGAGCACTTTGGGTTGTATGAGCCTACTGATTTGAAGCCTATCTACAAGTTGTTTTGATTTTAAGATTTTTGATTCTTTTGACTATCACCAATTTATTAGTTATTCTTAGATTTAACGCTCTGATATTTTTAATAGTTGGACAAAATTCAAGGTTAGCTATACATGTATATATCATCAATTCATTTCAGTTTCATTTTGAATCTTCGATAATGTAAGTATTGAAGTCGAACTTTAGTTGTGTCTAGAGTTTGCTTCAAGATTAGTATATGTAAATCATCCATTTATAAGATTTCGGTTGCGAGTTTGATCTCGACCATCTTTGTGGTTGACAGAAGTTACTAAGCAAGAAGCTAATAACTAAGAAGAACTCGGAAGAAAAGCCAAACAGACTCTCGTGATGTTTTGCATATTTTTCAATGAACTCTGTTTTAGCGCTTTACAGACTCTCGCTTCAGTTCAGCTTCCGCTGCTTGTTCGGTTCAAGATTTACAGTAACATTCACTTTTTAATGGTTTTAGTAGTAACTTTGTGAAGCATGTGAGAATTGGTAAAAGAACGCTCAAGAGGCCAAACAGTAAGAAAACACATTTATGTATATAGATTTTTTTTTGTTTTGAAAATTAAAGACATTATCCAAAGCAAAACGATAAGGGTTTAATGAAAGTAAAAACACTGTTTTCACAACTAGCGAAGAAAGGGAAAAAAAAAAAGGAAGTTTGAGCAAGCTTAGTATCTTATATCGGTAGCAGAATGAACATGATACACAAATCTGCAGGTGCGGTTAGTTGATTTAGTGACCATACTTCTGGAACTCCCACTCACTGTTATCTGTTGAATACAAGAGCAATATTAACAAACAGACAAAGAAAAAACTGCAAACAAGTGAATAGGCTTCAAAACAGAGAAAGACATACCCAATGGACAAACTTGACGAGTCTTCAACCATCTGCTGATGCAGTGAAAGTGGAAAGCATGATTGCAAACCCCTGCAAGCACCGACATTGGTTAGTCTTTAGTTAACCATCTTGCGTATATCGACTTTGACTAGTCCAAATACACTACACAGCGATTAGGTAAAAAAGGTAACAAACGTTCATGATCTACTTTTCCAGCTAACAAGATCCATCATCCTCATTAACAAAACGCACCCTAAGATACTAAAACATTGATTCACACAGTCCAATAAAGTTTCAAACAAGAAGCAAAGATTGCAGCAATCAATCAAAGGCGTAGAGAAGAAACAAAAGCTTACCCCAAGCAACAGTGCATTCCTCACTAGTAGCGCTGGCCTGATTAGCCTGACACTCAATGCCTACAAACACACACAATAACACAGAGGTTAGCCTAACCATTCAATAATCTCCTGATTCATCATCGCTACGTATTGTGAATCGATTAACTTACAGAGATCCATGATGTGGTTTCTGCAGATGGCGCAATTGTCGACGACGATATCTATCAACCAAAAGAAAGATCAATCAATCAATCAATCAATATAAACCCTAGCTAACCAGAAACGTCCAAGGACATATTCAATCAGATATGTATAAAGGAGGATTTATTCGCGCTTACCCCAAGCCCAAAGAGCCACGGCGCTCCACTTCTTCACTTCGAATCTCTTCGCCTTCTTGCTCGACGAAGAAGCCACGACGCTGCTCGAGGATTCCCCCGCAGGGATCATGTTTACGTCGCTATCGAGTGTGGCCATCGATTGAACACGCGAGAACCCTAGGAAAAGTCGAAGCGAGGAGATCGGAGGAAGAAGAAGAAGAGTCTGAATATATAATGACAAATCTAATTTGACAGAAGACGGAAGAACAAGCGTCGGATATATAAGTAATTAAGAGAATTCCTTCCACAATTTAACTTTTAAGTAAATCTTTTTTTTTTCTCCTTAATTATCTTCCCAAATAAATAATGGAAACAAAAATCTGAACCCAATTAATTATGTAAATCCTAAAGATCAAGTTTATGTTAAAAAGGAAAACTATATTTTTACATACTTGGATGTGGACCCCGCGATTTCGCGGGGAAAAATTAATATTAAGTTTTCAATATTAATTTTCAATGATTACAAATTAAATGTTAATTTTTTTTTTATGATTTATAAAAATATATATAACTGATATTGTTAAAAAATAAAACAATAAATATGAAAATAAGATTATTTGGAATTTATAATAAATATAAATAAAAAATATTGAAAACAATAATGCCAAAATGATGCAACCCTTCAAAAGTATTAAATCTTCAATATTATTTTTTAAAGTATTATATATTAAATGTTTAAAACAAAAATGATAATACAAAAATGTTTTTTTAAAACTATAACTGATATAGTTAAAAATAAAAACATTGAAAATGAAAATAAGATTATTATAATTTTATTATAAATAAAAGATATTAAAAACACTTATCCCAAAGTGATGCAATCCTTCAGAATTATTAGGTTAACTAATCAAAATTAAAAATCCAATATTATTTAAAAAATGATTATATATTAAATGTTGAAAACAAAAAGGTTTATTTATTTGTTAACTTATTCAATTTTTTTATCATGAAATGGCTGAGTGAAAATGTACAATGGCTAATTTTCTTATAAGATAAAACTATTTAATGAATGAACATGTTTTCTTCTTAATTGATCAAATATTTATAAGGTTTTTATTATGAAATGGTTCGACGGTTAAGCTTCTGAAATATATTCAATAAAAAATCATATTAAATTTCAGAAAAAAACAATTATTTAAGGAATGAACAAGTTTTTTGTTTAATTGAAACTATGATCCCAATACTCAGGTTCCTAAATGAAATTATAGCCGATAGATTAGAGATTAGGAGCAAACTTGACCGTTAGATTGATTTTTTCTATAAACAATTGATGACATCTGCGGAAAATAAAAAAGAACTCTGAAATAAATCAAGAAGTAATTGAGGAACAATTTTATGAACGTTTTATGGGTTTCTGTTTTACATACGTTTGTGAAGCAATAAAGGAGAAATAAAGAAACCAATTTGTTATAGGTTTCTATTTAAAAAAACATTCAAATATAAGATTCTGAAAAGTACAAGTTTCTATTTTAAAATGTTCTGTATATAAGTTTTTCAAGATGTAGGTACTTTGCTACTCCAAAAAGTATGTGTGTCTTTAGAAGGAAACTTTACAATTAAAATAATATTTCTTAAATCATAACACTGAAAATCACACCTATTTTTTTAATTTAACAAATAAAAATAATTATGAAAGGGCATGTTTGTTATTCTTAAACAAAAATAAATGATTTATGAAAAGGTACATTTGTTAATCTAAATGGAATGTATTGTTTGGAAAAAAGAGAATATTCAGAGAAGAGTTGCCAATTTGTATTTGTTTGGATGATGTAAACATTCTTAGGAAAAGTGTATATCCCTTAGTTTATTAAAAAAAAAACTGAGTTGCCAATTTGTATTTGTTTGGGTGATGTAAACATTCTTAGGAAAAGTGTATATCCCTTAGTTTATTAGAAAAAAAAACTGACCGTTGGTGATACTATTATATTGACATGTATATTTTTTTAAAAAACTTCATTGTTATTTGAGGGAACACGTTGGTTCGAGATGACAAAAGAACTTGTTTGCGTTAATAAATGATGGTGTCATTTATTGTATAAATTAAATCAGTCCTGACCTTGTATTGTATAAATTAAATCAAGTCTGACCAATAGATATAATAGCTGTATAATGGGAAAACAAAACTAACTTCAGTTTTATGAAAATATACAGCTCTTATAATGAGAAGATAACTCTTAAAACTAATAAATGCATTTATTAAGATATTATAACTACTTTTAAAAAAGGTTCCAATAGTTGAATGTTAAAAAATGTAGAAATACACTTATTGAAATGTTTTAACTATTTTTTAAAAGTTTTTCAATAGTTGCATGTTGGGAAAACAAAATTAATCTCAATTTTTTTAATGAAAAGACATAACTCTTATAAAAAAGACACAACTCTTAAAACTAATAATTGTATAAATATACTTATTTAGATATTATAACTACATTTAAAAAAGTTTCTAATAGTCGCATGTTAGAAAAATATGCAACTTTTCATATATTTTTTTAATACACAACTCATTAATAAGAATCCTAATTAATGTCTAAGGATGCAACTTTTCATTTTAACATTGTGTATTTTCATTTTAAGAATTGTATTGTTTTTTTTTAGTTGTCGGAATGTAGAAATATGTATCTTTTCATCTTAATAATGCATTGTTTCATCATAAAATTTGCATTAATTTATTTTTATTTGTCAAAATGTCTAAAATGTAACTTTCACTCTAACATTGCATCTTTTCATCTTAAAAGTTGCATTTGTTTAAAATAAACGGTCAAAATGTATAAGTATGTAGTTTTTCATCTTAATAACTTTTTATCCTAAATTTGCATAATTTTCTAAAGAGTTATCTTTAGATTCATTTTATATATATTTTATATATATTTAGAAATATTAAAATTTATTACAAATATCATGTAATTTAATTTTGGTTAATTTAGTTATTTTATAATATTATATATTTATATTTATATAGCCACATATACATCTTAATCCAAAACGACACATATATGCATGTTGGATTAGTTTTTCAAATAAATATCAAATCACCTAAATATTTTAAGTATATATATCTACAACAAATGTGCATTAATTTTTTGAGATCTTAAAATGAAAGACGACAGTTCTTTTAATGTCACAAAGCATCCATTCAGATCATGAGTTAACAGGCATCTCTTCCGCAAACCAATGCAACGGTTCAATGGCCATCTTCATCAATTATGTACTCATCAATTATGTAAGTAACTGAGTTTTCAAATAATTTTAAACCAAAATAATTTAAGAACCATTAGATAATAAAAACAGATTTGCAATCTTATTTTATTTGAGACTTGCATATTAAAAAAATATATTAATTTTAGGACTTCTTATTTTATTGGATTCTAACGTTCTGGCGAAAACAAAAGCAAAGTCACTTGCGATAGTTATTATCCTACTTTATATTTTGGTTGGACACTTAAGTCATCTCGTTTGTCTAATATGTAATCCTAATCGCTAGTATTATTATAGTATCTTTAGATGACTTCTGTCAAACCCAAAATGTTTGTTTATGTTTTATGCTAATACAAATTTTGTCATGTGCAAACTCGTGAAACACTAACGATGGTTAGATAAAATTTACGGCTCTGCATATATTTCGATTTCGATGGAAGGAGAAGAAGAAATGCTATTTATGTGCGCATTTTCATAATTTAAATTATGTTTCCTATTTGTACATTTTGTGCAACCATTATACAATCTATAGTTAAGCATCAATAGTTAAGTTTACAAGAAGATACCAAATGAATACCAAATGACATACCTTAACAGAGACGAAAAAATAGAAAATGAGATAGAAGATGAATACTAAAAGATAGAAAATGAATACTAAAGGAATCAAGTATATTTTGTAAAAATATTTTTTTTTTGTAAACTATTTTGTAAAAATATTTCTGCTGTAAAAAGTTCAATATGTTGATTGTGAAAAGGTACATCGAGGGCTACTCTTGAAGATATGTGTTGTTTGAGATGGAAATTATTTGGAGAGAGTTACGATAATACATAAGGCATTCAAACCAAAATAATTTTAGGAGTCGGATTGTAGCTATTCAATTTTTTTAAAAAGTATTTTAAATTATGAAAATGTATGTTTGTCAAAGGATGTATTGTTTAGATAATGAAAAATTATGTCTTTTAAAGGTTGTGTTGTTTAAAAGATAAATGTTCAATGAAAAATTCTCAAATATAATTTTTAGATGGCATCATCAAAAGTGTTTTATGTCCATTAGATTATAAAATAAAGAGAATTCTGATCATTGGATCAGATTTTTTATTTATAAAAAAGATGATATCATAGGAGAACAAAATCAGATTTACTATTATATATAGATTTCTCTACATTTATTTTTATTATTACAGTATGTACTAGTAGTTGTCAAAATTTACGGTTAGATATTTTGATTTCTATTACATAAAATAAAAAGCGCACCAAAGACGATTGATTAAAGATCATACACCAGAAAATTTATCAACATAGCCCAAAAATTTATAGCGACCCAACTCACAAATTAAAATCAAACTAAAACTATTTGAAGAACCCGGTTTCCTCTGATGTATAAAGCTTAGTAGCCTAGAAGATTACAATAATGATATGGGCAGTCATAAAAACTAGAGCAGAATAAAGAGCCTATAATCATAAGATCATCAAAGCTTATAAAATATACGCATCTCCAATGTATACCTCTATATTTTCATCTAAAATAGAAATTTCTTTTACAGAGTCATATATTGGAGCAAATTAACCTCTATAATAGAGATTATCAATTTTAGAGTAAAATATAAAAATGAAAATAAAAGTGGGTTGGATATGGTCTTATCAACATCAGTTGAGCAACATTGCAGCGATAGGATACGAAGCTGAACAGGCTGAAGTATCAACAGTGCTTCTGCTAAAATAGCATATGCTGCCTATATGTAACAAAAATAGTAAAGTATCATCCAAGACGAGTGACTACTACACCTCGACAGTGCTTCGGATATTCGGTGTTATACTTACAAGTTTCGTTCGTGTTTTACTAATTATCGGATTAGATTCGGATTGGTTTCTTTCGGGTTTGGTTCAAATCGGATTGTAACCAATGTTTGAAATCGTTCAAAAATATTTTTTTTTGAACATAAAAAATTGACAAAAAAGTTCAAAATATAGAAATTAATAATTATTCACAAATCTAATTAAAATTAGTTAAACTATCTAAATTAACCAAAATGATATTCAAAATAACAAATAAAACAAACTACAAAATATTTTGAATACCCTTAAATATCTAAACCACTTTAAATATATATATATATATATAAAATATTAACATATTTAACTAATTTCGGATATATTTGGATCTTAGTTTGGATTTCCGTTCGGTTCGGATCATAACCAAACTCTAAAGTACTAAGCTCATAAGTCCCGTTTGAATATTTTTGTATAACAGTTCGGATTTGGTTTCAGTTTTTCTGGTTCGAACTGAGATAGGTACTCCGGGTCGGATAAAAAAGGCCCAGACCTAAGGTGAACCATCTACCTAATCCTCGATTTCTTCATCTTATTAGTAAGCTTAACATGGTATATGTATAACTCTTCGTATTTTCTAATTCTAAGCCAACAACTAGAATCAAACATATATCATGATGACCTTTATTGATATTCTTTTGACATATGAGGAAATGGAAGAAGAAAACAAAAATTTAGAAAATGAGAGATGAAAACAAAAATAGCAGAAATATATTTGTGCTTTTAACCATTTATAAGACATGATTAGGATAATTAAACCAGAGAGTAAACATAGAACTGTTATGGATCCCATTATTATATGATAAAAGTAGAAATAATTATTGATCTAATGAGTTCTGCGTAGCTTCAATGGTGGCAGCACAATGTCGACTTCTTCTTCTTCTTCGTTCCCTCGCACCATCGTCTCCTACACTCTATTAACGTCACTCTTCATAGTGTTCTTCCTATGCAGCGTCTTCCTATTCACCAGACGCGCTCTCGAACCTTCTCTCACTCCTTACCACGCCGACATCCCTCTCCCCGATCCACGCCCTCCGATCGAGCCACTCTCTTCCAAAGATCTCAACGGAAAACCTCACGATGCCGACGCTGACCTCACCCTCGATACTAATCCAAAGGAGGAAGAAGCCGATTCCCGCGGCGATGGTGACGTCGCGGTAAATACTAAGCTGAAAGCTGTGGACGATTCGCGCAGTGTTGATCTCACGGAGAAAACCGAATTGGAAGATGAAGGAGGCTCGCGCAAGGAAGAGTCAGTTGAGGATAACAATGCCGAATCTGCGGAGGAGAAGGCGGTGGTGGAGAAGTTGAGAGGCTGCGATTTGTACAAGGGATCGTGGGTTAAGGATGGTGATGAGTATCCACTCTATCAGCCTGGATCGTGTCCTTATGTTGACGACGCTTTTGATTGCCAGCGGAACGGGAGGCGCGATTCCGACTATCTCAATTGGAGATGGAAGCCTGACGGTTGCGACCTTCCACGGTATGATGCTTCTCCAGTTTTATCTCCTCCTCCATTGTCACGCCTGATTCAAGTTATTGTCAATCATTTGATCAGCATTTCACTTTCCAAGTCATATACCTTTGGGATTGATTGGCTGTGATCATGAGTCACATTGTCTTATTAGTTGATTGTGAAGTTAAGGTTAATATTATAAGTGTGGTGGATGCATAGATAAATGAATCAGTAAGTCAGTAACACATGTAATTCAAATTGTCGCTGTACATAAAAGTTTCTATATATGGTTTCATGAGCAACCATTGCTTGTATCTTGTATAGATGATAGGATTAGCAGAAATTGTCATTCTATGTTGTATCTTGTTGTGCATTGAATATTTATCGCCTTCTTAATGGAGTTTCCAAACGTAGGTTTAATGCTACAGATTTCTTAGAGAAGCTACGAGGTAAAAGTTTGATGTTGGTTGGAGACTCGATGAACCGTAACCAGTTTGAGTCTATGCTTTGCGTTCTCCGAGAGGGTTTATCTGATAAGAGTAGGATGTACGAGGTTCATGGCCACAATATTACCAAGGGAAGAGGCTACTTTGTATTCAAGTTCGAAGTAAGTACACTCTTCTATCCATAGGTGCCTTTTGTTTCTTGAGAAAAGTATCCATCTGTATCTTTATGTCTTAGTAAAGTCAAGGGTTAAGATGTTGGACAATGTGTGACAGGATTACAACTGCACGGTAGAGTTTGTGAGGTCACATTTTCTTGTGAGGGAAGGAGTCAGAGCTAATGCTCAAGGAAATACTAATCCTACCCTTTCGATTGATCGCATTGACAAGTCAAATGCTCGATGGAAACGAGCCAACATTCTTGTCTTCAACACTGGACATTGGTGGGTTCATGGAAAGACGGCCAGAGGGTATGCTTCTTTCCCTTTCTGCTTAATCACTCTTCTTCGCATATATTGAGTTTTGTTTCTTAATCAGATACCCAATTCCCCAAACCATTGTTTCCAAATGTTGGTTGAATTTGTCTGAACCTGTAGTATTAGTTAAACGTAGCAAGATCTTCTGAGTTGATCATCTTAAAGCTTGATGTTGCTGGTGCATCCCATTGTACTGCTGTAGTTTTGTTTCGTGACATATTTATCTAGAGAAGGAAGAGGTACTAGTAATGGTGAATGACTTGGTAAATAAAACTAGTGCAGGAAAAACTACTATAAAGAAGGTGACTTCATCTACCCGAAGTTTGATGCGACTGAAGCATACAGAAGAGCGTTGAAGACTTGGGCAAAATGGATCGATCAAAATGTGAATACCCAAAAGCAGCTCGTTTTTTACCGTGGATACTCCTCTGCACATTTTCGGTAAGCCACATTCTTTTATTTCAACTGAAAACGAGTTTCACCTGTTCATGTCACTTTTATCACTCGATTAGGGAGAGGCAATCTAGTTTACTGTTTGGTCTTCAGTTCGAGTTTTTAGTTTGTTTTTGCAAAAACTGAAACCAAACGAAACCATAAGTTTGTAATTTGGTTTGGTTTTGTATAGGGGAGGCGAGTGGGACTCGGGAGGGTCATGCAACGGAGAGAAGGAACCAGTAAAGAAAGGTTCAATCCTCGATTCCTATCCTTTGAAAATGAAGATAGTAGAGGAAGCCATCAAGGAGATGCAAGTTCCTGTGATTCTCCTGAACGTCACAAAGCTGACTAATTTCCGCAAAGATGGACATCCTTCAATATACGGTAAGATCAATTTGGATGGTAAAAAAGTGTCGTCAAGGAAACAGGATTGCAGCCATTGGTGTCTGCCTGGAGTTCCTGATGTTTGGAACCATCTCATCTACGTTTCTTTGCTCCTTCAAGCACATTCCTAATACATAGTTGAGTTTATATACCTATGCCAAACTAGATATGCATACAAATATCTTCACTGTTATGTTAGTGAAGGCAGTTTTTGTGTAAGCTGAAAATCTTCCTTTTTGATGGCAAAGATGTTTCTCTTAATACCCAAATCAGCAAACAAAATCTCGAAATTGTATTAAATAGTTGGAACTAAAACAAAATTGAAAGAAAAGAAAGCAACGCAATAAGTAACTCAACACTTCATTTTTCATGGAGACAATTACTTCTTGATCGTCTTCACTCCTTTACGTTTGTTGGGTTTCACTTTCTTCTTCGTCTTCCTACTCGGAGACTCCCTCACTGGACCAGCTGGGATTCCTTTCTTCAGAGCACTTCCTCTCGGTGTAGCAGACGGAGGCAACCTCAGGTCTTGTGGAGGTAGAGGGCAATGAGGCTTCCACACCAAATTGTTCTTCATTGCGAATCTTACTCTCTTTGAGCTCTTCTCACTGCTCGGGCCAGGTACGCTCGTCTCTGCTGCATCTCTGTTAACAGTAGCACCTTGCTCTACAACACCTTTGTTCTCTCTTTTCCTCTTCTTGTTCTTTTGGGCTACTGGAACAGGTTCTGCTTCTTCACAGACACTCGCAACCTCATCTCTCACTGGCCCCATCTCGGATGCAATCTTCTCAAACTCCTCTCTGAGATCCGATATCATAGTCTCGTCAACGGACTCATCTTTCTCACCATGATTGACAACGACATCAGCATCCTTCTTGTCGCTGTCCTTTTTAGACTTTGAACATTTCTTCAAACTACTCTTCTTCTTCTTCGAAGAAGACCCATTTGCAACAATCTTATTAGTCTCAGGCACTCCTGCTTCTGTCTCAACAGTCATAGGAACCAGCTCAGGCACTTCCTCGTCCCGAGAAGCTTCAGTGATAGAAACCTCAACACCAGAACTCAACATATCCTTCTCCAACTGCAAGAACTCTTTATGAAGAGCAAAAATCACTTTCCTATTCCCCTGATGGCAATCAGGAGAAGAACCCATCTCATAAAACCTCTTCCCAAACTCCATAGACAAAGCAATAGATCCCAAAACAACCACATCATCATCCTCAGCCACTCCCTCATCCCCACCCTTCTTAACATCCAACAGCCTCCTCCCCATCTTAAGCAACTCATCAAACAAATTACTCTTAATCTTCCCAACCAAAACCTTATCACTAACAATCCCCAAAACCATCACAAAAGGCCCAAACACAAGCTCCAAAACCTCCTTCCTCAACGGAAGAAACTCCCTAACCTCCTCAACGAAAACAGACGCCACATGATAGTTAACCCCGTTCCCCTGAAACTTATCCCCAGCGAGAAACGTCCCATCGAACAAAACACCCATCAACCTTCTCGTCAGCTCCAAATCCCACGAGCTCCCGTCCATGAGAGCCAACAGCGCGTGCAAGAACCTGCGGATCAAGAGGTAGAACTTGTCCAACCTCAGCCTATCGATGCGGGACCACTCGCGGCGCATGGTGAACAGGAAGACGGTGAAGTAGTGGACCGAAAGAGGGAGAGGGAGGGAGTGCAGAGCGGCGGCGAGGCGGTCGATGAGCTCGGACTGGTAGAGGGACTTGTCCGCGTGCCACATGCAGTAGAAGATGCCTTGCCACAGCTTCTTCATGTCCTCGTCGGGGACTGAGGCTTGCTCGGGGAGCCATGTGCGGAGGAGGGTTCGCAGGGAGCGGTCGCGGATGGTTTGCTTGCAGGAGGCGAGCTTCTTTATCAGGGATTTGCAGTTTTCTTCGACGGGAGGTGATTGTTGTGCCTCGGAGAGTTGCTTCCGTTTCACCATCGTTGTCGAGTTTGCGGAGGAGGAAGAAGAAGGAATGTGACGGCAGCTTCTTTGTAAAGGGAGGAGAAAGAGGACGTATGAAGAAGGGTTAGGGTTTTAAGTGAAGTTTTGTTCCTTTCATCTCCTTTTTACATTTTAGCCCCTCATCTTTTTATTAATTTTCGATTTAGTTTTGAATTTCCTTGGAAAGTAGCTCTTGTTCACACAATTTTTTGAAAATATACTAATAATTTTTCTTTGAAATTACATTTTTAACCATTTAGTCTCTCATACACTTAATTAAAATATCTCTAGATTTATACATTAATTAAAATTCACATGTTATAATTAAAATGAGATTTCTTCCTAGATTTGTGAATGTTATATAGATTTTCAAATTAATTAAAATTAATAACATTCTCTAATACATTAGATCTGAGATTAAATTAGGGCTGGACAAAAAATCCAAATCCGAAGAACCGAACTGAATCCGACCCGAAAAAGTAGTACCGAACCCGAACCAAAATTGATTAAATATCTGAACGGATTCAAAATTTTGGTATCTAAAGAATCGGAACCGAACCTGACCCGAACCGAAGTATTCCGGGTACCCGAATATATCCGAAATTGATTTCTATACCCCCTTATATAAAAATATTTTAGATATATTATCATTTAAAACATCCAAAATATATAAGATATTTTTAAATTATCCAAAATACTTGAAAATATATACAAATAGTCAAAAATAAATATTTAAAATAGCTAAAATATACTCAAAACACCAAAAATATTTGAAATATCTATTGATTATCTATCCAAATATTCAAACCAAATCAAATTATATGTTAAGTTTAAGTATTTTGACTTATGTTATTCAAATTTTTTATGTAATGTAATATTTTGTTTATAGATTTTGAGAAAATTAAAGTATATAATGAATTTTAAAATTAAAAAAACAATTTTAATGGGTTATCCGAACTCGAACCGAACCCGCAAAGATCCGAACTGAACCCGAACCAACACTTAGAAATATCCGAATGGAGCTGAAATCTTTGACCTCGAAAACTCGAAACCCGAATAGATCCGAACCAAATCCGAATGGGTACCCGAATGCCCACCCCTAGATTAAATTCTTATAAATTTGGTCAAAAAGTATAAAATTAATGAACACGAGGGTAACTTTTCACTAAAATAGTCTTTCTAAGGGATTATAGGAAATAGTATAAAGTAGTCGAATAAAATCAATTAAATGGAAAAAGACAGGAAATAAAAAACGTCGGAGAGGAGATTCTTCCTTGTGTTCTTCGTCTCCACCATTTTATCCTCTTACAAGCGTCCAAAGAGACAACTTCTCCGTGATTGCCCAGCCACGCCGGTTAGTCCTACTTCTTCAACCGTCCCATCTTCTTCGATTTCCTAGGATTTTGATTCCTCGCGTGAACTCAGTGATATTTGGTTGCTTCGTTAGACTATTTTATTGCCACCGGTCGATTGTCGGAATCGGATCTATCTTAATTAATCGCAATATTAACTTAATCATGGCTAAATCTGTAGAGCTTGTGGTGAATATTCGTTTTAAGTCATTGGACCTCTTCTAGGCTGTCCCAAAGCTCACGTCTCTTTCTATCCCTTGTCGAAAATGATTTGTGTACAAGTCGTTGAGTCAAAAGCTACACTTATTATTGTTTGTCTAGAGCTGATGATAGACGACGCCTCCTGTTTAATAACTGATACTGCTTTGAGATTTTGACGTGTAGTGTAGTTTGGTGAAAGCAAGAACATAGATAAATCTCATAAAACAGAAACTTTATTTTTTTTCATCAGTTTAGATAAATTGATGAGGTTGATATTAATGCAAGCTCATGTTATGATGGCATAAGCTAGCTCATCACGTATCTGTGTCCTCAACGATTAACACATCTCTTCTGCTTCTCTGCAGCTGTATACTTCAACCTCTGGATTCTCAGTGTTTTCAAAGTACACCAATGAGTAAAGCTAACAGTGAGGAGTCTTCCAGTAGCCGTAAATTACTGAAGGAGGTGGAGACATTAAATGAGTCTCTCTATGTGAACAAGAACCCTAGGAGACCAGTGGTTGGTCCTAACAACACTTCAACAAAGCCCTTGGCTCGTACAAACTTAACTGAGCCTCAGAAGGAAAAGAAATCCATTTGGAATTGGCCTCTCAGAGCCCTCTCTCACGTCCGCAACCGCCGCTTCAACTGCTGTTTCTCTGCTCAAATCCATTCCATAGACAACTTACCCCCTACATTCCAGGATCTTTACCTCACCGTTCACTGGAAACGCCGCGATGAATCCTTAACTACTCGTCCTGCAAAGGTTTTAAACGGAAGAGCCGAGTTTAAGGACAAGATGACGCATACGTGCTCGGTTTACGGAAGCAGAAGTGGACAGCACCACTCAGCTAAGTACGAAGCTAAGCATTTCTTGTTGTACGCCGCTCTGGTTGGGTCTCCTGATGTTGATCTGGGGAAACATCGGATGGATCTCACTAGCTTGCTTCCTCTGACGCTCGAGGAGTTGCAGGACGAGAAGAGCTCGGGGAAGTGGTCGACGACGTTTCAGTTGACTGGGAAGGCTAGTGGTGCTACTCTGAGCGTTAGTTTTGGGTACACTGTGGTTGGGGACACTCGCAGTGCTTCAAATGCAAAGCAAGGTAGCAGTAACGCAGCGTTGACGAGAGCTATCAGTGGAAAGTCTAGTTTAGGGAGTGGCAAGTCGGTGTCTAAGCGTTATGATCATGGTGTTGTTGGCAAAGAGTCTCGTCCTCTGTCCAAGAATGTGGTGGAGATCAAAGATCTTCATGAAGTTGTTCCCGTTGCTGCGCAATCAGACCTGGTCAGTTCTGTAAACGCTCTGTATAAGAAATTTGATGAGGAGAAGGTGGATGCTGCAGCAGCTGAGTCCCAGTTTGAATCTGACGTTGTAATTAAACACATTGAACCTGATGAGTCAAACGAAGATTCAAATGCCCATCAAGTGGAGGAGCGTGTGGCCAACATGAATGAAAGTGATGTTCCTTTAGAGGATGTAAAGAAAGCTGAAGAAGATCCTTCTACTTTTGAGAAAGTTGGTACTGAAGATTTGCCTCCAGAAGAGCCTTGTGTGGACAGGGATGAAACCGATGTTCTTTCCCAGGATATAAAGAAAGCTGCTGAAGATCCTACTACTGAAAGTGAGAAAGTTGGTACTGAAGATTTATCTCCAGAAGATCCTTTAGTACACAAGAAGGAAACTGATGTTTCTTTAGAGGAACCGAAGATAGCTGGAGAAGTTCCCATTACTAGAAGTGAGGAAGTTGTTGAAATTAGTAGAGAGAATTTGCCTTCAGAAGAGAGGAGCAATGTTTCTCCAAAGGAAGAGAAAGGTATTGTTTCTGGTGATGATGAAGACGACATGAACGGTGGGAGAGACGTTAAAGAAATAATAATGGAAGATCTTGAATCAGCTTTGAAAAATGTAGAAATGTTGGAAGCAACGGCGTCAGAAGAGGAGGAAGATCAAGAAAACCACGGACGCTCCACACCAAATAAGGAAGCAGCTTCAATAGATGTGGCTGATTCTGTGGCAAAAGAATCTTTGCTTTCAGAAGAGGAGAGCAATGTTTCTCCGAAGGAAGAGGAAAGTATTGTTTCTAGGGATGATGAAGATGTAGTGAACGGTGAGAGAGACGGGAAAGAAACAATAATGAAAGATCTTGAATCAGCTTTGGAAAGTGTAGAAATGTTGGAAGCAACGGCGTCAGAAGACGAGGAAGATCATGGAGGCTCCTCCACACCAAATAAGGAAGAAGCAGCGTCAACTTCGATAGATGTGGCTGATTCCGTGGCAAACGAGTTCTTAGACATGCTAGGTATTGAACACAGCCCCTTTGGTTTAACTTCCGAGAGTGAGCCTGAGTCTCCAAGGGAGCGCCTGCTAAGAGAGTTTGAAATGGAAACTCTTGCGGACAGTTCTTTGTTTGATTTTGGTATTGAATCTGATGTTGATCCACAAACTGAAGGTGATGAGAACTATGAATCAGATTTTGATCTGGCATCCTTAGTTCATGACTTAGAAGAAGAGTACCAGATAGAAACTCAAGCAAGAGTCAGCAGCAACCCCAGGGCCAAGATGTTGGAAGACTTGGAAACGGAGTCTCTGATGCGTGAGTGGGGGATGAACGAAACCACATTCCAGAACTCTCCACCTCACAATGCGTTCCCACCAGCTGATTTTCCAGTAAACGAGGCGTTTGATTTGCCTCCTCTAGGAGATGGCTTGGGTCCAGTTGTGCAGACAAAGAATGGAGGGTTTGTGCGTTCTATGAACCCTTTACTGTTCAGAAACTCTAAAGCTGGAGGTAGCTTGATCATGCAAGTGTCGAGTCCAGTGGTGGTGCCTGCTGAGATGGGCTCTGGTATCATGGAGATTCTTCAGAGACTAGCTACTGCTGGTATTGAGAAGCTTTCGATGCAAGCTAATAAAGTAATGCCTTTGGGTGATATAACAGGGAAGACTATGGAAGAGGTGGTGTGGGAAACTTCACCTGCAGTTGATAGTGGGCACAGGTTTGAATCAATCTTATCATCACTTATTTTAATTTGTGGAAACCGTAGGCCCGCGGTTTTGTCTGAAATTATTCGGTTTTCGGTTTGGTTACGGTTTTGAGTTCGGTTTAGTTTGTAGGGTTTTGAAAAATAATTCAGTTTTCGGTTTGGTTTGGTTTTCGATTTTCAAAAGAAAACTGAAAAACCAAACTAGCCGAAAGTAACTGAATTTAACCGAATTTAACCAAAAATATCCGATTTTTAAGTAGATTATACCCAATTCTAACCGAAAACCAAAGGGTTTCATAAATAAAATTGAAAACCAAAATTGTTCGAACTGAACCGATTTTTTCTTTCGGTTCACTTCGGTGGAATTGTGGCCGAACCGAATAAACCAATTTGTTTTAATTCTGTTTTTTCAGAAAAAAATTCGGTTTTCGGTTAGGCTACGGTTTTGAGTTCGGTTTAGTTTGTAGGGTTTTGAAAAATATTTCGGTTTTCAGTCCGGTTTGGTTTTCGATTTTCAACAAAAAAAAACTTAAGATTACCGAATTAGCCGAAATAGCCGAAAGTAACCGAGGTTAACCAAAATAACCAAATTTAACCAAAATATATCCGATTTTTAAGTAGATTATACCGAATTGTAACCGAAAACAAAAAAAAAAATTGGTTTTTCAGAAATAAAATTGAAAACCAGAATTGCCAAAACTGAACCGAACCTATTTTTCTTTTCGGTTCACTTCGGTGAAATTTTGGCCGAACCGGGTAAACCAAAACGGGAAATGAACAGAATAAACCGAAACCGCATGCCTAGTGGAAAGGTTTGCTTTGACAATTTTAAGTGAAACAGCTTTTCTTACAAGTTGGGTATGTTTGGTTTATTTTCTCAACGCAGGGATCATGTACCACCACAGCGTGATACTGCAGCTAAGCCTAAAAAGTTCGGTTCAAGCACTTGCAACAACAACTTAAGGTCAGAGTATGTATCACTTGAAGACCTTGCTCCTTTGGCTATGGACCAGATTGAAGCACTTTCTTTGGAAGGATTGAGAATACAATCAGGAATGTCAGACGAGGATGCACCCTCGGACATCTCTGCACAATCCATTGGAGAGATCTCAGCCTTTCAAGGTCTAGAAGGAGCGGCTGGTTTACAACTTCTGAACATAAAGGATGACGGAGATGGTGATGATGATGATGGGTTGATGAGTCTCTCCTTGACTCTTGATGAGTGGATGAAGTTGGATTCAGGTGACATTGGCGATAAAGAGGAGATCAATGAGAAAACGTCAAAGATCTTGGCTGCTCATCATGCGAACCCACTGAACTTTATCCGTAAAGGAGAGAAACGAAAAGGGAAGAAAGGAAGGAAGTGTGGTTTGCTTGGGAATAACTTCACAGTAGCACTAATGGTGCAACTCAGAGATCCGTTAAGAAACTACGAGCCTGTTGGAGCTCCTATGCTTTCTCTTATCCAAGTTGAGAGATTGTTTGTCCCACCTAAGCCTATAATCTACAGTACAGTTTCCGAGCTGAGGAGAACCGATGAAGAGGGAGAAGAAGCCGAGGCGGTAAAAGAGGAGAAAACAATGCTGGAGGAGCAAGGAATCCCTCAGTACAAGATCTCAGAGGTGCATCTTACTGGTATGAAGAGCGAGACGGATAAGAAGCCATGGGGAGTCACGACTCAGAATCAGCAGGTGCAGTCTGGTTCAAGGTGGTTGATGGCTAATGGAATGGGGAAAGGGAACAACACCAAGGTTCCTCTTATGAAACCAAAGGCTGGTGATAAGTTGTGGAGTGTGTCTGGTTCTGGCTCTAAATGGAAAGAGCTTGGGAAAATGGGAAAGTTGAGCGCACACAAACGTAATCCGAATGTGATAATGCCAAAATGAAACTGAAGAAAGAAAACAAGAACTAGTCTGACTGGTTTTGTGTGTTTATTGATGCTATGTAAAGGTGAGGTGAATTGTTTAGATTCGCTTAAATGTTGAA
This sequence comes from Brassica oleracea var. oleracea, assembly GCF_000695525.1. Lineage (NCBI taxonomy): Eukaryota > Viridiplantae > Streptophyta > Magnoliopsida > Brassicales > Brassicaceae > Brassica > Brassica oleracea. The sequence continues at coordinate 45,097,104 of NC_027756.1, read as the reverse complement.
TCTGTGTTATTTATGTGTGCTTAGTTTAGGTTTAGCGGATCAAACTAATTGCTATTTGTGGTACATTTAAGAGATCAATGGAAATAACCAACAAACTAAAAAGACTTGGCACTGTGGTTAGCTGTAAACGTCATGTGTATTTTCAAAGTTGAAATGTAGAATGTTCTACTTCTATCATATCACTTGTGTCATTTTCGTTGGTGAACAGGGCTCATAAAACATTTTCTCTAGCCTCAAATTTTTTTGACATTTTTCATATAGGTTTAAATCTCCAAATTATATATATACAAAAATTTACAAAGATTTTTAAGTCATGTTTATGGTCCCCAAATTTTTAGATCAGGCCTTGTTGGTGAGGATTTGATTTCAACATCACACTTATCAGTGACTAACTTTTAGTTGTTGTCATGAAGGTTTCTTCAACGCATTCAAGATTTGTTTCGAATTCGTTGTCACTTTATATGGAACATCTATCTGAACAAATTTCCTTTGTTATTATGCTTTATGTTGTTTATCAAAAAAAGGTTAATTTCTTTAGTCTGTTGTATCCAAAAAAATATAAAAGGAAATGAAATTAAGTTGTGTTCCAAAAAAAGAATAAGAAAAGAGGCATCTTAAATGTCTGCAATGTAATTCTTATAAATTTATCAAATATTAATTTATTGAGGTTATACTGTATTTGGTTTATTGTTGCAGGTTCCTGCGATTTACCATATATGGCTGTGATCTATCCCCTATATATTATTTGAAAAACATTACAACTTCTTTTTATAGCCACATGTCATCACCAATATGATTCTTAAAATCATTAGAGAAATATGTTGGTCCATCTAATTATATAATAAGCTTCTTATTAAATTAACAATAAATTCATCATTAATGTACTTTATTATTTTCTTAAATAAAATTTACGGAATTGCCTAATGTGGCTAAAATATATATGGCAATTAATGATTTTGAATAATAAAGATTTGATAAAAAAAATAGTGTATCTTCTATCATATTTGTTTAATTTTAAACTATTCAATAAATTAAACAACCACAATAACCATATAATAAAAATTTAGATTTTTATGTATATGTTATATTTTGAATTTTTACAAACGGCTATAAATTACTGAAATTGTTAAGAGTCTCACATTCAAATTTTATGATCCATGGTTTAAAAATTTTGTTATGATAAAATGCAAATGATTACAAAAATTATATAAGTAAAAAGTCTAATTTAATTAATTATTAAGATTAATATAAAGTTTTGAACGATCATTGACAACTTATTTTTTTTTTTAAATTATAAATTACTAAAACTATTAATCCCACAATGAAAATTTTGTTATCAGTAATTTAATTTTTTTCTATAAAAGATATAAATGATCGAAAAAACTATATGAGTAGAAATCATCATTTAATAGATATTAATATTAAAAATATACTAAAATATATTATCTATGTTAGTATCATTTAAATTTAACTACATATCCTATCAAATATAAAAAAAACTATTTTTTGGATTAATAAAATTAATTTATATGTTCGCACCAATTTAATTATATATTTAATAGTTAATGAACTTTAATTATTTAATATATATTAATTATTTCATAATATGTAAAAATATTTAATACATACAATAATATATATATATAATGTTGATTCCGCGCAAGGAACGGGTCTTAACCTAGTTACTTATTAGCGACTGCAACGGAGGCTCAAGTGTGATCCTTAGCGTTAATTCTTAGGTTAGTTGTAATATAATAATAATAATTATCCGACTTAATCTAAGGATTGGCCCGTCGAGAAGGATTTTAAGGAGTTGATCCTTGTGTACGTGTCATTGTTTTAGTGGGTCGGTGTCGGTTTGTGTTGCGTTGGGTCAAAAAAAGAAAATTCATTCTCGACCGACGGCGTTGGAAAAAAAAGGAGCTCTCGAGAGAAAAGCGACAGCTCGGCGATTCCTCTCCGTCTGCTTTACGAAGGTAGATCGATGGCTAAAATTGTAGATATTTCGATTTAGATTAGTTATCTTCTTGATTCCTCTCAATCGGGTTGGGTTATGGGGTTTGAATCGATTTCATTTAACGATTGAAATTAGGGTTTCAAAACGATTCTTTCGTTTCTCTAACTCGTTTCTAATTTTTCTCTCAATCGGTTCTAATTTTTTTTGTAAGCTCGTTCAATCGATATGTTCTCTGTTTCATTGCTCGTTGCTTTCGTTTCTCTAACTCGTTGATTTCGTTAAGTCGTAATCTTCTCTTAACTTTCTCTAACTCGTTGAATTCGTTTTTTGTTTGATGATGATTATAGTTGTTTAACTATGTTCTTACATCAATTCTTTTAGGTTAACGAAAATGGGACAAGATTACAGCTACAGCCAGCCCTCTTCATCATCAGACTCTCTAGACATAACCTCCCTTCTTTAAGCCGAAACTCAGATATACGCGGATGAAGCTAATAGTAGCTACTGCAATGCATTGCCGGTTCAGTACCCACCTCAACCAGAGGCTGATGATGGAATCCCGACGACATGCTACTGTGGTGCTCAGCCTGTTCTCGGATGCTCTTACACTCCTAAAGATCCATACAGAAGGTACTTTACGTGCCACAATGCTGATGATGGAGACTGCCACGTTTGGAAATGGTGGGATGTGGCGGTCATGGAGGAGATGAGGGAGTTTCAGAGACAAGTTAGGGATCTTAAGGTCCAAGGCAATGAGATTGAGCAGAAGCTCCTTAGCCTTGAGAAGACAGTACATGAGCTATCAAAGGAGAAATCAGGAGTTAAGCTAATGGTCTGTCTATTAGTTTTAATAGGTTTGGTGTTATTGATTCTGCGTGGTTAGTTTCTGTCCTCTTTTTCATTGTAGTTTCTTGAATTTCGATAAAACATTTGACTGTTTTATGTAATTTTTTTTCAGGAATTGTTGCAAAGGGTTCAAAGGAGAGTGGCGTTCGTCGGGAGTTTCTGTAATAAGGTAGGATATTTTTAAAAAAATTAGTACTCTAGTTGTGTTTGAAATGAACTTAGTTGGTTTGTAACTTGCTATCTGCTCTGATTTGATTGGCTTTAATTAGTTAGTACTTAGTTGGATAGGAATTTAGTCGGCCTAAATTTGGTGTTAAATGATACTTATTTGCTTTCTATCTTCCCAACTGCTCTGATTTAATAGGCTTTAATTAGTCTTTAGATAGCTTACTTAAGGGTCTGTGTCCGTAGAATAATGGGACAGACCATCCTCTAACCATGGCTAACACTTCTGGCTATGTAAACCTTCTAAATAGTCAAATTCCCATTGACCTTGATTCACCCGAACCTATTTGGTTCGGTAGCCAAGTTCCTGATGAGTCTGGTGTGAAGGAGAGGAGGAAGTGGTCTCCCAAAGAGGATAAAATCCTTATTGGTGCTTGGCTTAACACCAGTAAGGACCCTGTTGTCAGCAATGAGCAGAAAGCTGATGCTTTCTGGAACCGTATTGTCGACTACTACAACGCAAGCCCTCACCTGGTTGGGACAATACCGAGGAAGCTTCGTCCTTGCAAGCAGAGGTGGGCTCGGATTAACGAGCAAGTATCCAAGTTTGCTGGATGCTATGATGCGGCCCTGAGGGAGCAGAGAAGTGGTCAAAATGATGATGATGTGATGAAAGCTGCGTTAGACATTTTCTTCAATAATAACGGCTACAAGTTCACCCTGGATCACTGCTGGAGGGAGCTCAGGCATGACCAGAAATGGTGCGCCACTCATATGGCTAAGGACGGTGGAAAGGAGAAGCGCAAACCAGCATTGGAGGTTGATAGAGAAGAAGGGGAAGAGGGAGAACCAGAGGGTAGAACTCCCGGGGTAAAGGCTGCGAAAGCTGGTTGTAAGAAGAAGAAGAAGAGTATTAGAGAGGAGGAGTTGACGAAGCTGCAGGGTGTTTTAGAAATGAAAGAAAAACTATCTAGACATAAAGTCCTTGATCATTTACTCGCGAAAACCGAGCCACTCTCTGACATGGAGACTAGTTTTAAACTCAAACTAATGTCTGAAATGTTATGATTTATTAGTGTTGTTTTGAGGTATTAATCTTGTTTTGTGAACTTGGGACTTTTAAAATGTTTTGATCGTACTAACTGTTGTCTCATTTAATGTGTCAGGGTCCGTGAAGGCATGTGAACCAAGTCACGGGTGCATTGGGAGGTCTGAAAGTCTTTTGGTTGTTAGCGCATGTGAGCCAAGTCACGGATTCTTCTGTTTAACTTTATGTATTATAAGTAGTAGTCATGGTTGTCTTTAGCTATGTAGCTCCACTTTCAAAACTTGTATCCTCTTCTTTCCTTTAGCTTCATGTGCTTGTGTTTCTCGGAGAGTTTGTAATATTTTGGTACGACGTCATTGTAAGACACCCTGCTACAAGAAGAAGTTGCTTCTTTTGCTTGTCTATATTTCACAAGTTCCACTTCTGTTTAGGTAACACATATATTGCCGCTTTATTTCATTTCGTATCACTTTCATGCTCATATCACTTATAAAACTTGTGTAAACATACAATTGTCATATCACTTTTAAAACTTGTGTAAAGATACAATTCTCATATACGTAGAGCATGTAACCATGTTTCGAATGTCACCATGTCAACTTGAAAGATTCATGAAAAAATGCGTATAGTATGTAACCAGGTTTGTAAAGTCATATTGACATATCTTGAATACAAACATATCACTTACATTTCTCATATTTCTAAAGCATCTTGAATAAATAGAAAAATATATAAAAACTTAAAGAAACCATATTAAATATTGTTAAAAAAATGAATTACTATAGAGTTGCTGTATAACCATATTTAAAGTTTTTAGAAAAAGGAAGAAATCGAATACAATGTTGTGATTCTTTTTAAAAAAATTGGAATTGCTATAGAATCTTGTTTAAAAATTAATAAAGTAACAAAAATTGTTTAAAAAAATTGGGACAATTAAATTTTTTTTAAAAAAATTGAATTGCTATAGAATCTTCCAAATTTTTTGTTAATATGGTTACTAAAATTTTGAAATATTTTTGTTCAATATTAATGGTTTCAAGTAGGGATATCTAAAGATGTCATCATCTTCATCCGATGACGTCGATGAAAGATTGGAAGAAATTTTTGACGAAATCGTTGAAGATACATACAATGACATAGTGGAGTCCCAAACCAATAAGCAAAGGAGACATGCTTATATAGAACGAAACCGTGAAGCAGGACACGACCGTTTATGGAATGACTACTTCAGCGAACATTCAACATTCTCGGCACATTTATTCAGACACCGGTTCCGCATGAATAAAGATTTATTCTTGCGTATTGTGGTGAGCCTCTCAGAGAACATTCCATTCTTTAGACAAAGAAGAGATGCAACCGGGAGGTCTGGTCTTTCTCCACTACAAAAATGTATGGCAGCTATTCGTCAACTTGCTTACGGTTCGGCGGCTGACGCGGTAGACGAATATCTCCGACTTGGTGAAAGCACGGCACTTTCGTGTTTACACCATTTCACCGACGGAATAATACAATTATTCGGAGATGAGTATCTACGAGACCCACACAAGAGGATCTTCAACGACTGCTCGATATTGGAGAGAAACGCGGGTTTCCTGGGATGGTAGGAAGCATTGACTGCATGCATTGGGAGGGAAAGAATTGCCCAACCGCTTGGAAAGGGCAGTACGCACGTGGATCAGGAAAACCGACAATTGTCTTAGAGGCAGTGGCTTCACAAGATCTTTGGATATGGCACACTTTTTTTGGTCCTCCAGGTACTTTAAACGATATTAATGTCTTGGATCGGTCTCCTGTTTTTGATGACATTTTCCAAGGCCGAGCTCCCACGGTAGAGTATGTGGTCAACAGACACAAGTATAACTTGGCGTACTATCTCACAGACGGTATATATCCCAAATGGTCAACCTTTATCCAATCTATCATGCACCCTCAAGGTCCTAAGGCATAATTATTTGCTAAAACTCAAGAAGCAACCCGAAAAGATGTGGAACGGGCTTTTGGAGTATTTCAAGCTCGATTTGCGATTGTAAAAAACCCGGCTCTTTCATTGGACAAACAAAAGATAGGGAAGATTATGAGAGCATGTATCATACTACACAATATGATAGTCGAAAATGAACGAAATGGATACATTTGGTACGATGATTCTGAATTTGAAGAAGGAGACGTCACCAGAAGTTCACGGGTGGGTACCGACAGGCTTACAAATATCCATAATATGCTCGGCATTCGGGAAGATGTTCACGATACCCATTTACATCAACGATTGAAAAATGATTTAATTGAAAATATTTGGAACAAATTTGGTAATTCATAATCATGTTGTATCTTTATATTTAATCATGTTTAAAATAATTATGTTGTATCCTTTTTAATCATGTTATTTATAATCATGTTGAAGATTAATAAATATTGTATCTTTATATTTAATCATGTTATAAATAAAAAAATTATATTTTACTTTCTAAAATAATAAAAAAAAATTAATATTTTTTTATTAATAAGGACTCCAAAAGTAAGGCACGCCATTGGACATAACATTTGGATTATGGTCCTTAACTATTCAAACAAAAAAAATTTAAAAAAAAAATTAGTTTTATAAGACTAAGGACTTTATGGTGAACCTCACCATTGCGGATGCTCTTACAATTCAAACCATGGAGACAAGTAGCTACACAAAGAACACACAACCATTCGAATAAACATCAGTGCTAGAAGAACTTGAAAAAAAAAGAACTCATAAACACACAAAAAAAAAACTTGGGAAAAAACTAAAGAAAAGCTTAATTAGTTCCTCCAAGCACACCCTTGAGCTTCTTAACCTCTTCATCACTAAGGAACGTCGTGGCTTCAACAAGTTCTGAAGGCAAATCATTTGCAAACAAAGCAAAGGGCAGAATCTGAAGCCCTGGAGAGGAGCTTCCAAAGGCAACAAAGGCCAATGCAGGACCTTTCCCAGAGTTAAGCTGAAAATGAAGAAGCCCTTGAGGAAACACCATAGAATCTCCTCTCGAGAGAGTCTTCAAGTAAACCTTGTTAGCAGAGGAGATAAAACCAGCGCTGATGGTTCCTTGTATGACTACAAGGACCTCAGATGCACCAGGATGAGTATGAAGAGGGATGACGCCACCACCGGCTAAATCAAGACGAGCCAATGAGACGTCAAGCCCATTGAGACCTGCGAAGGCAGGTGCAAAGGCTGGAGTCACAGCGGCTTTAATGATGTTGGAAGTGTTTCCGGCTTTGGCGAGACCGGAGAATGCGAAGTCATTCTCGGTGACTTGGTCAGGGTTCTTGCAAGAGTATCCCGATGGGTTTTGAGGACCCTTTGGATCAGCTACACAAAAGTCTAGAACGGAGGCAAAAGAGGTGGATGAAACCAAGGAGAGGATGAAGAAAATATGGATTATCATTTTCATTTTTTTTGTAAGATTATATAGACAAGAGTCTTGAAGTTATGAGGCAGAAAGAGAAGCCTTTGGGTTAATTTATATAAAGACCCTATAAGGATATTGATATGGTTAACGTGAGGATGGTCTCGAAGGAGCGTAATAAGGGATATTTTTTGTTGTTGTTATTAGCATTGCATGCATGTGAACTTTGGGTGTCCGTACGTGGGGAAAAAGCTCACATGGCTGTGAGAGATTTTTGTCAGTTTGGAGGATAGTGATAAATGGTTCGTTTTCAATGAAGTTGACTTTTTAAAGAAGTTTTGTTCAACTGGAAGAAGAGTATTAATAATCATATTTACATGATTATTGCATCTTAACTCAGTCACTTGGTTCTACATCTACTTCCTAGTATGAATTAAATTAATTAAAGCTAACAGCCTAACAGTATGAGTATTATTTTGCGGATATCCAATAAATTTGGAAAGGATACTACATTACAAAATAGCTTAGCATTAAGAAAAATATCATGATTGTTTCGAACTACTCTCAAGGTTTCGATTCTGACAAAATGTACAACGTATTAAGAACCTCCCAACGGTCTTTCAGGAAATCAAAATATCTAGGAGTCACTTTTTATGAGATATTTTTGTAAAGAAGATATTGGAAAAACTAAAAGGATGAGTGGAGAAGAAGAGAGATTGAGATTGGTGTGGTCCAGTTTTGAGTAAAGAGCAAACATGTCTCTTCCTTCCTAATTTGGACTCCTCTGCACCGTTTCTTAATTCTTATCCTCTCAGTCTCATCTCATCATCTTTCGACTTTGTGTGGCTCTGTAACGTTCCCTCTTACTCAGGGCGTTTACCATCTTCTTCTCTTATGAACACTACAAAAAAACAACAAAGATACTGAGGGAAAAAATCGTCGGAATTTCGTCGGAATAACGTTATTCCGACGACATACCGACGAAACAAGTCTTCGGAAATAATTCCTCGGAATTTCTTCTTTCCTCGGAAATCCCTCGGAATTTTCCGACGGAATTCCGAGGAAACAAATTTCTGAAGAAATTCCGAGGATCACTAGTTTGTCGGAAATCTCCACGGAATATACCGAGGGATAACTTCGTCGGGATATTTCCTCGGAAGTTCATCGATCGATGCGTTTTTGGACATATATCCATCGATCGATCGGAATATACCGAGGGAAATCTTCCTCGGAATATTCCAAGGAACATGTCCCTCGGTATATTCCGAGGAACATGTCCCTCGGTATATTCCGAGGAACATGTCCCTCGGTATATTCCGAGGAACATGTCCCTCGGTATATTCCGAGGAACATGTCCCTCGGTATATTCCGAGGAACATGTCCCTCGGTATATTCCGAGGAACATGTCCCTCGGTATATTCCGAGGAACATGTCCCTCGGTATATTCCGAGGAACATGTCCCTCGGTATATTCCGAGGAACATGTCCCTCGGTATATTCCGAGGAACATGTCCCTCGGTATATTCCGAGGAACATGTCCCTCGGTATATTCCGAGGAACATGTCCCTCGGTATATTCCGAGGAACATGTCCCTCGGTATATTCCGAGGAACATGTCCCTCGGTATATTCCGAGGAACATGTCCCTCGGTATATTCCGAGGAACATGTCCCTCGGTATATTCCGAGGAACA
>NC_027756.1:45026375-45080519 GCF_000695525.1 Brassica oleracea var. oleracea | reverse complement strand
CGTAAGCAATCTCGTGTTCGGATCCAAATGAGGTCGATCGATCCAAGAACGAAAATAATTTGAAGAAGACATATTTTTTATGAATCAAATTTGTGTGTAAATAGAGTAAGAGGGAGGATGAAGATATGGAGTGAATGAAGAGGAAGAGGAGTGCTTGTATTTATAGTTTAAATCTTGCCGACAGACCGAGGAAATTCCGACGAAATTCCGACGGAAAAGGCTAGTTCGTCGGAATTTCCTCGGAATTTTGTAAAATCCCCCAACGGCTATAATATTTCCTCAGAATTCATCGGTTTTTTCCGAGGAACACATTTTTCCTCGGAATTTCCTCGGAATTTCCTCGGAATATTCCGACGGATTGATATTTCCTCGGAATTCCGTCGGTATATTCCGAGGAAATTCCGAGGGATATTCCGAGGATTTCATTTTCCGTCGGAATGTCCGTCAGAATACCGCTGTTTTCTGTAGTGGAATGGGGGACATTGTGATTTTAAACCCTTATTTTATGCAGATTTTATGCAGTGTATAGTCTAATAGTTTGTACTAGTGATGTCTTCATATGTTATAACCCAAACTTAATAGTTTGTACTAGTGATGTCTTCATATGTTATAACCCAAACTGGAATTCAGTATTTCAGTAATATGCGTGTGGGAGTTATAGACTATACAAAAAAAAATATCACAGATCTGTGGCCTACTAGATTATACTACTACAAATGCTGATTATAACACACAATGAAATATATATGACATGTATGCTGATGAGTTATCAACGAAGAAAAAAATATTCTTTACTAAAACCCAATCGGTAAGAAGTTGGTTCATATGCGTAGGCTTCTTGAATCTGCTACAAATAGGTGCAGGTTTATTGACATAAAATATTGAGCCTAGCTCACTTTGATGTAGGACTTGAGCCCAATAAGACTAAATAAGTTTAATCTAAGAAACCCACAAAAAATACATGCATATGAAAAAAGAAAAACTAAGCAATAAGTGAAAAATACAAAACAATACTTACATTTACAGCAAGGAAGTTACATAAAAGAAATGTAAAAAGAATTCTACAGGAGTTTTCCATTAGTTTTACTACCTGTAAGTAACTGTGTCAAATATTCGAAATATACTATTATGATATCGATCTTTAAACTTTCAAAATAACAATTCTAAGTTTCTAACAACATGGATGGTATAAATACGAGGACAACAAGCGAAGAGTGTCAGTGTATATAAATCACAAGATGCATCGAACCATATGTGATAAGGAGAACTTGACAAGTTGCATTTAATAACTCACACACTTTTTCTTTGCAGACAGGTCCACACCTCTGTATTTTCTCTCCTATCTGACACTTTTGTGTACCCTAAATTTCATCTATTTTCGTTTTCGACCCGTTTTTCTTCCACATGACACAGACAACACCTTAGTCTTTCTTTAATGGGACCTCTAAATACAATAAGAGAAGAGGATAAAAAAGTAGAAAAGACCTTCACTTCTGACTTCTGACTTCTGACTTCTGACTTCTGACTTCTGATCACCAGTTGGATCCGTACTGTACAAATCCAGAAACCCTTGATCAATTATTATGCAAATCTACTCGAGTTCTTATATTTTTCACCATGAGATCTATCTTTTTTACCTCTGCTGAATTATTCTCTCTGACTACTTTGATCAAAAAAAGAATATAATTTAGCAATTAAGAGCAACCCCATTGATAGTCCTTATTACGAAGTCCCAATGTTTTTTTATTAATATTGTTCCCTTTAGATACAAAGGCAAGAAACATAGGTAAAAGAGGAGTTTATCAGTAGGATTTAAAATTGTTTCTTAGTAATATTTTTATTTAATAATTGATTAGTTTTAAATAAATATTAAACAGTATATCGAATTATAAAAAACTTAAACAGTACAAACTTGCAAAACAAAAAAAATATTACAAAATCCGAAAAAAAAACATACATTTTATTGAATTTTTAAAAACTTAATTTTGAAAATGTCCAAATTTTTTCCATATATGTTCAACCAAATCTTCTTTTAATTGGTGATAGATTTGTGGATTGCGAACTTCTTTGCGACGACCGATTATATTGCCGTGTTTTGTAGACTTTTTGACGGTTGCCCTAAGATCATCATCTCGAAATTCCTCAACCGTGTCTGCATCTCGTTCATCCTCAACAATCATATTATGAAATATGAGACATGCTTTCATAATATATGATATTTTGTTTTTACTCCATAAATTAGATGGATTTCTAACAACGATGAATCTAGCTTGCAGGACCCCAAATGCACGCTCAACATCTTTTCTAACGGATTCTTGGGTTTTAGCAAATAAAGAATTTTTTTCACCCTGTGGTAGTGGGATAGATTGAACAAAAGTTGCCCATTTTGGATAAATACCATCCGCCAGATAGTAGGCCAAATTGTACTCGGTTCCGTTGACATAGAAATTTACTTCCGGAGCCATCCCGTTAATAATTTCATCAAAAACTGGTGATCGATCAAGAATATTAAGATCGTTCATAGTACCTGGAGCTCCAAAGAATGCGTGACATATCCAGAGGTCATATGAAGCAACCGCCTCCAACACAATTGTTGGTTTTCCGGTTCCCCTTGAATACATTCCTTTCCAAGCGGTGGGGCAATTCTTCCACTCCCAATGCATACAGTCGATGCTTCCCACCATCCCAGGAAATCCACGTTCTTCTCCTTTGTTGAGTAGTCTTTGAAGATCCTCCTCTGTGGGACGCCTGAGATAATGATCTCCGAACAACTGGATTATTCCAGCGGTAAAAAGGTGCAAACATTTACTAGCTGTTGTTTCACCAAGTCGTACATATTCGTCAACTATATCAGCTCCACCACCATAAGCCAATTGACGAATTGCTGCAGTACATTTCTGTAGCGGAGATAGACTTTTCCGTCCAACTGCATCTTCTTAAGCTTGAAAATACTCAATTTCTGTAGAGAGCCGATGGACAATAGTCAAGAACAATGACTTGTTCATTCGAAACCGGCGACGGAATATATTGTGTGGATATGTTGGAGTTTCGGTAAAATAATCATTCCAGAGCTGCTTGTCGCCTTCTTCTCGGTTTCTTTCGATAAAAACACATTTTTTTCTTTCTTTTGGTTCTGGAAAAGAATTGTAGTTGTTTAAAAATTCTTCTAACGGGGCGTCTAAATCTGCATCGTCATCTACATGGTAGTGATAATGATAACGAGATGAAGATGCCATATAAGATAAAGGTGGAAAATAGAAATGGTGATTGAAGTAAGAGTAGAAGAAGGGGGATTTGTGTGTATTTCTAAACACACGGCATGCGTGCTTTTATAGAATAAGGAGATGAGTGCTTACAAGTTTGATGGTTCGTAACACCCGTGATGCTTCTTGTTCATCTTGTGAGTCTAAATTGTTTTGTTGTTGCAGAAACAAACAAAGACATGTGATAATTGGTTGTAATCGTTTTACATGTGCACTTTAAACAAGTGCTGCGGTTATAAAAAAGCCGTTAAACATAAGCCGTTAAACATAAGAGTTTACAACATGTCATACTAAAGAGTTGACAAAAAAGCCGTTAAACATAAGAGTTTCACAACAAAGCCTCCAACATAAGAGGTCACATACACATTCAGATTCTACTTAGACACATAGGATACATGGTTCACAACAAAGCCTCCAATCAAGTGATGCGGTTACTTAAACATTAGGACCACGCATATTATCACTAACATAACAATGAGAACACCTACAACGAGTTCAAAGCCTTTTCCAATTCTCTCTAGCCTAACCAACCTCTGCTCTGTCTCGTGATGCAGTAGCTTTACCTGGTTAAGATGCGTCTCGTAATCACTCAGAAACGTTAGATAATCTACCTTATCACAGAGATGGCTACACTGTGTCGATATGGCTCTGATCTCCTCCGTAGCTGCCACATCCCACCACTTCCAGACATGGCAGTCTCCGTCCTCGACGTTTGCACAGGTGTAGTACCTCCGCCCTGGATCATTTCTTGTGTGGGATGTGGCTATAAGAGGTTCGCCACCGCAGTAACATTCCTTCGGGAAGCCAAACTCAACTTCAGGCTGCGGTGGGTAGTGACGTCGCGCCGCATCAATCTCAGCTTGGTCCAGCTGTATATTAGCCTCTGTTTGGCTGTGCCCACTGTCGGCTGAGTAGTCACCATAATAGTCCTCCGACATAGACGGCTGCGTATAGCTGTAATCCAGTCCCATAGGTTCCTTAACCTGCAGAGAAAACAGAGGAGCTGTAAAAAATAAATACGTAACCATAAAACAGAGAACACACTTTTTATATTGTGAGATGAAGCCATTTTATTTAATTTTTAGATAACAGAGAACATCCCATTTTATTTAATTTTTTGAAAACAGAGAACACACAAGTTATTAAAATTTCATAGAAGACAAGGAAGTGAAAACATTAAATTCAAAGAACACAACAAGTTCAAACATGACATTCAAAGTTAAAAATACTTGGCTAGCAGTTTATTCTTGACAATTTCTTCACTCTCGCTAAGTGGTTCCTTCTTAGCAAGGAGAGTGTCAAGTATGGAGAGCTTGCATAGTTTCTCCTTCATTGCCAAATCGTCCATCTTCAGCTCACACATGCTCTTATACTCCTCGAAACCCTTCCCTTTACCATTGTTTCTGATTGCTTTTGCAGCCTTGATACCTTCGGGCCGCATCTCTTGGTCACCAACACTGGTGCTCGAAGCTTGTGAAAACGACTCAGTTGTTTTTCTCTTACCAGAAGCAGTAGTCTTAGGACTGTTGAGGCTTAACCACTTTTGTTCATGCCTCAAGATACACCAAGCATGCTCTAAGGTAAACTTTGATTTCTGGTCCGAGTAGTAGATGTCATGAGCCACCTTTAGGACATCGTTGTCATTTTGGTCGTTGGTGATTTGTCTCTCTGCAGCAGCGTATGCTCCAGAGAACTTGTTCGTCTGGTCATTGATCTTTGACCACCTCTGCTTACAATTGTTATGAGATCTCCCACCGCAACCCTCTAACGCATGAGGACTTGCTGCGTAGTAAGCTTCTACTCGTTTCCAGAAGGTGCCAAACTTCTGGTCATTTCCAACAACGGCGTCTTTAGACGTGTTCAGCCAGGCGCTTATTAGAACCTCATCATCCGCAGGGGTCCAATTCTTTCTCTCCCGACGCCCCGCAGGTGTGTCTTCACTCAAAGCTGGAGCCTGAGATTGTTGGGAGCTGAAAGGAGGGATATCGGGTTCTCCAAAGTTTACACTAGAGGGAGTACATTCATATCGAAAGTTTTGATGGGGAATGTCAGGATTCCTTGGATCCATGGCACAAGGTTAAGCAAAGAGTAGAGAAAGAAGAGTATGGAGTTAAGCGAAGAGCAAAGGAAGAAGAGGATGGGATTTTATGGTTGAAACGGTAACAAGTAATAAGTGAGAATCACCTAACAATTATCTACCAAAGTCTAATGATGAGTTATTACCCATCTAACACCTACAAAGCTAAAACAATCGGTCACATTTTCATTTAATTAAAAGTTTCCTTTGGTTATACTTTCAGACATCACAATGCATCACGCAAATCAGAACAGCCATTCTTGTCATCGTTGTAAACAAAAACAGTATCTGGTTGCATTCCAGTTTTAATTTAGCATTAACAACTACACTGACATGAAACGACAACTAACCACAACCTACAATCGTCATAAAACATTAACATTTACATTTAACCACTACTCTAATCTGGAAAAGAAGCTAGAGAGGTTCATCGGCCATAAAACATTAACATTTAACAACAAATGATACAAACGGCAAGTGAAACAATCCGCAAATGAAACAAGCATCGCATCTGTAAACCGTAAAAATTTCATCACAAAAAACACAAGAAGTGGGATAACACATCAAAGATAACAAGTTTAATAGTACTACTACATCACACCAATTCAACGAAACATCAACAAGAATCACATGCGGAGGAGATCCCAATTTTTATAATCTACTGTAATTAATGAAAACTACAAGTTCCCAATTTTTATAATCTACACACGGAATCAAGCAATCACAACAAACATCAACAAGAATCACATGCGGAGGAGATCCCAATTTTTATAATCTACTGTAATTAATGAAAACTACAAGTTCCCAATTTTTATAATCTACACACGGAATCAAGCAATCACAACAAACATCAACAAGAATCACATGCGGAGGAGATCCCAATTTTTATAATCTACTGTAATTAATGAAAACTACAAGTTCCCAATTTTTATAATCTACACACGGAATCAAGCAATCACAACAAACATCAACAAGAATCACATGCGGAGGAGATAAATTGACATACCTTTTTGATTGAGATCGGCGGAGAAGTTTGGGTCGGAGAATAGATCGGTCCGAAAGAGTGGTGAGACGAGAGCGACGAAAGAGTGGTGAGAAGAGCGCGACGAGAGAGTGGTGAGACGAGCACGACGAGAGATCGGAGAGTATCGATCGCCTTTGGTATCGCCGTTCAGATAGACATGCAGGAGAGAGGAGAGAGTTGTGAGATGAATGGGTTCAGTTGATGCCCTGATTTCTTCACTCCAATCAAACGCTGCCACCTGTGCCCAAGGACCAGCCCACAAAATCTCTTAACAAAGGACTTTCGATCCATATATCTTAGCTATTTCATCATTTTTCATTTTCTTTTAAGCCCAAATAGATGTAGGACTTGTTTTCAGGACCCCAATAAGGATGCCCTAAGAGCACCTCCATCCATTAGAACTCCTAATGGGTTCTTTAGATTAAATTAGAGTTTAATTGTGTGATTTGAAAGCTTAAAGATCCCTGTTAGTCTATTTAATTTTTTCATCCTCCTTGGTAGAACTTCCATTGAGGTTCTTAAAAATAATTTTTTTTTAAGTAGAATGATTTAAAATAAAAGCATACATAAAAGTTTTAATAAAAATGACATAAAAACATATTAAAAATACAAATACAAATCATGAACGAGAAAAAACCGATTAGTTGAAATCTTAATGTGTTCCAAATTTTTGTCATATATTCTCAACCAAATCAGCTTTCAATCGTTGATGTATTTTGTTATCACAGACTTCATTCCGAATGGTCATCACGCTCATAATATTCCCGACATTTGAAGGCATCCCTGGTGAAAAGTTCAAATCGACTTGTGAACTTTGGTTTGATTCCGGTTGTTCGAAAACTGATACATCATACTGAGTGTTCCCATCTCGTTCGTCTTCCACGATCATATTATGTAGAATGATACATGCTCTCATTATCTTTCCAATTTTTATTTTGTCTCACAAAAGAGCTGGATTTTTGACTATGGCAAATCGAGCTTGCAAGACCCTAAAAGCACGTTCGACATATTTACGAACACCTTCTTGATGTGTAGCAAATAAGGATGCTTTCGGACCTTGCGGTTCTCGAATAGATTGGACAAAAGTAGCCCAGTTTGGATAAATACCATCTGTGAGATAGTAAGCCAAACGGTAGTTGTGTCCGTTGACAACGTAATTAACTTTTGGAGCTCGACCTTCTAATATATCATCAAAAACCGGTGATCGACCAAGAACATTGATATCGTTTAAGGTACCTGGAGGTCCAAAAAACGCATGTCATATCCAGAGATCGTGTGAAGCTACAGTCTCTAAAACAATTGTTGGCTTTCCTGATCCACGTGTATATTGCCCTTTCCATGCGGTCGGATAATTCTTCCACTCCCAATGCATACAATCAATGCTTTCTATCATCCTGGGAAATTCGCGTATCTCTCCAATATCGAGTATTCCTTGAAGATCTTCTGGCGTTGGTCTTCTAAGATACTCATCTCCAAATAAATCTATGATTCCTTGAACAAAATGTTCCAAGCATAAAAGTGTGGTTGTCTCACCAAGTCGGAGGTACTCGTCGACCGCATCAGCTGGGCAACCATATGCCATCATACGAATTGCTGCCGTTGTCTATTGTAACGGAGAGTGACCGAGCCTTCCAGTAGCATCTCTTCTTTGTTGAAAGTATGGAATTTCAGCGGAGAGTCGATCAACAATACGCATAAACAAGGGCTTGTTCATGCGAAAACGGCATCGAAACATGTGAGATGGATATGTTGCATCTTCACTAAAATAATCGTTCCATAACTGCATGTGTCCTTGTTCTCGATTTCTTTCAGTGTAGGCTCGTTTCTTTTTTGACCTTGATTCTTCTTGACACTCACCATAATGAATGAAAAGATTTTTGAATTGTTGATCGCAAATTTGATCAAATCTTTCATTCATTTCTTCAAAAGGATTGGAAGAAGAAGATACCATTTAAGAAATAAATGTGAAGAACAAATTTTAAAGAGATATGAAAAAAAAGGAGAAGAAACAATCGAGCCTTGTTGTTTTTTTGTTTGCTCGGTACGGTGAAACAATTTTAAAGAGACATGAAAAACAGGAAGGAGATGAAACAATTTGGTCGATTCTCTCTTTCGTGTTATTGTGTTGATTTATAAAGAAAACTCTATCTCTGTTGTTGAGTTGATTTATAAAGAACAAGACATACTCACGAGATAGATACAACAAGAACAAGACATCACTTTGATCACATACATGGACCACAAACTCACAAGATACAAAAAGACAGCAACTGCTTACACAACACCACAGACTCACGAGATACAACAAGACATCAAAAAGACACTGATTACACAGACTCACGAGATACACACTTGTTTTTTGAGTTTGTTTCTTATGTCACATGTCTTGGCGGTCTTTATCTCTGCAAAAGCAACAAAATAAAATAACTAACTCGTACACAAAAGCAACAAAGCATAAGCATTAAGCAACAAAGTAGACACAACTCTAACAAGACATAAGCATAACCATAAACTCAGACACTGAAACTAAGCCAACATGTCCTTAATAAGCTGATCTTTCAAAGCAAGTTCCAGTTCAGTTAATGGCTCTGTCTTGACAATGAGACTCTCAAGCAATTTCTGCTTGTTCAGCTTATCCTTCAGAGCAAAGTCACGTTGCCTAATCTCCCACAGGTTGTGAAACTCCTTTCCTTCCTCTTCCAACGTCGGCTTGCTCACAGGCTTTTTAGCTTTTGCCTTTGCTGCTTTAACCCCAGCAGGCCGTGCGGAATTATCATCCTCTCCTGGCACAGAGGTTGGTAGTGGATCAACCACTAGCTTTCTCCTTTTCGACTGCACTTTATCTTTAGAAGTAGATGCTCCACACCATTTCTGATCATGGCGAAGCTCCAACCATGCATGCTCCATTGTGTACTTCTTCTTGTAATCATTAAAGTAAATCGCGTGAGCCATCTTTAAGACGTCATCCTTGTTCTGTCCACTCGATCTCTGTTTTGTTGCAGCTTCATAGGAGCCAACAAACTTACACACGCCTTCATTGATCTTCCCCCACCTTGTTTTATAGTGCACCGGTCCTCTCTTTTCCAAACCAGCCAGCTTGGGACTCGCAGCAAAATAAGCAGCAATTTGTTTCCAAAACGCAATTGCTTTCCGCTCATTCCCAACCACTGGATCCTTGGAAGTGTTCAACCAAGCACTTATCAGCAGAACATCTTCCACTGGTGACCATTTACGCCTCTCTTTCCGGTCATACACAATCTCTACGTCTTCGTTGCTATCTTCATTCCATTGTGAAGAGAAAACAGAGGCATCCGACACAGAGACAGTCTGTTAAGGCTCACGAGGGACAGACGCAGAGACTGACTCATTCCATTGAGTGTTTGGAGTTTGAATGTTCAAGAGGTTTTGAAAGCTACATTGTTGAGTATAAGGATCCATAAGAGAATCTAAAGAGAGAAAGAACAAAATATCTTCGGAGAAGGAAAGAAGATGGAAATAGTTTTGGAGAAGGAAATAGTTTTGGAGAAGTAAATAGATTTGGAGTCAAGGTTTTATAATCGTTAAAGTTTTTTGTTGTTGAAGTTTTAATGGCAAGTTTTAATGCCAAGTTTTAATGTTGTTTTAAGATTTAAGTTGGAGAAGTTTTAAGTTGTTTAAGTTTTAATGGGAAGAGAATCAATATGTATATCTAACACTAAAACAACCACGCAACCTAAATGTCAAAACTAATGTTCATTTAATTCCCGACCATTTACAATTTTACAGGTAAATCTACTTAGACAGGAAATGTAATTTATCTCTTGTCCACTGTGAAATGAAAGACAGAAGCTTTGATGTGATCATGATAAGCACAGTTTCGTTGCATTTCTTCCACGCACATCCTCAACCCTCACACAACCAACAAACAAAGTATAATTAAAAGCTTGTTCTCTGTAATGAGATAAACGAAAACTAAAACAGAAAACAAAAAACAAAAAAAGCTTCGTCTGATCATGTTAAGCATAATTCAGATACTACCACAGAGCCTTAACCAATTTTATTAAGCATATCGATTCCACAAACAATCATTCCCACCATTGCTAACTTATACAAAACAGAGGAAAACTTAAGCTTAAGCATATCGATTTCCAGAAACAATGTACTAGTAATCTAACAGACTTCACCGTCCTCAATATTATCAAAAAATCACCATCAACATCAATTTTAAAAGACAAGGGATGTTCGGACTTATCTTTCTTCTTCTACATCTTCAATCTAGTCTGAGTTTCATCCTTCCCTCAGCGGTGCCTTCTCTTGAAGCTTCTATCTTCTGACCTTCATCATAACCTCTGGAGGAAGAAGACAAAACAGCGTATCACGAACAGAGAATGAGAGATAAACCAAAATCGAAACAACAGTTACATAAAGATCAAATAAAACGGATGATTTCTTACCGATAAGGAGATGGAGACGAGATTCCAGACGAGGTTCGAGAGAGAGAGTCGACGAGGTTCGAGAGAGAGACGACAAGACTCGACAGAGAGACGACGAGATCACCGAGCGAGAAGACGGAGAAGTCGAGACAGGGACGCCAAGGTTCGACAGAGAGACGACCAGGTTCGAGATAAGGACAACGAGACTCGAGAGAGAGACGACGAGATTCGATTCAGAGACGCCGAGAATGAGAGAGACGCGGAGATCGCCCAGAGAGAAGACGGAGAAGTCGAGAATGAAATCTTTTGGCTTTCTCGCGACGAAGGAGAGAGAGAGCATTGATGTGCGGTCCAATGAGAAGGCGTCACGATAGGGCTCCCAACCGAAACTAGAAAGCCCAATTTAGAGAGCGGTACTGCATTAATTTGGGCTTTTTGATTTATTTTTATTCAGTTTTGTTAGGAAACTTGGGCTAAGTACTCCCCGATGGAGGTGCTCTAATAGGACTATTTCTAAGATCTTTTTGGATAACCATTGGACCAAAAGCTATTAATGTCATGTCGGATCATCTGTTATAAGATGATTTCAGAGTGTTATAAAGTTTTAAACCAAACCGTGATGACATATGATATTATTGTTTAACCGATTTAATTGAAGATGCAACCATGCAAACGTGGTGTGCGAGTGTGTATATTATCCATTGAGCAAATTTAGTTGGAACTTAATACTAACTGGTAACAAGGATTAAAGAAGAAATATTATTTGTTGATCCCAAAATGAAAGAGTAATGAACATCATTACTGTTGAGTTTGGGAGATCAGATACACTGTAGAAAGCTAATGGACAGATCGATCCTTATGTAGCTATTGGTCAGACCATGAGAGTTTGATTGCTTAATATCTTGTTTTTCTCTGGTCAGACATCCACAGATTTTGTATACTGACATATCTCACGGGAGGTTTGCTTGGTAGAAAATTAGAAATCATCACTTGCAGAAAAAGACAAATATTCACAAGTTTATTACAAAATCAAGAAAGAGTTCCTTCCTTTTAACAGATAAAAGAAGAAATGAACAAAAATATGACTTATATGAGAATATAGCTATAACAATAATAATAATAATCAAAGTCTAGAAAGTTAAACAACAAGGATTAGAACATAGATTTTTACAATTGCAAAAACAACAACAAAGGCGTACGTTGGGACATCTACAACAAGATGACCATCTGATCTTGCAGTTGCAGCTGCAACATGAGCTCTTCTTCTTGTTGAGACACGACGGTCGAGAGCAACTGCGGAAACAGGTGGGTATGCAGCATGCCAAGTCTGGACAAGAACAACAGCAACCTCGGAAGCATGAACAGCTCGGGCAGCTCGGTTTCGGGCAACAACAGATATTTGAGCAGCATGACCCGTCACAGCATTTGGACCCAACGCAGCAGCAACTTGTGCAGTTGCAGCACTTGGGCTTCCTTAGATGGCACGAACATTCGGATTGGCAGCAGCAGCAGAAACTCGCTAAGCTCAAACACGGAACACAGCTACTGCATTGAGTTAGTTAATTAGTATCACTTTGTTAGATAGTTATATATAAGTAAAAAATATTATTATTATTATTGTTCACTCTAAAAAAACTTAGAATATTTATAGGGACTATCTCGAACTATTTGACGTCCTGATATTGTATATCAAACATGCATTTGATATTGCAAGTAAACTATTTTGAAATATCCAGTATCCCGATATATATACATTCAAAATTTTCTTTTAAAAATAAATATTTGAAATTAAGAACATGTGAGAATGCAGCAGTTGCCTGCTCCTTTAGACGGCCCTGACAATTACCCTACGTTGGTCTCAAGTGAATACAAATCGCAGTGAAAAATAAGATTATCAGGCGGTAAAAATTCTTACCAGAGCCACTTCCAGAACCGGCAGTGTCTTCGATTCTTTCGTTGTCTATCCATATGAAGAAAGAAAAAAAAAAGAAAAACCGAAACTGTAAAAGCTAGAAGAGTAAGAGAAATGTGAAGTCATTGAAGTTAACTAGAAACATTCTTACGCAGGGATCAATGGATCAGAATTTGCAACGACAAAATCAGAGACCCTGCCACAGTTAAAAAGCATATTACAAACATGAGACTCCATAAACATTTTACAACAAGCTGATGCAATGTTTATAGAACATAGAGATCATCTTACTCTTTGCAGCATCTAGAAGCTGGCTGTACGCCTTCGATGAATTTAATTTCTCCCTGCTAATGATGACTTTCTAAATATCAGCTCAATAAAGTTGATTAACTAAATGAACGTGTATTATTTTAGCTTGGAAAAGTAAGAGAAAAGCTAAGTTCACAATGGGACAAAACACAACACAACAAGAATTCCACATTTCGAAAAATATTAGGAGAAACCAAACATATACAGTGTAAAAATGATTTCATTTCTCAAATATTTATAAAAACATAACAGAAAGTAAATCATAAGGGAGATCTATGAAAGAAACATGAAGAAAAGGTGAACAATGATATGGTCCTTTCAAACGCAAATAGCAATAAAGACAAAGACTTTCACAAATTGATTGATATAGAAAAGCAACAAAAAATAAAACTGCAAAGGATGCTTAACCAAATTCAATAAAAAAATTTTTGGTAAGATCTATTCAGCTTTTTCTTTACCTTTATTTTCTTCTTTTCTTTATATTTTACTTCTCACACTTGCTTTAACTAAACACTCACTTTCATAGTACACATGCACGAACGAACACACGCCTCAGTGATGCTAACAACAGAGTAAGTGAGCGTCTCGTCAATCAATTCACACTACAAGATGATCAAACTTTTTTTTGTTTTTATCTAGCAAATACTTAATTTTTAAATTTCAGGGAATAAAACTTAATTAATTTGGTAATTATGACTATGAAAATTTGAAGTAGTAAAAAACTATGATTATGAAAATTAATGACGTAATGCTGGAGGTTAAATGAAGAGCATATGAACGCAATTAGGTTACTACTATTTAATTGATGCTCAAATAGATCCGTTGACCCCCCTATCTAACAAAAAAATCAATATAAATTAAAATCTGTTCAGAGATTCAAATTAATTAATAATCAAAACATGCAATTAATTAAAATGGGAAAAGTCTTTGCATACGTAGGAGTACTTGTTTGAAATTAATATTATATAAATGTGCCTGATGACATAAATTAATTACTCTATAGGAGTACTAGTTTGAAATTAATACTATGAAATACATGTGTCTGATGACATAAATTAATTACTCTTTTTGATAGCATCTAAGAGAATAAATAAACATAAATGTCTTGTTTTCTATACTTGCTGTCAAACATACACACAACGGTCCAGAGTCCAAACCAACCTGGATATAGTAGGAACCAAGGTTTAGCAAATCAACAACCTCTTTTCTCACACACACACAAAACAAAGACTAGTAATTATTTAAAACCCCTCTTCAAAGTTATTTACACAATAAAAATTAATTAAGAGTACTAATGATAAAGTAATTGTATAATCAGAAGCTAGTACAGTACTACATGCCACTTGTTTAGTTAGGACTAATAAAAACAAATGTATCATGAAATTCAAAATATTCGGACACTTCCTCAGAGTGATCAAAATGTGGCAGATTATAGAGACAGAGAGATAGTAGTACTTAAAGAAAGAAATACTACTAGTAACTTAAAAAAATACTATTAATGAACTTGCCTCGAGATAACCAATCTCTCTCTCTAGCATCTGAACTCTGGCCGCCTCTCTGCGTTTCCCGTACAAATCTGGATACTCCGGCGGAGACTTCGGACGAGGCGGCGGTAGAGATGGCTTAGCAAGAGGCGAACCTGTTTCACCAGTTACTTCTCCACCGACACTGCCTGAAGTAGAAGCCATTGTCGCTAGAGATGATCTTCTCTGGTAGTATAAAGACCAGAGAGAATGGTTTTAGTAAAGAGACAAAACATGCAGTGAAGAGAGAAAGAGGAAGATGAAGAAGCAGGGAGTGATAAAAACAATGCAAAGTAAGAAAGAGATTAGTGAGAGAGACTCCCTATAGAGAGTAAGAAGAAAGAGGAGGAAGGGGAGGTGGCAGAGGAAGTAAATATGGTAGCTGACAAAGGATAATACTTACCTTCCTCTGGCCTTTTTAAGGCTCCATTTCTCTTTCATATTTGAATTTTATTTATTTTAAAACCATTAATTCGGTGGGGGTACTATATATTATATAACAAATGTATATTATTCGTACAAAAGACTCCCGGTAATCTTATTAAAGAATATCAACTCTCTTTTGAGTTAATATCTTTATATATAAAGAAAGGATTGATTCTCTCGTGTCCACCTAGGATTCCATCCGGCTAATTCGTGCATCATGTCTTCCTAAATACGATGTGTTTCATTAATTGTTGCATGATATGATTGGGCTTAATTTGGTTTGTGGGCTTCATTTGTTGCTCAATCAACCCAGGCGATAGCGAGAAACCTAAGCTTCTCAATCCGGGTCGCATCGAATTTTAGGGTTCATCATATTCTTCCTTCTTCGTTATCTAAACTGCCGTTGGAGTACCCAGGAGATTTCTGCGAAATGAATTTTTATGGCGACTCTCTGGATCGAGCACATTTTGTGACATTTCGTATGAGTTTCTTCTTCTCTAACCCGTTACGAACTTTGAAAGGGTTAATGGTCCGTAATAAACATTGCTTCTTTCGTTTATTTTGTTTTAGGTGGCCTCCTTCACTAACCATCAATCTATAGTTGTAAACCCTATCTCTTCGCCAACTACCTACTGCCTTCGTCTACCTCTAACTTCTCGGTGTTCCTACCGATTCCGATTCTCTTCTGTGTCGTCTACTTCCCACCTCTAAAGAATCATAAAGTTTATATATTTACTGCAACAATCCAAACGACATGAATTTATTTCAATGACATCACCTCCACCCTATATATATCATTCATTGTTGCTTCTCACCTTACCGAATCACGCTAAGCAAATTATCAGAGGAAACGATGGAAACCAGATCGGCAAAATCGCCCGGAAATGTACTTAAACCTCTGTTCTTCAGTGATGTTATGCTGGTTTGGGACCGTCTGAGCTACGCTTTTGATTGAAATATGTTCTGGGAAGTAAGGAATACAACGAAAGGTGGCTTCCTAATTGAACTGGATCTGCTTCTTATAGATGAACAAATATTCATTTCTCTGTAACGGGAATTGTGTTCGTTAATATTCAATTTCGCTTACTCAAACTATTCTACTACAGATTGTGTTGTCCAGCGTTTCATTTCTTCAAACTATGTAGCCCGTTACGAAGATCACTTAAAGCGTGGAAAGACCTACAGTCGTTGCTTCACGGTGTATCAAGAAAGTTGTCTGGTGATATTTATATGATCGAAGGTGAAGAGTTTTGGCTTGAATGATTTCTGTCCAGGTTTGACTCGGAACGAGTTTGATCTCTATATGAAGGAATAAGACAATTTTTAGATCAATTTGAGTGGTGCTAATTATATAATATTAAAATATATTGGTGGGCTTGAATCAGCTGATGAGATATTCACTGAGACGAAATAGACACGAGGCTACGAAGGAGAAGGAGATGGCGGTTAAAAGGTGGGGTGGTGTGAGTTGTTCTACCGAGTCATGAGTCATCCTGATTGGAATTTGAGTTCAAGACTGTAATATGTAAATGTAAATAAAGAGAAGAACATTTTGTCTGATGAAAATAAAGATAATGTGAACCAAGAGCTCTTGGTCTAGTGGTAATGGAACTCCAGCTGGAGTGCCCGCTTTGGGTTCGAGTCGCCTTGGCAACCTTCCCGCCTATAACCGTGCGTGCCCGGGTGGAAGATCTCGTGGGGATTAGTCTGGTCTTACCGCCTGAGATTCTCCACGAATATCAAAAGAAGAAAAAAAAAGATAATGTGAGCTGACTTTTTGACTCAAGAAAAAATGAAATTCCTGGAATAATATAACTCATAATATATCTATATATTTTTTATAAATAGTTAAAAAAAAATAAGCAGAAAAATAGTGATATCTACTTATGATTTTTTAACGTATAACAAGGTAAACGAAAAAAAACAACGTCAATGAAAACTATGATACGCTTAGTTAAATATATAATTAATTTATCAAATATAAGAAAACTAATGTTAAATATACATATTAATAATCACTACTATTTAAAATCTTTAATGGGTTATTCGGATAACATGATTATTTTGTATTGAATGTTATAACATATAGAATATTTAGTGGTGTACGTTTTAAATTATATCACTCAACTGGCAAAAAAAAAAGTACCACTCAATATTAAGTTTTTGTGGTGTTGACTTAATTTAGATATTTTTCTATTACAAAAAAACGAATAACAGTATTTTTAGTTTTAAAATAAATTCATTTACACATTATGTAAACTACCATTTTTGGAAAAATAAACAACATAAAAATAAAATTACTACGAATCTTGAAAACATTCAAGATATAATACATGTTTTGCAACTCAATCAACAATAATCCATGGTTTGTGTGCTACACCCAATCACCATCAGTCTACCTAATATCATAATCAATATAAAACAAATTTTGAATACATGTAAAACAACTAAATTCACTTGAACAAGATAACCAATTAACTATGAAAGATCTACAAAAAAGATTTTTTAGAAGAAAAAAACACAAACGAATCCTTCAAGGCCAAAATCATATAAACAAACAACAAGTAATTCCTCCAATTATGAGTAAAAAATATTTTTTTTTAGAAAAAAACTAACATTACAACCACCATGAATAAAGTAAATAAGTCATCCTACAACAATCCCTCTTCCAATCAAACCATCGATCTCCAACATACTTTAAAATATAAATCGTTTTCATAGAGATATCCCTCTTACTCACCATCTTCACACACGCACAACAACAAGATCGAATAACAATTATACAAACCAAAATAACAAAAAACAAAAAAATCCCGCCCTACGGGCCGGCCCTAGTTTTAGATAATGTTCACATTTTCAGTTCAAAAAGCGACTGAATCAATGGTCTAAACATGGAAATGATCTCATCCTGAATATAAAGAAGAAAAATAACTTTGTAAATATAGGAATAATACCAGATTTCCTGCTTTTTTTAACGTCTGAATTCAATAGAATTATTGTCCAAGATGAAAAGTTGAAAACATCAACCGAAACAGGAGCAACTAAAAACAGAACTAAAGTTGAAGATCCTACACTAACTAAAAAAAAGGAAAGGTTTAAGAGTCAATGAGTGGAGCCTCACTTCGAACCCATGTAAGATGGTTCTTTATGTGTTATTGTTGGGCCAGCTGGAGTTGGGGGTTGGCCCAGTTGAAGATGACTTTCTGTCTTCCTCCAGTGATCTATCCCATCCACTTATGGGATTAGTTGAGCTCCAACTTACTTAATTGAAAACAGGTAATAAATAATAGATGGTGGCGATGAAGAAGGATGTCTATCACATGATAATAGTCAAATCACTGCAACACTCTGATTAATATTCAATGGCGAATCCACTAATTGTTGATCAGTTTCAGAAACCAAATATATTTCTATATACCAAGGGGGTTATCGGTAGATAGAGTCGGTGAATTATAAAATTTTGAAAATCAATTTTAAACTCTTACTAAATTATATTGTTATTGGTTTAAAGATTTTTAAAATCCATTCAAAATCTTTTGTTATTCAAAAAGTTTAGTTAAGATTAATTTTTTAATTCTATTAAACTCTATTGTTATTGAGATATAAATTCTTTACTTTCTTACTTATGAGCCTCAACTTTGAAAATCTGATGTATACCCATAAGAGTTTTAAAATTTATATAATAGAAAACACACTTTTGATTCCGTAGCGTTACACAAACAAGTAATAATTTTAATATTTGCTTATTTATTTCAAAACTGTAACAAAAAGAAAATCATATACAAAGAAAAAAAGCAGCGATGATGTTCTTACACCTTAACAAGAAGCATCAATGCTTGAGTGTCATCGTCTTGGCAGAATAGCGTAAGCAATAGTTGTGGAAAGCTGTTTTTCATGGCTGAAGATCCTTCTTTCTACCAACTCATTCTTTGAGGCGCAACTCCTATCGTTGCCATGGACAGAAAACTATCCAACACTCATTTACCATTTCCGAAACATTCATCATCTCCTTGTGTCTTTTCGTAGTGGAAATTGGATCATGTGGGTGAAGGAAGGACTGAGGTGGCTCAACTCATCGCTACTAGTGTTACTAAAGAACATCGATTCCAATTGTACGTAGCAACATGAGGTCCAAGATGGCTACAATAGATCCTCAAGAGTTGATCTCAATCGATCTTGTGACTTGATTCGGCCACGAAGATTTCTCAAGGACTTGTTGTACATCATCTCTGATCCGTATATCATCTCTTATTATCATCTCTACTTACAGAAAGCTTTTAAAAAATTGAAAAGTTTTCAAAAAAAACTTTTACATATTTCCTTAATAAGATTTATAAAAATAAAAAATAAAATGCATGCAAATCTATGAAAATCAATAACTGTCAATAGAAATCAAAGTAAAGTAAACTATTTGATAAGTTTATTAAAAGTCCATCCACTTTTAAAATCACTGAATTCCATACAAATTCTTGTTTGAATAAACCCCCTAAGTATGCTAACCATATCATATGTGACAAACTATATATTAAATCTGGAGAATATATATAGCTCAATCATAGGATTAAAACGGGATAATCTTACACATCATTAAGTTCATAGACATCATTAAACCCAGAAACGCATTCAGATCGTCGACGATATCAGTTTGGTGAAGGAGCCAACAAGAAAAGAAAAAAAAAATACAGAAATAAAAAACACGTGGCGTAGATCAAACACAACAAACATAAACCGAATCATCCGAAATCAAGCACACGCGCATGGATTCTCCGCCGCCACGTCAGCACCGTCGTCGTCAGATCTGAAAACGAGGTAACCGACGGTTAACCCGACGACGATCGCGATGAAAACGCCTCCGTTGA
Organism: Brassica oleracea var. oleracea; assembly: GCF_000695525.1. Lineage (NCBI taxonomy): Eukaryota > Viridiplantae > Streptophyta > Magnoliopsida > Brassicales > Brassicaceae > Brassica > Brassica oleracea. The sequence continues at coordinate 45,060,714 of NC_027756.1, read as the reverse complement.
AGGACATAACCGCCAGCATCAGCAGGTAACCGATCGCCGCGTTGACGCCGAAAAGCAGCACCGACGCAGCTTTGGCGGCGGATCTGGTGCCCGATTTGGGGATAAGAGGTGCGGAAACGCCGGCGCGAGGCGGGGGATTAGGATGGCGAGTGGATGAAAGGGATTTGAATTGGACACGGCGTTTCTCGAGGTACTGGTAGAAGGCGGCGAAGGCGAAGCAGGCGACTAAAGTGAGGATGTAACTCAGCCATGAATCGGTTTTCCAGAAATCGAAGAGGATTGTGGCTTTGATGCCCCAGTAGAAGGTCATGTGCATCATCTTCTTCGCGACGTTTTTTTCTGAGATGATTATGATCGCAAAGTTGTTCGAAGCTGTTTTGGTCGTTGCTTTGATTAAAAGTGAAGTTTCCTTATGGGTTTACACTATAGTCCAGTGGGCTTTCTAATAGGCAAGGCTTTGTATTCGTGTAACATTTCACTCTTTTAGAAACTGGAATAGAAAAGCTGCAAATATTATCAACATATATTATATCTCATCCAAGGTCTAATCCTTTCTGAAAATTTTGGATATTATTCAGAAGGTTAGTATATGAACTTGGATGACATTCTTTATGTCCATTTATAGATATTCTAATTTTGTTTTTTTTTATGGATATTGGAAAACTTTAGGTGTGAATATCATAATCAAGATAATTAGACTTCAAACCAGGCAAATTCTAATTGCACGTTTTTTTAAATCTATCCTAGTTAACCAGGGTTGGTCGACCCTGAATCTTTCTTCTCACTAGTATTGTATCTATTTTTCTTCTACCCTTTCATTTGTTTTTGCCTAGGACTGTTTCTTATTATAGCAAAACTTAATTTAACCCTAGCTTGGGCTTCACATACTTTTAAAGTTATCAGTTAAGAGGTGTACAGTTATCATAATGGAATGATAAATATACAAATCTTGGTGGTTACACTCAAAGATATTGGTGAAAGGGGCTCGAGATACTTTTAACTCAAAACAACATAAAGTGGCCGAAAAATTAAGAATATAAACAAAAAGAACATGGAGTTGTCTTTCAATTTGAAACAATTAAGAAACAAATAGATGACAAAATGTCGAGTTAGAGTGTCTTAGGCAAGTGGGCAACAAAGTGAAGAGGAATGACCCTTGCGCCACACCAATTGGAAAGTGATGTTAAGACTTGGATCTCTTCATCACACCAAAGCTGGACATATCCGCATGTGCCATGCATTCACATTTGACATACACATTTCATATTTTTGTTTATACAGATGCATATACATACTACTTTAACTGAATCTAAAATATTAGATTTTAGTTGTTCTAATTAGGGCTAAGTGGATGTCATACATACATTGCTATGGCTATAAAAGTATAAAGGCACAGAAAATGGAACCCTGAAGATGTTAGAACTGAGACATATGCATCAGCTAGCATAATATATCTATGAGTTTGTGTTAGTGATTTGAGAAATAATATGTGGCCTATATTGATTATTTCTCTTATTTTTTCAACTGTCTCTAGTGATCTTGTGGCGATTGCATATATATATATATGATTCAATGATAACTGTAGCGTATATAATCCGTCAACATTGATGAATTAAAGTTGCCTGTTGAGAAGTATATGTATTAGTAGATGCCTAGCTACTAGATAGTATTGTTTTATAGTCCAGATTTGTTATCTAGGATGTTTTTAAAAAATTGATATAAAAACGACCTATATTATTGAAGTGTATTAGTCTAACGTGTTCTTTTTGTCAACTAACATACATTCTAGCAAGTTTCAAAAAAACTAAAAAACGTTAAATATAACACCAATGCTATACGTACAGTATTTGGGGGTTCAACCTATTCTTTTTATTGCTACGTACGTTGGTACAAACTCATTAACTACGTGTACTACATATTGCATTGTTACTGTAATCCCGAAAAACGTAATTTGATTGTTAAAAAAACGTAAGTACTGCAAATCTAGAGATCACAGAATGCTTTGGTCATTGACCATTTTATTAACTCACTGAATCATATTAAGAAAGACTAACGTCATACAAAATAACAAATCTTTAACAAAAATTTAGGAAAAGCAAAATGCAACTTTACACCTAACATATTTAATCAAGTAGAGAGAGACGAGAAACAGCTCCCAGATCGGAGAAGCGACCGTCGTGCCGCTACATCGTCGACCCCAGGCAAAGCTCCGCTTGAGCTCGTCCTCGTGGTGGTTCTCCGAGGAGAGCCATCGAGACTCCTCCGTAGAATTCTTCCAATGACTGCAATAGGATCTTCCTCCTCCTCCTCCGCGCTCCATGAACGAAACCGGTGGCAGAACGTTGTGTGGCGGCGAAGAGCTTCCTCGACGGAGATTCTTGTCGGAGATCGAACCACCTCGTCCTTCACAGCCTCCGCGCAGAGCCCACAAAGCCAGTGTCCCCTGTGGCGTTCCTTGACGCGGTGGATGTAAGCCGGCGTGCACTCCTCAGCGAAACCGCACGTGTCGCACGTGACAGACTCAACAGCCGACGACGGCGGCGGCTTAGTGATAATATCGGTGGCAGATGATGATGATGATGATGAGGACATCATTGTTTGTGGAAAATGATCAGACTAATATGCTCTTTCTTGTAATAGTCTCTGGCTTTTCTGGATTTAAGGTTATATCATTCATACACAGGTGGTCTTTCTTGGATGTATATATAGACATAGGTGACGTATGTCTATGTTATTATTTTTTCTTTTATTGAGAAAATTATTGTGTATAATGTTAAATAATGTGAGGTTGGAGGAGGATTTGGATTCATGTGAGTGAGATAATGTGGTAAGAACTTTTTGTTTGTTTCTCAAATTTTGCATGTGGGTGTGGATGGATAATTATTGAATTTCGTCTATAGTGAGTAATAAATTCATAAAATACTTATGCAATCCTGCGGTTTAAGATATTCATTTTTCCTATGAATATTAAATCTGATCTTCCATATCGAACAAAATAACACAATAAGGATGCCAAATGGAAACGAGAGTTTGCCATAAACATATAATTATCCTTAGAGAAATCAAGTAAATATTGATTTAGTACAAACTCCCTTATGAAATGTATTAATTACCTTAGCAATACAATGTTTGACGCCTGCCGATATTAAGTCCCACATATACAACTGTAAACACCTTACAATAGCAAAAAAAAAAGAGTCTTCCACAGGTTTCGCAACTAGTTTAGACATCGGCCATGATTACTCAAATTATAAAAACAAATCTTCATAAATATTGCCTATAACTTTTTTTGGTGCAAATGTTAAACCTATAACTCGTCTAAATTGGTTCTTCTTCTTGTGTGTGTGTGGCTATGAAAAGAACCAAGGGAAAATAAGAAACGGAGGGAATTGATCTTTTAATGTTCTATGAGACAAGAGAGACACTAGCTAGATCACTAGCTAGGAACAATATAATGCTATCGAGATGGAATCAATCTATGAGCAAATAGTACAACTTGCTATGGCGCCGACAGGTGATAATGTGAGGCAATTTAAGGAGAAGCATGTCATAACTAATGACTTTTTTTATATAACCAATGACTTGACTTACTCTATCAGTTGACACTTCAATAGATGGTTGCTTGAAACCATAGGTATAGAGAAATGTGGACCTGAATTTGAGGTTATCCGTCGATGGATCGATGTGAATGTTAACGGATCAAAAAAATGTCGTTGTGGTACATGAAAAATAAGAGAGGTGAAGTATGTTTTTGATTAACATTTTATTTGTATATTATTTCCAGAAAATACATCCTGTTTGTATGTTTTAATTAGCTTTATGTTTTTCTTCGAAATGACTTGATTTTTGAAAAATAATAAACAAAAACAAAATGTAATTTGTTTTACGTAACCGCAAAAACTACGTGCGAACAATGAAAGCCTAAGTCTCTGCCCACGGTTTACCGAGATGCAATCGCACGGCAAACCGATGTTAGCTAGTGTAGGAAGAATCCAGAATACCCTAGGCGTTTTTAATAAATAGTAAGCTATATTTGCACTGTACAATATATACAGCCATATCACATGCTGATGCTGGGACCGATATTCAACGAGTGATATATGACAACTATATGATAAATAATCGTACCAGCATCTCAGAAGATTGATTTACCTAAAATTTGAGGAACATGCTATGGAGAGGCTTAAAAAGTACTGCACCTTTGTGTTTGGATAACGATATGTCTTTGGCCTACTTTAAATCTCTCAGTTTCGTATTCCATTTGCTCTCTTTTCTCATCGTTGTCAAAACTCTTTTGTTCTTTTCACTTTAGTTGTATGTGTGTTTTTGCTTTTATTTTTTTATATATTTGAACTTGTAGTGAAAGTTTGGTTTTCATATCTAGTTATTTATCCACGGTCGTACTTAGGCCTGGGCATAAAATCCATAATCCAAAATCCGAACCGAACCCGAATCGAAAAATCCAATCCGTATCCGATCTGAAATGTAAAAAATATCCGAATGCATCTTGTAAGGTGGTACAAAATATATCCGAATCCCAAGTATTATTAACCGAACCCGAACAGGTAACCCGAAAGACCGAAAAAATCAAAAAATCCAAAAAGATATCTGAAAAACCCGTTTCGAATGTCCAAACTAATATACAATATAATTATATTAAACATGAATATATACTTCAAATATTCAATTTCATATTTATTTTGATATGATATCTAACAATAAGTATTTAAAATTTAAATAAATACTTTAAATACTTAATTATATATACATAAGTATATATTTCTTATGTTTTGCTTTTAAATTTTAGATTTTATTTCGGGTATATCCGAACCGATCCGATATAACCCGAATCTGAATGATATATGGTTACTTTATGGATTCTATGATGTGATACAAAACCGATCCGAACCCGATGTGTTATATCCGAACCTGGCCCGTACTTGTAAATTTACTAGAATGAGACCTAAGAGGTGTTATAAAAAAAACGAAATCCGAAAAATCCGACCGAGCGCCAACGGATACCCGAACGCCCAGACCTAGCCATACTTTTCAAGTATGTTAGAAGCAATCAAGCAAATCAAACCTATTAAGGGATCATCATCATAGTTATTGTACAATAGCAAACAAAATTGTTATCATCATAGATTATGCGAATTTTAACCTAGATGATAAGGTAGCAATACCAACCTTATATACCAACAAAAACTTCAAGTCACCCAACAATAAATCTCTATATATGAAGTTCAGACGCTTTTTAAAATAGTTTTAATAAATATCTGATATCTGTAAGCGTACGTTGTTATTTGTTAATATGAGACCAATACTGATATACAGTTTTATCGAGCTTTAGCTTAAGTACTTCACACCAGCACGCGATATTTTGTCTTACAATTAAAATATTAATAAATAAACAAAAAAGTTTAGACATCTAGATAAAAAAAACATCAACGATGTTCATATGCCCAAATAAAACAACATTAGTACTGAATCCTGATAATGTTAATCAAGGGTTTAAGCAAAGTTGGCTTGGAGTTTTGCTAAGATTTTCTGACTCCAAAGGAGATTCTAACTAAGTCAGACGCTTCTGACTTCTGGATTGAATTGAAGGCTTAATAGCACTATTGTAGTTTTTTTTTTTTACATGTGTGATATGTCGGTTACAAGTCGATCGATTTAACTCTATATATTTTGGGTGTGAGATCAAATCATTTTTTCGGTGAGATCTGATGACATACTATATGCCATGTGTATTTTAAATATGTTCTGCAAATAATCGTGTGATACGTTATGTTAATTGCAATAGCATTACCAGGTAACTATAGGTGTTTTACATTTTAGAAAGGTCATAAGTGTTTCAAAAAAAAAAAAAAAAAGGTCATAATGAAGTATATTAGAAAGCCAGGTATGCAGATTCCAGTTTAGCATCATAACTCAAAAGAAAACAAGAAATAGTTGATTTGATAATCAGTCAATAGATTGCATAGTTAATTACGTTTTGGAATAGTTATCTTAAAGCAAGTTGGTAACCAATCATAAATAGTTGCGTTTTTAGAATCGTTTTTATAAAGAAGCAACATGTTATTTGTCTCTATCGCTGGCTATTGCGTTCTCCTTGTATGTTGGTACAACAAATACAAACATAATGGAGCAGTACGACTAGTTTTGTCTATTTTTAGTTATATTAATCACTAAGTAATAATCGATTATTGTTATAAGATAAACGATTCGATCGGAACGCCTAAGGATACTCTTGAATTGCGAGAGAAGCTGTCAGTTCCATTTCTTTTCCCCCTCTTCATTCTTCTCCCTGTGTTGTTAAATCTCCGAGTTAATTAGGGTTGGCGTGATAGTTAAGGTTTAGATGGTTTTGTTGTTTATATATTGCTTTTAACTATGCTAGAGAAAACTTAAATTCATTGTTAATGTCTGACAATTTTGGTTTTGTTTATTGAGCATCTGTTTTTTAAAAAGATTTATTTGTTCTGGAAATTCTATTGGCTGCAGACAAAAAACAAGGTTACAGATATCAGAACTGGTGAAGAATACGTCAGCTAAACTTAAAGAAGCTAGCGAAGCCGACCTCCATGGAGCAGCTACTGTAAGAAACTGCTTACATTTTTGTTTGCTTTCTCATGTGAAAGAGAACATTTACTATTGAATCAACTTTGGTGGTGATACCATTCGATTTTGGTTGCCTGATAGATGATGTGTGTGATTTGTTTATCTGTTAACATTATTCAGGTTTGCTATGTTATGTTTATATTAACTTGCAGCCAATTAAGAAGATTGCGGATGCTAAGCTGGCCAAAGATTTTCAATCAGTTCTCAAAGAGTTTCAGAAAGCTCAGAGGCTTGCAGCTGAAAGAGAAATAACTTATACACCTGTCGTAACACAAGATATACCTGCCAGGTAAGTAAATGAATCTTGTTGTCTACTAAATGAGAAAAGAAACGTTCCCTGGATTATGTACTCGCATGTCTTAATGTTGTTGTTTTGTATTAGGTAGCAGCTTGATTAGTATAGTATAAACTTTTTGAATGTTCAGCAAACTTTGAAAACGAAATTGTTACTGATAGTGTGTGGAATTTGAATCGTACTTACACATGCTTCATTGTTATGCCACTACATGCAGTTACGATGCACAGGAACTGGATATTGAATCTTTAAGGACCTCCCAGGAGCAAACTCTTCTTCTACAATCAAAAAGGTGAGAGTATTTATTTGATTGTATGCTATAGCATATTATTTTGCTAGTTCACCTCATAATTGTTTCAGCATAAACACAACCCAAATGTTAGTCAATCCAGCATGCAGTTTTCTTGTGTTCCTTAGTGAGATATTTAATTGAGTTACTAACTCTGGCCGTAATCGTTGATATAAGCTTAAACTTAGGTTAATATAATTCTCAAAGTTGGATATGGCCATAAACCCATTTTAAATCCATCTTTTCAGTTTGGGCATGCTGTGTTACCTCATATCTTGCAGCGACATGCTATTTAACTTTGAATTATACTCATTCCAGGCAAGAAGTGGTGTTTTTAGATAACGAGATAACATTCAATGAAGCAATTATTGAGGAAAGAGAGCACGGAATCAGAGAAATTCAAGAACAGATTGGTGAAGTGAATGAAATCTTCAATGATCTAGCTGTTTTAGTGAACGATCAAGGAGTTATGATCGGTAAGTAAACCCAACCACCATAAATCGTAAATTGCCACGTCTCCTTTACGACTTAGAATCTAAGAAACTTTATAATGTCTATTTGGCAGATGACATCAGCTCCAACATTGATAACTCACATGCTGCAACCTCGCAAGCCACTGCACAACTCAGAAAAGCATCTAAAACTCAAAGAGCAAACTCATCCTTGGTACTACGAGAGACTTCTCTCAACTTTTTTAATTATGTGATTCCTATTTTAGCAGCTAAAGATAAGTTTCATATATATGTTTTACTTTTGTTGCAGACATGCCTTCTTATTCTCATATTTGGGATTGTTATACTCATTGTCATCATCGTTGTCCTGGTCTGAGCACCAAGCTCCAAGCATCAACCGAAGAAGAGTCGAGGAAACTATACAAATTACCCATTGAAGATATATACTTATTGGTACAGATTCTTTTCCTTCCCATGCAATCGAACTGAACCTTGACTTCTCATCGTGTGAATGTTTTATATATTAATCCATCTTAATGATCTTTATAGCAAAAGATACGAACATGTATGGTTAATGTCTATTAGTTTTCTGCTCGAGTCGGTCAGTGACCAAAGATTATCATAGTGGTATGATAATTGAACATGAAGAAGGGCGTTCTAGCACAAAGCAACATGTAACAAAAACAACACACAAAGTCATCTCTAAAAGGCTATTCACAACATGCCAAAGTCAAAAGTGTATGATATATATTTCCTCCTCCTCCTTCGTTCATATCCCCTTAACAGCCTCTCCTGAAAACGAGAAACAAATGATCTCTCAAGACAGAACATCGATGCAGAGAAGATGCTTTTCATTCTTACCTCCATGTGTTTCCGAAGAAAGAAACCCCATTTGTTCAGTGATATGGTTCACTTGTTGTTGATCCCTAGTCCACTCGCTCAGTTCTTGCTCCATTGCCAAGTCATTATTCTCCACAGACCCTGATATGGTCTCTTCTGCGTCTCCACTCACTGGGGCTTCATCAGCAAAAAACTGTTCCCAGAATGGGTCTTGGACTCCAGGCAGCTGAGAGACAAGTAACTCTTTCATCTCTCCCTCACCTTTAGGAGAAACTGCATCGCCTTCCATCTCCAGCGACCCCCCTAAAGCAGCCATTATTGGATCCAAACATTCTCCATTACCTGTCTTGCATTCAGATTCAGGGCTCCAAGAAGCTGCAGCTGGACTTGGACCTAAGTTTGGCTGAACCAGACCAGCTTGAGGATGATGAGCCAAACCTGCCTCAGGTACTTGGTTCGTTGCTGAATAAGCCGAGTCGGGTGAAACCTCGGGCAGTGTTACTCCAGATACTGTATTCGAGGAGTTCAGAGAGTTTGAAACCGATTCACACTCATTTGAGCTACTCATATTCAAGAACTGTCGAAGCATAGTCTGTGCTGCTTCGTTTATCGATGGCTGATACTTAACAATCTGACGGTCAACATCATTAGCCTCCTCCCCAGGAAGTCTCCTCTTTTTGTTGCTGCTACCCTGAATCTGTCTGTCACCATCATTACTACTCTGTTGTGCTACTAACTGGTTTAAGAAGCCTGGACTCTGAACAACCTTGGCCAAAAACGACATCATTTGCTGTTGCCTCTGCTCCATCGCCTGAACTTTCTGAACCGCATCCTTCAGCTGGTGTTCGGTGGCCTGCTGTTGATGCCTTAACCTGACAAGTTCCTGCATAAGAACGTTCTTATCCCTCTCGAGTCTTTCCACTTCTTCTTCTGCTATTCCACACTTCCCTACCTCGACACAAGGAGCAAGAGATGAGTTCTCAACTTGAGTTTGTTGCTGATTCTGCTGCTGCACGTGCGAAGATTTCCTCCTTGTAATGCCCTTTAGTAGTTGTTTTTGGTCTCTTAAGAATCCCTCGTTTGCAAATTCCCATCGATCTGGATCAACTTTTCTGAATCCCTGGACACAATAATTCAACAAGATGGCCTCTAAAGATCAACAAAAATAAAAGTTAAATTGAGTTTTATGGAAGACGAAAGCCAACATAGAGTAATTGTACAAGAGCCACAAACTGTTGCAGAGTATTTGAAATTTCTGGTTAAAGCATCATTCTGGGAAGTAAACGACTTCTCCACCATGGGATAAAAAAAGTTAATAGCTTCTTAGTTTATCAACATGTACCTGGACTGACATATACAAGCGAAAGCAAAGCTAATGTTCAGACAACTGATAGGACATTCTGTTTTGTGATTTAGAGTTACAAGGAAGAAACCAAGCTTCACCCATATCTGAGGATATGTTAAAGCGACCCTGCAAAGTTCTGTGGAATCTTTTGGTGAGTAAAAGTATTGACTTGACAAGGTTTCAAAAAAATCCAAGACAGGCATGGATCTAGCCATTAAACCACAATTGCTAATCTATATAGTTTAAGAATAGACAGACTATTAACTGCATAGTTCTACTGACTACACCAGAGTCTCATAAGCTGCAAGAACCCATTAAAAGACAACAATTAAACTCCCATCAGATACAGAACATCATTGTAATTACCTTACCCAACTTTGATGCCTTACTTACTACCTCAATTTTCTCAAATAAACAGTGTAAACACCATAGTTCAACACTTTCTAACAGAAAAGGAAAAGAATGAGACTGAACTAGGACTAAGTCCCTGAAAGTTCAACACTTCAATGATCAATCTGATTTTTTTTTTTTTTTGAAGTTACAAGAAAGAGTGATGCTTACTTACATATGTATTTAACTGTCTGACGAAGCTGGAGAAATTGTTGTGCTTGAAGTACTTAGGCAAGAACACCTTCGAGAACTCGGGCACGTCCCAGACGACGAAGCTGTTGTTCCCGCTGCTCCAAGAAACGACCTCATTGGTGGAAAGATCATCAACCATGTCGTAGGTTTTGCTCAAGAAAGGGGGCACAGAGTTAATCGGAGGCGGTATAGGCGACGGGTTTGAGTTCACGGACGGTGCTGGTTCAAGAACCGGTTCCATAGCTATGTACGATGCAAGCAAGAACTACGGATCGAGTCTTTAGATCACTCACTCCAACCTTCATTACATTTCCGTTTTTCTGCGTCGCTTTTTCCTTTTTACTCACTCGGTGAATTTATAGTACGTGGCGTATTTATACACCGTTAAATAATTAGATTAACTATCTATCGTTCGATAATATTAGTTATAATACGAAAAAGATGCAGAGAAAACTCCCTCTCTCTGGGACTGACACACACTGAGATGAATCATCGGAAAAATTGAAAGCGAAGCGGCGTTACACAAAACAGAACTATGAATACATTTCGCTAGTAACATGTGACAATAAATGAATTGTTTTGAGGTAATTTAGGTGATGATAATGTCCAAATATGAGTGTGAAAAATTGATATATAATATCATCATTCCGCATTACAGATTATAAATTGTTTTCCTTGTCACCATTCAATCGAAACCTTTGTACTGACTAGTTCCAAACGAAACATACTCCCTCTGTTCTCTCGAAAAGTTAGATTTTCCTTATTAAAAATTTAATAAATATTTATAATTTAATTTATTTTTTATTTTATTATACAGTTTCCAATAACTTTCTATTAATAAAATTTAATCGATTCAAATGTTTCTTGAATTCAAATATTTTCAAAAAACATTTATACTATAAGTCACATTTCATCTTATTTATTTCATTTTAAGACACTTTTCACTAAGGACACTTTTCTTTAACTACTCTTTGTTTCCTAACTACTGTGGTTACATTTTCACGCTTTTATTCACAAAACCCAAAAACTAATCTCTAGAGCAATTTCGTAAATATTCCGCTCCTTGTTATAAGATAAACTTTGAAATGATCCTCCACTCCTTTACCAACTCAAGCACTATGATCATCTACTCATCAAGCACTATGATCACCCACTCATTTACCAAATCAAGCACCATCTTTGATATTTTATGTATTGTTGCTCACTATAAATACCATCACTCATCTCACTCTTTTGTACACAATTACATCTTCTTCTTCTTCCTTATAATAAACTCTTTCTCTCATATTAAGTGTTATTTGCTTCCTACGGGTATTGAATTCTACTCTTATTTAAATTTTCCGATAATATAAATTATAAGTTATTTCATAACAATTATATGTTTATGTGGTACCAGTGAAAGCAAACCGAGTTACAGCTGGCTTGGTTTTGTCTTTATCATGGATGATAAGACCACTTACTTATTACTATCTTACTTTCCATCTAACCTCGACCGTTAAATCACATATCCTTTTATTTTTTATTTTTTTTGGACAAATCACATATTCTTTTTTTTCTTTTTCTAAATCACGTATCCTTTTAATGTTTATCTATTTACGAGATAAAAGTGAACACATACACAAGAATATCCTTAATTTTGAGAATATCTCTCTAAATTGAAATATGTTAAACCTAATTTAGGATATTTTAATAATAATTCTTAGATTATTTTAGAAAAATGTTTTAGGATAGTATTTTTAAAGTTTTTGTCACAAAAATAGTTTTTAATTAAAAAAATGACAAAAATAATTTTATTAAAAGGTGAAAATACATTTATACCCTAGGATTAACTAATTTAGATTTATGGTTTAGAGTTAGGGATAGAGTTTTGAGGAGAAGATTTCAAATTTTTAAAAATTAAAAATTAAAATTTTCAAAATAAAAAAAAAACTATTTGGTCATTTTCCTATTGAAAACTATTTTTTGTGATAAATACTAAAAAAAAGAATTTAAGAGAATTACCCATCATTTTATCCTTTAAATTCATCATTATATTTTTTTATTAAAATTTGTTAGGATTGAAACGAAGACTATATAATACACCATTTTGGATTTGAATATTCATTTTCAAAAGAAATTTATTCATGTTTGGATCTTGATTCCAAAAATCTGAAGTTTTAGACACATAGACTGAATCGTGAATCTTAAATAATTTATCCAATCCTAATTTGAGGTAATTTTTGGTCTTTTAATATAACTACGCCTATGTTTTACAAGGACCATGTGATGATTTCCAGATCATCCAAGTGTATAACAAATTCTGGAGTGAAAAGATATTTCCAGTAATTTTTAAGCAAGTTTTATGATTAAACCCGATGGATCAACAATTAAGTTCGAGTTACTTGCTAGTATTACTTCCATGTTTTATTAGTCGCGAGCGTTAGTCGGGCGGCAACTCCGGGCTTAGAGAGTTACCGAAAAATCGGAAAGTATTCGGAGATTACGTGAGACCTAATTTTAAATACAATTTAATATATTTATAATATGTTTAGCTAATTTTAAACATGATGACACATATACTTATACATATATATATATATATATATATATATTTTAAACAGCTTCTTTTTGATTCGTCGAACTTTTAGATTATGGTGTGTTTGGTACGAAAAAATCTCTAAATGAAATAATTATGTGTTTGTTTTGGGTTTGATAGCTAATTATAATTATTTAGTATTCCCTCCGTTTCATGATAGTTGATATTTTAGAAGATGTTTGTTGTTTCAAAATATATGAAGTTTTGATATATTTATATTATTTTTAATTTTACTGAAAACTGTATAACCAATTAGATTTTGCGGTCATTTTTTTTAATTGGTTGAATGATTTTTAAATTATATTTGTAAAGTTACTTTTTAGAAAAAAATAGATTTTTTAATCTTTGTGCAATGAGTCAAAACATCATGAATTTTGAAACAGATGGAGTAATAAAATATTTTACAAAATCTGTCATTAATGAATAAAAAATAATCAACTGTATCTCAACTTTACACATACGAAAAAAATAATTACGCGGTCTAGGCAAGAATTAGGCGGTCAACGCGAGAATTAGACGATGTTACGTGTGTCAAGACGGACCAACACTTAGCTACACCGATTGGGGCATATTCGCTGCGGTCAACTTCCGAACAACGCCTAGACGACCGCGTTTTTGAATAGGGGGCGCGGGCCTTCAAATGGTATAACAAGCCTCGGAACAAATCATCAAAATTCTCTGGAGTTCCAGAACAGTGACTTGGGCCTTCTTGGGCCATTTTGAATGATGGTTTAGGTATCTACAAAATGCATTTTCATTAGTGATGATTCTGAATCTGATGAAGGATGACACACTCTACACTTTTGATGGTGGTGCTTGGTGCAATTTACAAGAAGTCATTAAGGTCCATTTAATAATAACTAACTCGAAGCTTTTATTTTATTTTTTCTCCAACGTTAGTTTTCTCTGAACACGCTTCTCTCTTGACGGCGTCTCCGGTAAAACATAATTCAGTAATCACCGACATCAAGCGAACCAAACAGAGAGAGTGTACATTTACCAGAACCCTCTTGATCCACTTTCCTCCACACACACAAAAAAGATCATTTCTTTTCGATCTGTGATCTCAGAGATTCCCAGGTATTATATTATGCTTCATCGTTTCGATCTGATCTACTTTCCTTGGTTTCATCATAAAAATGTCTCCTTTTTTTTATAGTAGCATAGAGATATAAACCTTTCGTTTCGTTAGCCAAATTGTTGTGTGGTCCCTTAATTAGTACCTTTGAGGAGAGATGAGTTTAGTGATTGCATTATGCTTTAATCGGGATTAATTTAACTAATGCGTTGTTTTGTTTTGGGTTTTTTTGCCAATTTTAGTTCTAATGGGACAGTGTTTTGGTTGGTGAAGAGATGTTAATTGTGTTACAATTATCCATTAGTTTCACACTCTTAAATGAATAGAAAAACATCAAACATTTACTTTTGGTGTCTCTTGTGATGGGATCAGTCTGTAAATTGATGTTATTTTTTTTCTTTTCTATTTGCTAAACACCAATGATCTTATATGATTTTTGGCAAGGCATATTTACTCCTTAATGAGTAACGAGTCTGAAAAGGATCACACTGAACATCGAGATACTTGGACATATAGTGTGAACGAGAAGCATGACGCTCCATAGAATTAGGTAGATATCTCCTAGTTGATTCTAGTTTATTTTTTTTGTTGGCATGTGGATGGTCGGTGATGTGATCTTTTTATCTGTCTAGGAGAACCGAATGCTGTTATGTAACAGAATGAAATCTTACAGCTTAGTAATTGGAATTTGTATAGGATGAAAAGAGGAGCACTTAGGCGGAGGGCTAAAGATATCTCTCTTGTGTTTATTGTGCTTGTTTGTGCAACCCTTGTCTTGTGGTCATGGGATACAACTCCATCCTCTGCCTTTCTTCCTCCCGATAGTCACTTTCTGAAGCTGGAACCAGGTTTGACTATGACACTATACTCTCTTTCTGGCACATTTGGTTCGGTTGTTTGGATGCTGGAACCATGCTTTATTGATTCTGTAAAGCTTCATGACAGTGAAATGTTTTTTTTTTTAAATTTTTTGTTTGAAATGTTTTATTTCTAGTTTGAGTCCACTGTCAATGTTTTGTCCATGTAAATTTTTATTTGGCCAAATGTATCAATATGTATATTATCTTCACTTGTAGTTTCTCTTGATTATGTTTCATAACTAACTGTATTATGTTCTTGAAACTAAAGGCAGCACAGTTAGATCCTGCTGTGTATCTGACCTAGTTGTTTGTCATTTGCAGAAGAAAAGGTTGAGAGAATACCTACTACACTGAATACTGAAACCAAAGATAGCTACTCATCGGCTACTCCGTTTGTAAACAAAGGTACTGTTCAATCATTGACAGCAGCTCTTTAGTGCATCCTTGTAATCTGCTCGAATTTTTTTGTCTTGAAGTCTTTGAAGGAGGTTTGCGCTGTCTATTGTGTTCTGAAATTCTGGAAACTCAGCTTTATTCCTTTTCTCGGATTGTCTATAACAGATCAAAGTAAAGAGGATCAAACCGATAATAAGGATAAAAAAGAAGAAGAAGAAGAAAAAGAAGAGAAACAAGTGGAAGAAGTTACTGACAGTGAGACTGATCAAGGGAAGACATCAACTATTGTAGAAGAACAGGCGGTACGTGAAGTTACTGTAAGTGAGCCAAAATATCAGAAAACACCAACTAGTAAAGAAAATAAATTAGAACATGTGAAAGAAGAGGTTGCTGCTGGCGAGGTCGAAGCAAAGACAACACATATTAAAAATACTAATTCAGATCCAGAGAAGAAAACTCTTGCAACAGACGGAGAGAGGACTGAACAACACATAGCCAAGAAAGATGATGATAGTAGTTCAACAGCTCGCATCACAAATCAAGGTAGAGAATCCTTTTTATACATCTTTGGTGTTATGATGGGTGAAAATATCTTAAGAGTGTTCATTATTAGCTTAGGTCTCTAAACTGTATTTTGATGCTGCCTCATTATGATTCTGTCCTATGTGAAATAACAAGTTTTATAAAAAAATTTCATCTCAGCTTGCAATTACGCAAAAGGGAAATGGGTTGTGGACAAGCACCGTCCTTTGTACTCGGGATCTCGTTGCAAACAATGGCTTGCTTCGATGTGGGCGTGCAGGTTGATGCAACGCACAGACTTTGCCTTTGAAAGATTAAGATGGCAACCTAAAGATTGCTCTATGGAAGAATTTGAAGGTTCCAAATTCTTGAAAAGGTAAAAAACCATTCTGTACATCTTATGCCAAGTGTTCCCATCAAGTCCTTAGTAACAGTGCATTGCTCTTTTTGTCTCAAATCCCCTCAGGATGCAGGACAAGACACTAGCCTTTGTTGGAGACTCATTAGGAAGACAGCAGTTTCAATCCATGATGTGTATGATCACAGGAGGCAAAGAGAGGCTCGACGTCCTCGACGTGGGACCAGAGTTTGGGTTCATAACTCCCCAAGGTGGGGGTCGTCCTAATGGCTGGGCTTACAGATTCCCAGAAACCAACACAACCGTCCTCTACCACTGGTCATCCACCCTCTGCGACATAGAACCTCTCAACATCTCAGACCCCTTAACCGAACACGCTATGCATCTCGATCGCCCGCCAGCTTTCTTACGCCAATACCTTCACAAGATCAACGTGCTGATAATGAACACAGGCCACCACTGGAACCGTGGGAAGCTCAACGGCAACAGATGGGTGATGCATCTAAACGGCGCTCCCAATACCAACAAGAAGCTAGCCGCTCTTGGGAACGCCAAGAACTTCACAATCCACAGCACGGTTAGTTGGGTTAGCTCGCAGCTTCCTAACCATCCTGGTCTCAAGGCGTTCTACAGAAGCCTTTCCCCGAGGCATTTCGTGGGAGGGGAGTGGAACACTGGAGGGAGCTGTAATAACACGACGCCGATGTCTATAGGGAAAGAGGTTTTGCAAGAGGAGTCTAGCGATTACAGCGCGGGTCATGCGGTGAAAGGCACAGGGGTTAAGCTTTTGGACATAACGGCTTTATCTCATATTAGAGACGAAGGTCATATATCAAGGTTTAGTATCTCGGCTTCAAAGGGAGTTCAGGATTGTCTCCATTGGTGCTTGCCTGGTGTTCCTGATACGTGGAATGAAATCCTTTTTGCGATGATATAAAGATTTGCCTCCTCTTCCTCCATTGAGCCATAGACAGCTTTTTGATAGCTTTTCTACAGACACACATTGTGTTACTAGTGTGTGTAAGTTATAGTATTTATTCTGGTACAGAAGCAAAGCTCATTGTAGTAAGCGTTATAGCTATAACGATACCGTCCGTGGCTTGTTTCCGACCATATATTTACAGAACAGAATCTAACTCAACTTTGTCTTTTGAGTCGATTAATAGAAATTTTATGTTCATAAGATTTGATTTTTTTTTTTTGGATTAAAAAAGAAAAAAGTGATCTCACCTCTTATCCTAGACTGCTTCTCTTTTTTTTTTTTCCACAAATTGAATTCATTCATACGGAAGATAACAATATTCATACAAAAGCTGGCAGCCAAACGAACTAGCTTCAGAACCAAGAGCCCATAGAAATTCCACACTGGGGCGACTTAAACCCACACCAGGGTAACTTAAGAAAGAACATAAAACATAACAGCTACAACGATACAATAGTGCACCTAGCAGTCTTTAGAAAGGATAAAATGCCAATGATTGGGAGTTAGCGCTGCTGCCTATAGCCTGCCACCCAGTACCTTCCACTTCTACACCCAAACCACACTTATTGCTGCTGTCTCGCCCGCCAAACGATAAGACCAAGAGACTTCACAAACTCGACAAGGGGAACACGCTGCTTGGTCCACACACCTTGGATACATAAACACTCTACGATCTAAGAAAGAAGCTCATCCAAACACCAAGAAGATGAAGCCTTGCCAACCGAACCTCTCCATAACCACTCACTGGAGAGAAGAACCAAACGGCAAGCAACCAATGGGCATTACGCCTAACAGAAAGACTGCTAAGTCATAAGTAACACGACTGAACCGGCGAAGCTCACTGAGCCACATCACAACTCCCTCAAAATAACTCAAACAAAGCAGCAAAAAAGAAATGTGGATGGACCACATAACCCACCGCAATGAAGAAACTCCTCCACTTCATCTAATCAAAGAGCTGTTCCTCTGAACAAACAAGAGATCCCTCCGCAAGCAAAAGCTCACCAGACCCACACCAAGTCGCTCTCCCCCCAAACCTGACCCAGATTTGGAAAGGCACCGAATCGAAACTACCCTCCTGTGAAGCCCCTCCCCGACGTGACAGCCCTTGCCTCGCCGATTTAGATCCTCCAGAAACTCCATGGAAATCCAGAGCAGCGCGCATCTCGATGCAGTGCGAGAAAGACGAAATCGGAAGAGAACATGAAAACTGACAAAAGAACTATAAAGAGAAGAGGAGGAGAGGGCTCTCACGGCGACGAACCACCGGATACGCCCCTCCTCTGATCTGATTCTGTTGACGGCACTTCTAGGGTTTTCGAGGGATGCTTCATTCCGTGAGACTGCTTCTCTCATTTTAGTTTAAATATATATATATATATATAGGGAGAATTGCCAAGTGTGACTCAAAACTTGGAGTCAAACCCAAAACAATACCCCAACTTGGGTCAAAAGCAAAAGTAACCTAAAAGGCTATTGAAATTACAACTATCCCCTTGTGACCAAACAAAAAAACGGAATTCTTTTTACGTTTCTACCCCTCGCAAGTCGTCTGTTTAGACGACTTGAAAATAAGTCGTCCTGACGACTTAACTTAAAGTCGTCTGGACAGTTAGTCTTAAACATAATTTAAAAATTTTGTAAAAAATATTTTGATAAGTGAAAAATGGGAATTATGTAATTAACATATGTCTTAGGAGGTATAAATTAAGATATAACAAATTTCAATTGTTTTCAGCATAGATGAGTGAAAGTAGTGAGTCATGATATTCTTAAGTTTATGTTTCATCAACATATGTTGTAGTATTGTATGTGTTCTTAGGGTTAGATTTTGGAAAGCATTAAAACCGTTTTTGAAAATTTTTAAAATTACTTATGCGTGTTCATTTCTGTGTATAGTAAACACTATTTAAGTATAATTTGATTTTATAACGTGGTTAGTTAGTTAATCTAGTCATTTTAGTTTAGGGGTTCATTTTAGGGTCTAGGACGACTTAATATTTTGTCGTCTGAAAACAGACGACTAAATATTAAGTCGTCTGTTGTACATTATCAGCCAGAATAAGTCGTCTAAACCGGACCAAACCTTAAAGTTTACCAATGTAATTTTAAAGCTAACCGGATTATTTACCCAATATATAAGGTGATTTTTATTTTTTTTGTTTCATTTTTCGCGAAATTCAGAAACCCTAACAGTTCTCCCTCTCAAAGGCGATTTCGAATTCCCACGATTTCCGAACAAACCATCGTTCTCAACATCGGCTATCTATCTCACTTCATTCTCACCGTTGTCGCCGCAGCTTCTTCTAACCCTAGCCGCGCCGATTCCTCTAAACCCTAGCGCCGCCGATTCCACTATTTCCGAACAAACCGTCGCCCTCGCCACCGTGGTCACCAACGTTCTAAACACTAGCGCCGCCGCTTCTTCTAAACCCTAGCGCCGCCGCTTCTTCTCTGTAAACCTTAGCGCCGTTTCTCTGTAAACCCTAACGCCGCTAAGTCATCAATCTCGAGGAAAAGATGAACATAAAACGTTGTCTCTATCAATTTACTCATTCTCACCGTTTCACGTTTATTTTTTCAGATCTATAACCGCAATGACGAGTACTCCAACTCCTTCTGCGACTGGAAGACTTGTAAGTAATTTAAGTCGTCTACTAAGTCGTCTGGACTTATATTGTTGTCTTTGATTATTTTGCAGACAAAAAGGATGGATATTCCAGAACTCCCCCGTAGGTTATACACATCAGGGGAAGAACCAGAAGCCCACAATAGCATTTCGTATCATACGGATAACAGCAAGTTGCATACTGCTCTTAGGAAAGCTCTTACTGATGACGAATTTGAAGAGCTCAAGGAGTCGAGTTTGGGAGTTTTCATCAAGTTCAAGGAGCAGGGATTTGGTTGGGCTTCAAGGCTGGTTCACTACATGCTCAGTTTCAAGCTGGACATTAAGAAGAAGTATGAGATGTGGTCTCTCGTTGGTCCAGAACCTTTGAGGTTTTCACTGTTAGAGTTTGAAAACCTCACTGGTCTAAACTGCGAGTACATCGAGGACCTTGAGACACCAAAATGTGACGTTACCCCAGAGATGGTTTCTTTCTGGGGGATGCTGGGAGTTCATCTGGAAGCTGGGCCAACTACTGATCAGATAATAGCAGCACTGAAGAGATGCGGGGATTGGTCCAGGGAAGATCGCAAGCGGCTCGCGTACCTCTCCATCTTCACTGGATTCATTGAAGGGAGAAAGTTTTCAACCGCTACACGATCTACTCTGGCAAGGCTAGTGATGGATTTAGAACGGTTTGAGAATTATCCATGGGGGAGAGTCGCGTTTAAGGTGCTGATGGACTCTTTGTGGAACAAAGAAATTGCTGGCTGTTACACCGTGGATGGGTTTATACAAGTTCTTCAGGTCTAGACGTACACAGCTATGCCGGAATTGGGTGCTAGTATTGGTGGTCCCAGAGCAGACAGTCCGTCTCCACCGATACTGGCTTACGAGGGCAGCAGAGGCCGCAGATCAATGAAAGCTGCTATCTTGAGTCAGGTATTTACTTCAATCCAAAAGACTGCGCAGACGACTTATTATAAGTCGTCTGGAAAGTCTTCCATCTGGACGACTTATTAGACGACTTATAATAAGGCGTCTGGAAAGTCTTCCCAGCTGGACGACTTATCGGACGACTTAATTAAGTCGTCTGGAAAGTCTTCCATCTGGACGACTTATTAGACGACTTATAATAAGGCGTCTGGAAAGTCTTCCCAGCTGGACGACTTATCGGACGACTTAATTAAGTCGTCTGGAAAGTCTTCCATCTGGACGACTTATTAGACGACTTATAATAAGGCGTCTGGAAAGTCTTCCCAGCTGGACGACTTATCGGACGACTTAATTAAGTCGTCTGGAAAGTCTTCCATCTGGACGACTTATTAGACGACTTATAATAAGGCGTCTGGAAAGTCTTCCCAGCTGGACGACTTATCGGACGACTTAATTAAGTCGTCTGGAAAGTCTTCCATCTGGACGACTTATTAGACGACTTATAATAAGGCGTCTGGAAAGTCTTCCCAGCTGGACGACTTATCGGACGACTTAATTAAGTCGTCTGGAAAGTCTTCCATCTGGACGACTTATTAGACGACTTATAATAAGGCGTCTGGAAAGTCTTCCCAGCTGGACGACTTATCGGACGACTTAATTAAGTCGTCTGGAAAGTCTTCCATCTGGACGACTTATTAGACGACTTATAATAAGGCGTCTGGAAAGTCTTCCCAGCTGGACGACTTATCGGACGACTTAATTAAGTCGTCTGGAAAGTCTTCCATCTGGACGACTTATTAGACGACTTATAATAAGGCGTCTGGAAAGTCTTCCCAGCTGGACGACTTATCGGACGACTTAATTAAGTCGTCTGGAAAGTCTTCCATCTGGACGACTTATTAGACGACTTATAATAAGGCGTCTGGAAAGTCTTCCCAGCTGGACGACTTATCGGACGACTTAATTAAGTCGTCTGGAAAGTCTTCCATCTGGACGACTTATTAGACGACTTATAATAAGGCGTCTGGAAAGTCTTCCCAGCTGGACGACTTATCGGACGACTTAATTAAGTCGTCTGGAAAGTCTTCCATCTGGACGACTTATTAGACGACTTATAATAAGGCGTCTGGAAAGTCTTCCCAGCTGGACGACTTATCGGACGACTTAATTAAGTCGTCTGGAAAGTCTTCCATCTGGACGACTTATTAGACGACTTATAATAAGGCGTCTGGAAAGTCTTCCCAGCTGGACGACTTATCGGACGACTTAATTAAGTCGTCTGGAAAGTCTTCCATCTGGACGACTTATTAGACGACTTATAATAAGGCGTCTGGAAAGTCTTCCCAGCTGGACGACTTATCGGACGACTTAATTAAGTCGTCTGGAAAGTCTTCCATCTGGACGACTTATTAGACGACTTATAATAAGGCGTCTGGAAAGTCTTCCCAGCTGGACGACTTATCGGACGACTTAATTAAGTCGTCTGGAAAGTCTTCCATCTGGACGCTTCTTTACTGTCTCAACCTCATCTTTTTCAAGTATTTACAATATTGCCACTGCAATGAATAGTGGCAACAACCTTGTACGAACTGTTTGGAGCTTTTATTGCCCTTTAATGCACGTAAATCTCTTTACACTCTCTCTGTTTCAATTGTTATGAACTAAAAACAACATTTCTTTCACTTTCTCTCTATATTCATCCAAAAAACTCAAGCTTTTGATTCAAAATATGGGCTATGGTTGACAGAGCCATATTTCTTTCGTTTTTACTTACGGTTGCTTTCGTTTGAGGTTCTGGGTGGTTGGAGAAGACCTTGTGTGCAAACGAAGTCATCTCACCTAGTTTAAGGTACGAATTTGAATTTTTTTTCAAGATCTGTTCGCGTAGAAGACTTACTAGTAAGTCATCTGTATGTAGAAGACTTACTGATGAGTCTTCTGGTCAAACGGACGACTTAAATTAAGTCGTCCAGCTTTGTTTGTTAAAAAAAAACACTTCAGACGACTTATATATACGTCGTCTATGAGAAACGGGCTAGTTTTGCATTTGACCGAATCGTGTCAGATCTTTGACTATTTCTGGACGACTTATAATTCAGTCGTCTCTGGGAAAGTTAAAATTTCAATATTTTATGAAAACTTGACGACTTACGTGTAAGTCGTCCTAGGTTAGTTTTGTAATTGAAAAATAAAACTTCATAATTTAACTTTAACCAGACGACTTAATATAAAGTCGTCCAGCTAAACGACTTAATTTAAGGTCGTCCGGGATAAGCAAGGTTTGACCAGAAAATTGGGAAAAATTCTGGACGACTTTGCTTTCCCCGGACGACTTTAAATTAAGTCTTCTGGAGGGACGACTTTATATTAAGTCGTCTGGTTAAAGTTAAATTATGAAGTTTTATTTTTCAATTACAAAACTAACCTAGGACGACTTACACGTAAGTCGTCAAGTTTTCATAAAATATTGAAATTTTAACTTTCCCAGAGACGACTGAATTATAAGTCGTCCAGAAATAGTCAAAGATCTGACACGATTCGGTCAAATGCAAAACTAGCCCGTTTCTCGTAGACGACGTATATATAAGTCGTCTGAAGTGTTTTTTTTTAACAAACAAAGCTGGACGACTTAATTTATGTCGTCCGTTTGACCAGAAGACTCATCAGTAAGTCTTCTACATACAGATGACTTACTAGTAAGTCTTCTACGCGAACAGATCTTGAAAAAAAATTCAAATTCGTACCTTAAACTAGGTGAGATGACTTCGTTTGCACACAGGGTCTTCTCCAACCACCCAGAACCTCAAACGAAAGCAACCGTAAGTCAAAACGAAAGAAATATGGCTCTGTCAACCATAGCCCATATTTTGAATCAAAAGCTTGAGTTTTTTGGATGAATATAGAGAGAAAGTGAAAGAAATGTTGTTTTTAGTTCATAACAATTGAAACAGAGAGAGTGTAAAGAGATTTACGTGCATTAAAGGGCATTAAAAGCTCCAAACAGTTCGTACAAGGTTGTTGCCACTATTCATTGCAGTGGCAGTATTGTAAATACTTGAAGAAGATGAGGTTGAGACAGTAAAGAAGCCATTTTCGAAAAAAAAAAAAAAAAATGTTAATGGCATTTTCGTAGATAAAGTGCAGGTGTGGGGTTAAAATCTCAAAAAAAAAAGGAGTCAAAAGAAAATGTTAGTTTTCTGTTTGACTCCAAGTTTTGAGTCACTTTTGCAAAAAGCCCATATATATATTGATGTTGCACATGGTTTAATATCAGATAATATACATATAACGGCGATTAAAATGATTTGCTACTCATTTAAAATTGCATGTCAAACTTCTTATTTTATATTAACAAAAATTACATCTAAAATCGCAAAACAACCATCAAATTAGTGTCTTTCTATTTTCAAAACTTTAATCTATTACGAATTAGAAATTAGTTAAACTAGTGGTAAATTTTTAAGTATAAAAAATTTAAACAATGAAGAATTTGTTTTTCCAAAATCTAAACTCGAAGTGTTAAATTCCCGAACAGATTCTACGCTCCTATACTAAAATACACGACTCGAATCCGTACGGATACTCGAACGCCCACTTCCCGCGGAAAACCTAATCATTTTCTCCCAGCGAGAATTGAACCTGAGTGGCGGAGAGCCTAGACACTCCTTTGCCGCTGGCCTTAAGATTTGATTCTTAAATCGTTTGTTGTCTTCTCTGAGCGTTTAAGTTTGGATTCTGCCTAAACTTGTTTCCTTAAATGCATGTCTTAAAGATACCTATTTTGATCCTTATCAAAATACATTGCTATTTTTAGCAAAGATAAGTCAGTCAAAAGAAGAAAACAAAATGTCACCCTTGCCTTTGAAACAACAAACACAATCTAAACAAAACTACATCTCTCAACGAACCATTCATCGTCCTTGTTTCTAGACATAACATACCAAGAACGTAAAGAAAAACAGCCTCTCTCTCTCTCTCTCTCTCTCTCTCTTGTCCTCAATCCATGGCTGCTGTTCTGATTCACGGCTTCTTCCTCCTCCTCCTCATCCTCATGTGTTTCTCGATCTCCCCTTCATTGCAACACATAAGCGAGGCCGAACCGCTCGTGCGGTTCAAGAACTCGGTGAAGATAACCAAAGGGGATCTAAATTCATGGAGATTAGGAACAGATCCTTGCAGTGGGAAATGGTTCGGGATCTATTGCCAAAAGGGTCTCACAGTCTCAGGCATTCACGTCACGCGGCTCGGTCTCTCGGGAACCATCAGCGTCGATGATCTAAAGGCTCTCGCAAATCTAAAAACCGTCAGGCTAGACAACAACCTCCTCTCAGGTCCTCTCCCTCATTTCTTCAAACTCCGAGGCCTCAAATCCATCATGCTCTCCAACAACACCTTCTCCGGAGAGATCCCTGACGATTTCTTTAAAGACATGTCAAAGCTCAAGAGGCTGTTTCTTGATCATAACCAATTCGTTGGGAAGATCCCTTCCTCCATTATGCAGCTCCCTCATTTAGAGGAGCTTCACCTTCAAGACAATAAGTTTTCAGGAGAGATACCTCCGTTGATCGAGACCAACAAGAACCTGAAAAGCCTCGACCTCTCGAACAACCAGCTCGAAGGAGAGGTCCCGGCGGGTCTCTCGGATAGGAAAAATCTTGTCATGAAACTGGAAGGGAACGAAGGCTTGTGCGGCAAGGCAGTGAACGTTGGATGTGAGGCTATTGACCCAAAAGAAACCGGCGATGGTATTCCCCCGACCTCCGAGGGAACAGATAATTCCAACAGGACCACGATAAACGCGGTCCTGTTGGTCATCTCGTTTCTCATGATGTGTTGTATTGTTGTTGGATTTATAAAAAAGCGAAACAAGAAGCAAAATGCCGGTTTTCGCAAGCTCGACAAAGAGCGTCCGAGCGATGTCGTGGAGGTCAAGGTACCCGAATCCACGACGGTTAAAAGGTCTACTGAATCAAGCAAGAAGCGCGGTGGAAACCCCGAAGGCGGTTCTACCAAAAAAGGCTCGTCTCATGGGAAAGGTGGTGGAGGAAGAGGAGGAGGCGGAGGTATGGGTGATATCATAATGGTGAACACGGACAAGGGCTCGTTTGGTTTGCCTGATCTGATGAAGGCTGCTGCTGAGGTGCTAGGAAACGGTAGTCTTGGATCAGCTTACAAGGCGGTGATGGCCAATGGATTAGCAGTTGTGGTGAAGAGGATTAGGGATATGAATAAACTCGCAAGTGAGGCTTTTGATGTAGAGATGAGACGGTTGGGGAAAATCCGACACCCTAACGTTCTTACCCCTTTAGCCTATCATTACCGTCAAGAAGAGAAGCTTGTCGTCTCTGAGTATATGCCTAAGAGCAGCTTACTTTACGTTTTACACGGTAATCCGCAATGCCTTTTTATATATAATAGGGTTAAGTCTTGATCTAGCTAGGCTCGTTTAAGCATCCGTGTATAGCCGTATATGCTAGAGACTCATATACCGCCTAGCCAGCCCTTACCGCGTTTTAGAACACTAATAATAGAGTTAAATCTTGATCTGTCTAGACTCGTTTAAGCATCCGCATCCGCGTATACGGCTATGCACTAGAGACTCATATACCGCCTAGCCAGCTCTTACCGCGTTTTAGAACACTGATAGTAGAATTAAATCTTGATATATACTCCATAAAATTTATAAAACATGTTGAACCATTTTAGTGGTCAATATAAAATCTTTGTGGGTGAAACTCGAAGGAGTAGGATAAATCTTGATTTAACCACTGAATCTAAATGAATATTTTGTGTTATTATCTCAATAGGTGACCGTGGGATACAACATTCCGAGCTAACTTGGGCGACAAGACTGAAGATAATCCAAGGAGTGGCACATGGTATGCAGTTCTTGCACGAGGAGTTTGCTTCCTACGAGCTCCCACACGGTAACCTAAAATCCAGCAATATTCTCCTCAGCGAGACCTACGAGCCATTGATCAGTGACTACGCATTCTTACCGTTTCTCCAGCCAAGCAACGCACAAGCAATGTTCGCTTACAAAACTCCAGAGTTTGCGCAGAACCAACAGGTTTCTCATAAATCAGACGTCTACTGCCTTGGAATCATAGTTCTAGAGATCTTGACAGGGAAGTTTCCTTCTCAATACTTAAACACCGGTAAAGGCGGGATTGATATCGTTGAATGGGTTCAATCTTCTATTGCGGAGCACAAAGAAGAAGAACTTATCGATCCGGAGATAGGAAATAATGCTGATTCCGTGCAGCAGATGCTGGAGTTGCTGCGGACTGGGGCTGCTTGTATCGCAAGTAATCCAGATGAAAGACCTGACATGAGGGAAACTGTTAGAAGAATAGAACAAGTGAAAAAATGATGGTTGAGATGCTTAGAATGCAAACGTGGTCGGGACAGTTAGATATAATACTAACGTGCAAGCAACCAGAAAAAAATAATTTGGGTGTGTAAATAGGAAATACGATTTTCCTTTGCAGATTGAATTGTTCTTCAAATCTCGGCAAAAACATATATACATACATATATACTTTTATGTTCCTTGTTCCATAAGTAAACAACAATTGTTCATTAGCATGACATATGTTTATTAGATTTTCTCTTTTCTTCTTCTAGTTTTCTCTTATCGAAAAACGTTATGTAAAACATTTCAGCACTCAGAGCATTTTCACTGTAAATTGTTCAAGAACATATCCGAACTAACACCAAAACGTGGGCAAGAAAAATCTTAAAATCTGTGTTGTGGTAGTTTTCTTAATTTATGACGGAAAATTTACCACTTACAAGTTACTGTACAGCTACAATGTTTGATATGGGTTACTCTGCACATAAATTGTCAAAATGATTATACGTTTATATATATATATATTTTTTTTGTCAAACATACGTTTTTATATTAAAACAAGCAATCATACTATGTGTGTACATGTTCTTAAAGAGGAACATATTGATGGACCCAAAAGGCTTGAATATTGGGTAGTACTCAGTTCTAATAAGAACAGACATTAATTTTTGCATGCAAGTCAATTTTAATGAAAGGACCACAAAGAAATTAGGTTTTGTCTTGTTCTTTCTAAATAATTCAATTAGTTAATAATTGGAATATTGTGGGCCCAACGACTCAGCAATATGCCAATATTGTCCCTCTTTTGGGCTTATTCTCTTCTCTGGCTTCTTCCGTATGGGTCAATATTATTTATTACAATATTTGTATTTGATAGTTTACCCATTTTCACAAATTGATGGATAAACCACGCACAAACCAACACGGCAACAACCTTTTCTATTACACCATGACTAACTCCGGTTTCTAAACTTGAGTTATTACCTTCGGTTAAAAGACGGTTCTTAGTTTTTCTTAGATTTTAACTAAAAAAAGGTAAGAACCGTCTCTTAAATAATTTTAGCCAAAAAATGTAAAAAAAATAAATATCAAATCATGAATTAAGAATTCCGGCTAAAAGACCGGGTTAATCATGCCCTTAGTGTTATACGGTTATACTAGGGGATTAAGCTGAAAGTATTCGTATTATGTATATCATTCGATTTTATATAATTTTCACCACTCCTCTTTCTTTTTTGTTTGCTAATATTCGCTTTAATGATTTGATATGATGCTTGGAGCACTTATTATATATTCACCTTTCTCGCTAGAACAATATATTCACCTTTCAAAACGTCCACTAAAAGAAAGGGACACAAGAATAAGGAAGAAACCAGTTTGAACTTCAAAATTATTTAAATAAGTTAAATACCATAGAATACAAAAACAATGACCAAAACAAAGAGCATTATTCCATTTCTCGCCATGTTCAACGATCAAGAAGTAGCTCTCTCTACTATCATTAACCCCCTCTCTCCCCCCTCCCTCCTCACAAAAATTTTCATGTTGTTACATTTCCACCATATATCATATATTAACTTATATCATTTATATAGACATACCTGTCATATTACTATATATGCTAATTTATTTCATCCGCATATGTTGTATGCGTACTTATTTTATTTACCCCTGATCCCCCATATATATGTATACTGAGTAGAACTCCGGCTAAGTCACTAGAACTCCGGAGGAGAAAATTTGGCCGGCGGTGTAAGGAGAGGTTGAGAACTTCGATCTACATCTCTCTTTCCTTTCAACACTTGCTATATGACTCGATCGACACTCTGAGCTGCAAAAGGCTTTTTCTCCTCTGCATTAAACAAATATTCAATCAAAATACAATCGAGTTATAAATCCACACTATAAAGTATAAACACACATATTTTATTCCCAAATGATTTATACCTATAAATAAATATGTCGCGACCGTGAAGTTTCTTCCTGCACAAGTAACAAGAACTGAGGAAACCCAAACCCTTAAACTCCGGCGAGTTCTCAGGAGATTCCGTACCGACATCGACTATGAAAAGTCTCTCACGACGATCCTCGTTGATCTGACTTGCCAAACACTCAAACCCATCTCTGTCAAAAACCCTTGTACTACAAGGTCCACTTGGACCATGGTGACACGTTACCAACGTATACTCCTCCTCGTCCATTATGAACATCTCCTCGTCTTCTTCTTCTTCGTCCGTGCTTCCTTCATGGCTCATGAACTGGACCGGATCAGACCGGTTGGATTGGTTCGGTTCCGATCTAGAAACGCTAGTTATTAAACGAGTGGTTGAGTTCTCGAGTGCGGCTACAATCCCTAGACCAACGGAGCCACCGAGGTTGTCATCGTAAAATCTCTTTGAGCTGTTTCTTTGAGATATCTGAGGGAGAATCTTGAAGTCAAGTGGGCTTTTAGGGCTTGTCATCAAGACGTCAAAGAACGGAGTCGCCGCGGCCGCAGATCGGTTCACGCCGACGAGAAGCTCCGATATTTTTCCGATTATGGGATGGGTTCTTTTGCTAAGCATGATCTTGGTCGAGAGAATTAAGGGGTTTGATCAGATCAACCTTAAAACTTAAAAAGCTGAAGAAACATAAAAATATGAGAGAAGAAGAGGAAGATTGGTGGTGTTTCCACAAAGAAGAGATGGGAGAGAGATGTGTTATTTATGGTGGAGTTGGTGGGGAGGGTTGAGAAACTTTACATTACTTTTACTTATTGCAATATTTACAATAGATCACGTAAACTATTCTTATTTTGCAAATAAAAACCCTTGTTGTTATCTTCGAAAACAAAACTAATGACGTAACAGGCCATGAAACGTATGCAGCTAATTCGAATCGAAATCTTTTTTTTATTTCTTTTTGTAAGAGAGAAATGGATAGCGCCCAAGGTTTTGAGAATTATACGTTATCAAAGGGATAAATAACAGAATATATTAATTGATAAATTGGTTTAGTAAGTGTATCAAATGCAGTATATTATAATTACATGATTAAATCGTTAATTATCGTTCTGAGAATAGTCAATATACTAAGGCTTCGAATTAATCGTTGACGCAAATACATTTTGGCGTTTAATAATAAAAGAGCTTTAAAAAAACAAAACATTTTGGCACTTCTTCTTACAAATAATCGTGTGGGTGAGGGACACGGTGTTTAACTGTTAATACGTTACTTAAAATATTCAAAACTATTGGTTTGGAAATGTTTAAACAGCGTTATGAAAATTAGTTTCAAATGCATGCAATCGCAATCATCCAGCCCCAAAGACAACGTTTGTAAGCAATTATGTCAAAAACAAAACGCAACCTTCTGTGTTTGGCCAGACTTATACATAACAGCGACACATGCATGGTTTATTTGTTATTCAATAATTAATGAATTTTAGTAGAGTGTAATATGTGTAAGCTGAATTGAGATAAACCCTAAACAATGTTCATAATAATGGTGTTTAGATTGGAAGGATTCGTTTTTGTAAGAAAATCAACAACAATATATAGAATATTAATTTAGGAATCGACTATAAGTCTATAACACGTTAAAATGCTGAAAGGAGTAGTAATAGCAGAGATATTAAAACGAATATGAAGATGAGGTGCCAATGAAAGAGTGGTCCACACTCCACACTGAGACACAACACATTTTTAGGAATTGGGTCCCACAAGCTAATTAAAGAGGATTCGTTACGCACTTTCATGAGATGTGATTACGTGCCATTCATCAACAGCTCCATTGTACCCTCCACTATTATTTGCTGACTCGTATTTCTGTTTTCATATGGTCACATTTCCATACCGAGATTTCTATTCATATGTATTTTCGAAGTATTTTAGTAACACATAAATACGCCGATAAAATGTTTCAAAAAAAAAATGTTTCTAAAAGTATATCTCTTATATATTAAAAGAAAAATATTGTAATAAATGCATTCACACTATAATAGACACGTGGCAGTCTCACAATGATTTGATAATAAATATGTTAACGCGTTCACATTATATTCATAAATGTGTTTACATTATGCGTGCGTTTTTTTTAATATAAAACTCACATACATGGTTCTAATAAAACTCTGGATTTTTTGGTTCGAATAAAAATAGATAACAAATCAAAAGCCAAACTATATATATATTATTTTTATTGTTACTGATAAAGTTGAGTAAAATATTCATAAATTTTGATTCGATTCGTTATTCGTTTTGATTTAAACCAAAAAATCTGGATATCCGTAACTCTACGAAACAAATCAAATATACTAAAATACAATATCCAAAAAAGAAGCAAATCACAAATACCAATATTTTTAGGAACATATATCTAATTCGATCTGTTATATGCATATATATACATTATATATATTATACTTTATATCAGTTTTACAATATTTTTATGAATTAAATTTATTATATTATGTACTAGAATTTTTTTTTTTTGTCATCAACATAAACAGACTCATACAGACTCTGTGAACCAAACTGAAAGATATTGATCCATGTGAACGACGAAAGACGGCTGCTTCCTGGCACTACTGGCACTACGTGCTAGGCTATCCGCCTTTGTATTTTGGGTTCTTGACACATGGATAATCTCTGATTGAGAAAAACTTTCCTTCAGGACTTTAATATCTTCTAAATAACTTGCAAAAGCTGGCCATTCTTCTGGTTCCGAAACAATCTTCAACAATTGAGAACAATCCGTTGCAAACGTAACCTGAAATTGACGTAAGTTCCTCATACATTCCATTGTCCAAAGTAATGCTTCCATTTCCACATGGAGAGGAGATAGACTAGCCCGAACATTCTTTGCCCCCATCAGCCCATTAAATGCCTTCTAAAGTACTGAACCATCCCTGTCCGGAGAAACCATCATTCTCTTTCCATGAACCATCTATGAAACACCATCGACCTTGGATTACCGGTAATGCCGAAACCTCTGCATGTGCCTCAGTCCTCTGTTCTTTTGCTATCTGCGCTTCAGACCATAGTGTGGACTCTGTTTTTGCTACTTTAAGCGTATCTCTGGAATCCATATCAAAGTTACTAAAAACTTTGTTATTTCTTCCTTTCCAGATATACCATAGAATCCATGCAAACTGGTGATCCTCTAATTGCGGAGAAACTCTCCAGAAAAGATGATCCATATTTGTAAAAAGAGACCTTGTTGGGAAGATAGCTGGGTTTGACGGTATCTTTGAAAGCGCCCAAACCTGGAGTGCTGGAGGACATTCAAAAAACACATGATTAATTGATTCCTCATCAGCTCTGCATCTTGCACAACATATATCACCAGTTATCTCTCGTGCTTTCAAATTCTTCTTGACTGCTACACATCCTGTTACCAGTTGCCATAGAAAATGTTTAATCTTTGGTGGACAGTGTACTTTCCAGCAGAAAGCCTTTAAGGCATCAACTGAAGGTCCAAACATCACTGGGGGTCGTTCTCTATCTGGATAAACTCGCTCTACCTGATATCCTGATTTGACCGTATATTTCCCATTGTTTGTGAAATGTCAACCATCTCTATCAACCCTCTGAACGCTACTCAGAGGTATACTTTCTATAATTTTCACATAATGTGGGTCCACTAAAGCCCGAATTGCCTGCATGTTCCAATGTCGCAAAGTAGGATCAATTAGAGAATTTACTGTGAGGTCAGGGTACTGATTATGTTGATTTTTATTTGCTGGTCTCGGGCGAGTGGTTGGGAGCCAGAGATCATTCCATACTGATATAGAGGATCCTGATCCCACCCGTTTGATTAGTCATTTGCTAACCAGAGATCTAGCAGATGTGATACTCCGCCAGCCATATGACGGAGAGTATGAGCGAATCGTCTCTAGGGGTGATGCGTTCCTGTAATACCGACCTTTGAAAACACGAGAGAATAAAGTCTTAGGCTTTTCAATCAAACGCCATAACTGTTTACCAAGCATTGCTGTGTTGAAATCAGTGATGTCTTTAAACCCCAATCCTCCTTCCTCCTTACTAACACAAACCTTGTCCCATGATTTCCAATGCATTCCTCTTGTACTTCCACCTGAACTCCACCAAAATTGCGCTACTGCATTTGTCAATTTCTTCGCGGTTTCCTTCGGTAATCTATAACAAGATATCACGTGATTTGGTAGTGCTGTAACTACTGATTTAATAATTACTTCTTTTCCTCCTTTCGTGAAAAATTTGAAAGTCCACCCGTTGACCCTTTTGTTAAGTCTATCTTGCACAAAGCTGAAAA
Organism: Brassica oleracea var. oleracea; assembly: GCF_000695525.1. Taxonomy (NCBI): domain Eukaryota; kingdom Viridiplantae; phylum Streptophyta; class Magnoliopsida; order Brassicales; family Brassicaceae; genus Brassica; species Brassica oleracea. Next base: position 45,027,347 of record NC_027756.1, on the reverse strand, counting down.
CCTGAATCTTTGAGCCCCCAAGATTCTCTGGTAATCCTAAATAAGTTCTCATTCTTCCAACATTATGAATCCCCAATATATCTCTTAATTCCTGTCTAACTGATTCCTCAATCTTGTGCCCAAACTGGATCGAAGACTTATCAAAATTAATGAGTTGACCTGATACCATCTCATATTCCTTCAAAATCCGGAGAATAGATTGGCATTCTTCTCTTTGTGCTTTGCAAAAGAATAGATTGTCATCCACAAAAAAGCAAATGAGAGATTGATGGGCATGCTCTGGCTACCTTCATGTCTGTCAGCTGTTTCTCACACTCCGCCTTTTTAATATTCACAATCAATCACTACAAGAAAACATAATCTTAACGAGGGCGGTTTTCCTCGCTAATTCGTCGTAAAAGAGGCTTTACGACGAATTAGCGAGGAAACGTGTTTGCTCGTTGCACGTCCGTCGTAACACATATTTCCTCGCTAATTCGTCGTAACTTAGCGAGGAATATATTTCGTCGTAAAGACGAAGTAGAACGATTCGTCGTAAAGACGTCGCTACAATTCCTCGTAAGGACGTCGCTACAATTCCTCGTAAATAACTCGAAAACAGTTTCTCGTAATCTACACGTAAATACCTTGAAATATTTTCCTCGCAAAATACACGTAATAACCACGAAATTATTTCCTCGTAAAATAGTCGTAAACATTTCCTCGTTATTTCCTCGTAAAGAATTCCTCGTAAAATACTCGTAAACTGTTTCTCGTCATTTCCTCGTAAGATTTCCACGTAAAGAGGTCGTACTTTAGCTACGAATTTACTTCGTTTTTATTATTTTACAGAATTTTAAAATATAATAAAAAAATAATTAAAATTATTTAATTTAATAATAAATTAAAATTCAAAATAAAAATAAATTCATATGAAAATATTTTATAAATAAATAAGTTTTGAATTTATATAATACAACAACAAAAAAAAAA
>NC_027756.1:45015272-45022127 GCF_000695525.1 Brassica oleracea var. oleracea | reverse complement strand
ATACCACGCAAAGTTTACGTCGTATTTACGAGGAAATAGTTTTTCCTCGTAAAATACTCGTAAAGTTACATCCACTTTACGACGAAATATTTTTGTCGTTACGTTACGAGGAAATAACGATGACTTTAGTTTTTCACGTAAATTCGTCGTAAACTCGACGCAAATTTACGAGGATTGTTTTTCCTCGTTAATTTTCGTCGTTAACCATGTGTTTTCTTGTAGTGAATGCCTCAGTACACAATATAAACAAATAAAGGGATAAAGGGTCTCCTTGTCTTAATCCTCGCTGTGGGATAATGAGACCCCGTGGTTGGCCATTCAGTAAAACTCGATATTGAACCGATGATATACATTCCATCATTAACTTAATCCAGTGAAGATCAAAGCCCATCTTTTCTAGTAAAGCCTGAATAAAGTCTCATTCTACTCGGTCATACACTTTACTCATATCCGTTTTAATTGCCATATACTTTCCTTGACATGCCTTGTTAGCTCGTAACCCATGAAACATCTCCTGGGCTATAAGAATAATATCAGTTATCAAACGCCCAGCCACAAAAGTCGATTGGGTTTCTGAAACGAGGGACAGATGACACAATTTCAATCGCTGACACAAAACCTTCGATATAATTTTATACCCGACATTGCATAGGCAAATTGGCCGCAGCTCTGTCATCCTCGTTGGCCTCTCCGTTTTTGGAATCATACAGATATTTGTAATATTTAACCTTGGATCCATTTCTCCGGAAACCAAAAAATTGTTTACCATTTCTACTAAATCCTTCTTAATAATATGCCAAGAATGTTGAAAAAAGAGAGCTGTCATGCCGTCCGACCCTGGTGCTTTTTCTGGATGCATCATAAATAAAGCCTCTTTAACCTGATTCCCAGTCGGTAGCAATTGTTGATTCATCTGAGGAGTGATCCCCATTGTTACCTCCGCGAGAAAACTTTCGAAATCTGAAGGTGAAGTGGTACTGAACAAATCCTGAAAATAGTCTACAGCCACTTTTTCCACCATATTATCCTCTGTAATCCAATTCCCCACAGAATCGTGCAATCCAACGATCCTATTGCGAGCTCTTCTTTGCTTAGTTAAGGCATGATAAAATTTTGTATTAAGATCCCCAGAAGAATACCACATATTTCTACTTTTCTGATGCCAATACTCTTCTTCATCCTTATATGCCTCTTGTAATTTCCTAGACACTTCCACTATATCCTCTTGCGATCTTGAATTATCTGATTGTACTTCTTCGAGAGTTTTCTGTAATTGATCATTAATTTTTTCCTTTCCGTAAGGTGGATTATTTTTCCGCCATTTTGCAATTTCATGCCGACAATTGCTAATTTTTGCCACTATATCATCTTCTTTTTCGACACTATTAGACCAGCCCACTGAAATGGACTCCATTAGGCCCTCTTGTCCAACCCATCTCTTATCAAAACGAAATTGCCCCTTCCTCCGGGGAACTTTGTCCTCCAGAAACGCCACCACTGGCCTATGATCAGACGCCACCATCCCTAGATATTCTGTATAAGAGCATGGAAATAGAGTATGCCATTCCTCGTTTGCTAAGGCACGGTCCAAACAACAAAGTTAAATAATGTTTTATTTTTGTAATAAAATGTTATTATTAAATTTTTCAATTATTTTTAAAATTTTATTTTATTTGCGGATCAAATCGGATATTCTTTAAAATTCTAAAACATTTCTGATATCCGAGTCACCGAATATCTAGGTGGCTAAAGATTGAATCGACACAAATGCTTCCAAATACCCAAATATTCGATATGTGTCTACCTCTATTTATGGATACAAAAATGACTAATGTCAAGGCTTTTTTATTTTAAATTAATTTTAATTTTTTCTTTCATGTATTATTTTGAACAAAAATATCATTTAATATTAGTTAACAATATCTTTATATATTTGTCAACTATTTTTATAGAATTTTTACATACACATACATTTGCACCTTGATGTGAGCACCTTGTAACTAAGTATTCACCACAACTGAAGTATCTAATTTTTTTGAAAGTTGAAATATTTTTTCTTAATGCTTATGATTTGTCTTAATAATTTTCTTTTCTTTTTCTTAAACTATTATCTGTTTAGAAACTATAATATAAAATTATTGGTTCGACCTGACGACTATCTACAATTCATAACATGAAAACAAACAAATAATATTAATTTTTGATATTTACCAAAAAAACAAAAGAATCAAACATTTTAACCGATTAACTAAAATGAATATTAATTTAAAATAATACTTATATTTTAGAAGATTAAAAGCAAAAAAAAAAGCTTAAAACCGAACCAATATCCAGATTAAACATATTAAATATTTTTTTATTAAAAATAACGAAACTAATAATTACATTCCGCGCAAGGCGCGGGTTATTACCTGGTACATAAATATTTTGCATTGAAACTTAAAAGCGGCCGAGAGACAATATCGATATTACAACTTAAGCTCATTATAGTGGTTGAGATACACAAAGAGCCCAATTGGTTGAGCCTACTTTATAAGATGCAATGTTGCCTAAGAGCTAGGGCTGGGAAAATAAACCGAACCTGTAAACTTGAACCGAACCCGTCATAAATACCGAATGGATCTTGTTATATGGTATTTCGGGTTATGAGTATTATCCGAACCGAACCCGAACCTAAATGGATACCCGATAGAACCCGAAACATTCAAAATTCCCAAAAAGAACTTGTATCAAACATGATCTCAATTCCTAATATGTATTCAAAATATATTGAACATCTAAAATAATTATCTATTATATGAAGATTGATGGTTGAAGGTGGCGGTTGAGTGTTGAAATTTTTAAATTTTGGTTTTGTTTTCATTAAATAATGTTTTTCATTTCATGAGAACTTGATTTTCGTTTTATGTTTTTATTTATTTAGTTTTCTTTCGATCAATAACTATATTTACCTTTCAATTGATTTTGAATGATCACATTTGATGTTCTTTTTTTTTTTTGAACTGATTTTATTTATGTTTTGGTTACAAAATAGGTACAAATCAAGTATTTTAAAACCAAAGAACCGATTTTACTTATTTTGTTGTTGCAAAGTAGATATAAATCAGGTACATTTAAACCGAAGAACCGATTGAGATCCGAATCCAAAAGTACATCGGGTTGTACCGGTTTTTTTAAGATTTACTAACCCCCGTACCCGATAGAACCCGAACCGGTCCCGAACCGAATTTTCATATAACCCGAATGGGACTGATTTTGATAAACCCGGAAAACCGAAACCCGATTGGACTAAACCCAAACCCGATTGGGATCCCGAATGTCCAAGCCTACTAAGAGCATATGATTAATGGGGGGGGGGGGTTTAGGGTATTCTTAGCGGAATATATTAAGAACCGGTTCGTAGCTTTTTTAATTAAAAGTTAAGAGACGGTTTTTTATATTCTGCTAAAAATCCCACTCTAAAAAAAACTCACACCCTAAGAAATTCTCATTAATCATGCTCTATGCCTATAACCAAAAGATTTTAAAATGGGTGATTAGACTTGAAAGAGAGAGAGCATAGAAAAGAAGGGGTTAAGGGGTCTGAGATTCTCTGAAGTGGGTACAGTAAGCAAGAAGTGGCGAATTCACCTTCCCATCACCTTAAAACCCTTAATGTCTTCTCAGCTCCGCAACACTCCCCCATGGGACATGGCTATTGCACACACTCTTCTAATTTTACTATTTTTATCTTAACCACGTTTAAATTTATAAATATAGTTATGTATAGATAACAAAACAATCATCTATACTGTGCTAGGGCATCTCCAATCATGATATCAAATTTAATGTCGAAACTACGTTAAATTTAGTGTTTTAGTGTCATATTTTTTTATCTCCAACATAACAACATATTTTACACCAAAATAATATTATATATTATTTAAACTAACTAATGATAATAATTGAATTATATTATTAAATGAAATATTATAAAATATATATTGTAAATATTTGGTGTGATGAAAATTTATATACCAAATTTAGTGGAATGGTATCACATTTGATGTTCGTTAGGGATGAAATTATTTCAAATTTGATGTTAGCCTTAAGGGTGTTCGATTCCACCTGAATATATAAGCATCCAGTGAAGTTATGTTTCTCGTAATATAATTTTCGTTTGTGAACTTAGAGCATCATTAGCAGTCAATTTTTTATATAAATTTATCAGCTATATAATGTTATTATAGTTAGATTATGAAATTAGATTTTAAAATAAATAGAACCGGTTGTAATATGACACATGATTTAATAGCTCTCACAATTTTGTTTGAAAGTATGCAAAAAGCAGTTCTTTCTTTCTTTTCCATTTCTTTGACTTATAATCCTTCTTCCCTTTGCTTCATAGTTGAATATGTTTCACTTCAATGCATGCACGCTTATTAAAGTTGTTTTTTAAAAAAAAAAATCTAATAACTACACATTATATATAATAGTAAATTTTAACTTAATTATTTTGGTCAATGAAATATTAAATTAATACATGTATATCTGTAACAGCTAATAATTACTACTAGTTGACAACATATTCAACTAAAACAACCAAGTCATGTAATTTATATTTACTTACCCGTATTCATTTAATGTGAAAAGAAAAAAAACTCTAAAGGGAAGCTAATTAACGGCACGTTTGCCCAATAAAAGTTGTCTTGACTTCCCTTCATTCGATGCCTTAAGGATTAACTCGGAGTTCTTAGAGTGGGGTTCTTAGCGGAAGTTAAGAAACAATTTCTTAACTTCCGCTAAGAACCCCATCTTAAGAACCCCGGATTAATCATGCTCTAACAAGACAGTTTCTTTTCTCATTATTTTCTTCTTTAACAAAAAGTCAGACTCTCAAACTATGGCCAGCGAATCAAGAACCAGATGGGTTCTCCCTTACAAGACCAAGAACTTGAAAGACGATTACGTTCTTGGTCGTGTGCTCGGACAAGGACAGTTTGGAATCACTTTCCTCTGTACTTATAACGAGACGGGTCAAAAGCTTGCTTGCAAATCTATACCCAAAAGGAAGCTTCTTTGTCAGGAAGACTGCGATGACGTTTTGAGGGAGATCCAGATAATGCGTCACTTGTCTGAATACCCCAATGTTGTCCGGATACAAAGCACGTACGAAGATGCCAACGACGTGCACCTTGTGATGGAGCTTTGCGAAGGTGGTGAGTTGTTTGATAGAATCGAGAAGAAAGGTCATTATAGTGAGAGAGAAGCAGCTAAGCTCATCAAGACCATTGTTGCGGTCGTGGAGGCTTGTCACTCTCTTGGTGTTATGCATAGAGATCTTAAGCCTGAGAACTTTTTGTTCTCTTTTTCTTCTGAAGATGCTTCGCTTAAATCAACCGATTTCGGCCTCTCTGTTTTCTGCGAACCAGGTCTCATTTTGATTCTTTCCACCTTTGACTTTTGCATATTCTTCTTCTTCTCTGGTTTGAGGGCCGGGCCTCTTGGCGTATAATAACAAACATTTGAATAGGGTCTCCACTTTGTGGCACTCCCAGTCTTTTTTTTGTGTTGTTATATATAACATGCATAAATGTTAATATATGGTAAATGTAAAACTAATAAATGAATAAAATAATTATAAAAATAGAAACGAATATTAGTTTAGTTTTATACAATTATGGGTGTTAAAATAAATAGACTATATCTTAATTGTAATTAAGCTTATAATTTAAACAAAAAAAGTTTATAATTTAAATTTTCTTTTAAACTTTTTTTTACAATAATAGCTATATTATTTTAAATTAGTCACCATTTCAGAAATATAAATCATTGGTAGATAATCAACATGGTATATATATAAAATTCTTTTAAATATAGTATACATTTAGATTAAATATTTTAAAAATAAATATTACAATAATTAAAAAATTAAAAAAATATTATTTTAATTCGATCCTAAAATCTCATGACTGGTTTTGCTTGGTTGGTCCATGAGATACTGTTTCATTGAACCCTTGTTTGTGTGTGTTACGGGCACACAAATCTTGGTTTCTGTCAGGTGCAACGTTTACACAGCTTGTTGGAAGTGCATACTATGTGGCACCTGAGGTTTTACATAGGCATTACGGCCGTGAATGTGATGTATGGAGTGCTGGAGTTATCCTCTACATTCTATTATCTGGTTTTGCTCCTTTTGATGCTGGTTAGATTCTCCAGTGCCTCTCTTTCTTTTTCTTTGCATTTCACTTTCCCATCTCATGTGTCCTATTTTGTATCCAGGAACTCAATATGGGATCTTCAGAAAGATTTTACAGGGTAAGCTGGACTTTGAGACCAGTCCTTGGCCTAGCATTTCCGAGAATGCCAAGGATCTTATAAAGAAAATGCTTGAGAGCAATCCAAAGAAAAGGCTAACTGCTCATCAAGTCTTGTGTAAGCAGCTCTCACCTTTTTGAGAGCTTAGACCGTGATGTATATATTCTTGCTATGTGTGTGATTCATGTTTTTGTTAGTTTGTCAGGTCACCTGTTGTAACAATTGTGAGAAATAACAGATGCGGAAACAGATGAATAAAAACGATGTAACAACGACACAGAGATTTAACGTGGTTCACCAACTTGGCTACGTCCACAAGCAAAGAGAGATCTTATTATTGGAGGCGATATTGAGTTTACAAAGTGCAAGTTCATGGTTACTTCGAATACAAGATATATATAGTAAATCTCGCATCTAAAACCCTAGACTAAACGGACTCATGGTCTTAAGCCCACAATCAGATGTAACATCCATAATAACTTGATGCAACGCTCTTGATGCAACCGAGTCGGGTATGATGTACGTGATGTAACATCCATCGCCTAGATGTAACATCCA
>NC_027756.1:45014343-45015140 GCF_000695525.1 Brassica oleracea var. oleracea | reverse complement strand
GTTCTTCAACGCCAAATGTACCATCGCTCTCTTTGCCTCAGATGTCCCTTCGGGCCAGATGTGTTGCTCTGACGAACCAGACGCCCTTTAATGGCCAAATGCTCAACTAGAGCCAGACGTTCGTCATCAGCCGGATATCCCAACGGATTAGATGTCCCAACGGACCAGATGTCCCAACGGACCAGGCGTCCCAACGGACCAGACGTCCCAACGGACCAGATGTCCCAACGGACAAGACGCCCCAACGGGCCGGATGTCCCAACGGACCAGACGTCCCAACGGACCAGATATCCTTGCGAACCAAATGTCCTTGCATACCAGATGCTCCAACGGGCCAGATGTCCTTGCGAACCAGATGTCCATGCGGACCAGATGCCCCAACAAGTCGTTCGCCCCAACGGGCCAGATATCCTTGCGGACCAGATGCCCCGACGGGCATGATGCTCCAACGGGCCAGATGCCCCAACGGGCTAAACCATATACATGGTGAGATGAACATTTGCAGTGCACAGATTACTGATAGGTTCATCTGAAGACATCACCAACCTTGTCAACACCTCATTAATGTAGGCCTTCTGTGACAAGAACAACTCCTTCTCCCTATCTCTGAAGATCTCTATCCCTAAAATCTTCATTGCTGCACCCAAATCCTTCATCTCAACTTCAAAACCCAGAAGCTCCAGCTTCTCGATGTCACACTTCTCTTCAGCTAACAACATATCATCCACGTAGAGTACCAAACAGATGAACGTCGCATCCTTCAACTTACTCATGCAGACACACCAATCATAAGGACT
>NC_027756.1:45013812-45014091 GCF_000695525.1 Brassica oleracea var. oleracea | reverse complement strand
AGTCTTCACATCGAGTTGCTCAAGCTCCAAGTCCTGACGTGCTACCAGCGCTAGCAACACTCTGATGGAAGTATGTTTGACCACTGGTGAAAATATCTCATTGTAGTCTACGCCCTCTCTCTGACTAAAACCTCTTACAACAAACCGAGATTTATACTTAACTCCTTCTGTCGGCGATGCTCCATCCTTAATCTTGTAGATCCACTTGCATGTAACAACTTTTCTCCCTGGTGGTAATGAAACCAAATCCCATGTATGATTCTTCTCATGAGACTCCAC
>NC_027756.1:45012578-45013512 GCF_000695525.1 Brassica oleracea var. oleracea | reverse complement strand
CTTCAGAACTGGACCATGAGCTTCTAACCATAGATGCTTCATCGAAAACAACATTCCTGCTTAGAATCACTCGGTTTTCTGATGGAGACCAGACCCTATATCCCTTGACTCCATCGCCGTAGCCCATAAAAAATCTCTTCCTTGCTCTCGGCTCTAGTTTACCTCCACTTACATGATAGTAAACAGTGCAACCGAACACTCTTAGAAGTGAATAATCAGCATATCTACCTGACCACACTTCAGAAGGTATCCTGCACTCGATGCCTGTGTGGGGACCGAGATTTATCAAGTAACAAGCCGTGTTGACTGCTTCAGCCCAAAACCGCTTCTCCAGACCAGCATTCGAGAGCATGCACCTTGCTCTCTCTAGCAATGTCTGGTTCATTCCTTCTGCTACACCATTCTGTTGTGGTGTTTCTCTGACTGTAAGATGACTTGCAATCCCCGCATCCTTACAAAACTGATTGAACTCTGCTGAGCAGAATTCCAGACCGTTATCAGTACGAAGTCGCTTCACCTTCTTCTCTGTTTGATTCTCCACCAATATTTTCCACTCCTTGAAGCTACTGAACGCTTCACTTTTGTGCTTCATAAAAATTATCCAAGTCTTCCTCGAATAATCATCAATCATAGACACAAAATATCTGTGACCTTTCAGTGACTCTACTCTGGATGGACCCCAACAGTCTGAATGGATGTAATCAAGTGTGCCTTTTGTTCTATGAATTGCCTTGCGAAAGCTCTTTCGATGCAGCTTCCCAAATACGCAGTGCTCACAGAACTCTAGACTCTTGGTCTTGTGACCACAGAGAAGACCTTGCTTCGACAGAAGTTGCATCCCACGTTCACCCATATGTCCAAGCCTCATATGCCACAACTTAGTTATATCTTCCTCTGAGATCTCTGGTGATGCAAGATTTGCTGAACCTGTAAT
>NC_027756.1:45012052-45012386 GCF_000695525.1 Brassica oleracea var. oleracea | reverse complement strand
TTTGCCATCTTAATCTTGCCGTCAAGTACCTCTGTGTACTTCGAAAACCACTCTCTCCTCGGTGTCATATGGTAGGATGCTCCTGTATCCATAACCCACACATCAGAAGAGTGTGTGTGTCCGTGCACAACAAGAGCGATGTCACTATCAGACTTGGCTTCATCCTCAGCTACTGCAGCAGATCCAGGCTGTTGCTCCTTCTTCTTCTTGGGACAGTCTGACTTCTAATGTCCCTTCTCTTTGCAATAGTTGCAAGTATCAGTTGGCTTAGGACCTCTTGGAAACGATTTTCTGTCTTTCGACTTCCTTTTGTTCCCATGTCCCTTCACACCAC
>NC_027756.1:44994744-45011332 GCF_000695525.1 Brassica oleracea var. oleracea | reverse complement strand
TTGTAACAATTGTGAGAGAAACAGATGCGGAAACAGATGAATAAAAATGATGTAGCAACGACACAAAGATTTAACGTGGTTCACCAACTTGGCTACGTCCACGGGGAAAGAGAGATCTTATTATTGGAGGCGATATTGAGTTTACAGAGTGCAAGTTCAGGGTTACTTCAAATACAAGATATATATAGTAAATCTCGCATCTAAAACCCTAGACTAAACGGACTCATAGGCTTAAGCCCACGATCAGATGTAACATCCATAATAACTTGATGCAACGCTCTTGATGCAACCGAGTCGGGTATGATGTACGTGATGTAACATCCATCGTCTAGATGTAACATCCAGATTCAAGGCATATCAACATCACCCTTGGATTGTGGACGATACTGTTGCTCCATATAAACCACTGGACTTTGCAGTAGTGTCTCGCCTGAAAAGGTTCTCTGCAATGAACAAACTTAAGAAGATGGCTTTACGTGTAGTTGCAGAGAGACTATCTGAGGAAGAAATCAGTGGGCTCAAAGAACTATTCAAGATGATAGACACAGACAACAGTGGGACCATCACGTTTGAAGAGTTGAAAGATAGTATCAGAAGTGTTGGCTCAGAGCTTGTGGAATCAGAGATCCAAGAACTCTTGCAAGCAGTACCTAGCAACTCTCTTCTCATATATTAACTTTCACTAAGTAAAATCCAGTATCATCTTATGATTGTGTGTGTGTGTATCAGGCTGATGTTGATGAAAGTGGAACAATTGACTATGGAGAGTTTTTGGCTGCAACAATCCACTTGAACAAGCCGGAGAGAGAGGATAATCTAGTGGCTGCATTCTCTTTCTTTGACAAAAATGCTAGTGGTTGCATCACTATTGATGAACTCCAACAGGCTTGGAATCAGTTTGGTATAAAAGATTCACATCTTGATGAAATGATCAAAGACATTGATCAAGACAATGTAAGTAGTTAAGTACCTAAGTTACAAAAAGACCTTTTGACTGTTTCCTTATGAAGGAGCTAAGATGAAATGTGAATGGTGTTTGCTTCTCGTAGGATGGACAGATAGACTATGGAGAGTTTGTGGCAATGATGAGGAAAGGCAATGACAATGTTGGAATCAGCAGGAGAACAATGAGGAACACTCTCAACTTTGAGAATCCTCTTCCTCAAGAGTCAAATGAATGACTAAACTTTTTATTTTACTGAAATTTTCTTGATAGAACTTCATGTTTCTGTTTTATTCCAATTCTGACTAGTGTAATTGGAATTAAGCTCTTACCAATTATCAAACTTTGATCTTACCATGGGATGAAAAAAACTGAAATAACTGCAAGAAATAGGAATCACAGAGTACAATGCAGCCTTATCAAATTGCTAGGAGAAACACATAAAAAGTTGATTTAACAGAATGATGCAGAAGAGGGACAAAGCTAGCTAGAAGACAACAGTGTCAAGCATGGTGCCCAGTGAGGGACAAAGCTCTCTAGCAGTTACTTAACAAAATTATTGCAAGGTATTTTATGACATGACCATGACCACTTAGACTTTCTCTTATGTTAGAATCAGATTTTCATCATGAAAAAAGTTTCTTCTGACACTTTCACCATAATTTATACTTCTAACACTTAATTTTGCTCATCTATCTACTAATAATAGCAATCTCAATTAATTCAAAAGGTTGTGAATTCCACTTATGTTGAAAGGTTGTGTCTTTTCAACAATTAAAAGTTATATCTTTTTATTTAAAAATAACTATTTATATTGAAAGAATGTGACCATTTATATTGAAAAGTTGTGACTCTTCATATAAGTATTATTACAAAAAGACACAACCTTTTTAATTCAAAAGATGTGACTCTTCAAACAAATTTTTAAAAATCTATAAATAGTCCAATGTCCACGCTTTCTCAAAGCATAATTTTCACTAATCAAATAAAATGGTGAAGAAAAAAATAATTAATAATAGCAAACCCGAACAATGTTGAAAAGTTATGTGTTTTATAAGAATTTTATTTCCTGTTAAAAGTTGTGTCTTTTTATTATATATTAAGATATGTCATTTCATTATTTATTTCAAGAGTTATGTATTAGTTAGTATTTAAATTAAAAGGATGTAATTATTTAAATGAAAAGTTGTGACTATTCATATATGTATTATTTCAAAATAACTACCTTTAAATTGAAAAGATGTGACAATTTAAATTGAAAAGTTGTGATTATTTATATAAGTATCATTTCAAAATAACCACATTTAAACTGAAAAAAATGTGACTATTCATCTATATGAAAGTTGCATCTCTTAATTTTTTATATGAAAAGTTGTATTTATTAGTATTTGAGATAAAAAAATTAATGTCTTTTCGTTTTTATTTTGCTCATATCTATTTATTAATATTTCATAAATATTTGCAATTGAATTATTTCTAAAAATCAGTGTATATTGATTAATATGAAAATTTGAATCTCTTAAGTTTTATACATAAAAGTTGTATCTCTTAAATGTTTTACATGAAAAACCCAAACAATGTTGAAACGTTGTGTATTTTTATAGAAATTTTATTTCTTGTTAAAGTTGTGTATTTTCGTTATTTGTTTCAAGAGTTGTGCATTAGTTAGAATTTAATTTTAAAATATGTAATTACTTAAATGAAAAGTTGTGACTATTCATATTTCTATCATTTTAAATTAATTACATTTAAATTTGAAAAGATGTGACTATTTAAATTGAAAGATGTGACTATTCATATATATGGATAAAGTAAAAGCAAAAAAGACATGAATTTTCATTTCAATACAAATAAAAATAAATTTTCATAAAAAAACTTAAGAGACACAATTTTCATATTAACAACGATTAAAAAAAGATAAATATTTACGTGGTGTCATCAACGAAGAGGTACAAATGTGTTGTGATTTAAGATATATGAACACATCATAATCTAAGAGGTATGAACGTGTTGTGATCCAAGAGGTACAAACATATCATGATCCAAGGAGTATAAACGTTTTGTAACTGAAAGGATGTGAATGTATTTTTACCGAAAATATACAAAACGGACGTGACCGAAAGGCTGCCAATGATCATAAACGAAAAAGTGTGAATGGATCTTGACCGAAAAGATGTGAAATTAATCTTGACTGAAAGGGTGGGAACGGATCTTGACCGTGATCAAAAGGGTGCAAATGGGTTATGACCAAAATGGTGCAAATGATTGTGACCGAAAGATTGTGAATGGATCGTGATCGAAAAATTGCAAACAGGTCGTGACCAAATGGTGCAAATGGTCGTGATCGAAAGGTTGCGAATGGGTTGTGACCGAAAAAGTGTAAACGGGTCATGACAAAAAAAGAGTGTGAACGGATCGTAACCGAAAGGATGTGGACGATTTGTTACCGAAAGAGTGTGAATGGGTCTTGGCTGAAAGGGTGCGAACGAGTCGTAACCAAAGGTGTGTCACTGTCAATGGATCATGACCAAAGAGGTAAGAATGGTTCGTTACTGAAAATGTGTAAACGAAACATCACCGAGAGAATGCTAAAGGTCAACCATGATGTTGGTGATATAAGAGTAAAAAATTTTCTGGCCAACATAAAAAGTCTATTTAAAATAACTACAAATTTTTATGAAGTATTAATATATAGATATGAGTAAAGTAAAAACAAAAAAAACATAAATTTTCATGTCAGTACTAATAAATACAAAAAAAAATCATATAAGTTTACTTTTCATATTAACACGGATTAAAAATTATAAATATTTATATAGTGTCATCAACAGAGAGGTATAAATGTGTTGTAATTTAAGAGATATGAACGCGTCATAATCTAAGAGGTACGAACATGCTATGATCCAAGAGCTACAAACGTATCATGATCCAAGGGGTGGGAAAGTGTTGTGATTGAAAGGGTGTGAATGTATTATGACCGAAAAATGTACAAAAAGATCGTGACTGAAAGGCTATGAACTGTCATAAACAAAAGGGTGCGAACGGTTCTTGACCAAAAGGATGTGAAATTAATCCTGGCCGAAAAGATGCGAATGGATCTTGACCATGACAAAAAGGGTACAAATGAGTTATGACCGAAAGCGTGCAAATGAGTTATGACCGAAAGCGTGCAAATGGTCATTTTTGAAAGATTGCAAATGGTCGTGGCCGAAAGGTTGCGGATGGATCGTGACCGAAAGGTTGCGAATGGATCATGACAAAAAAATTGCAAACGAGTCGTGACCAAAGGGTGCAAATGGTCGTGACCGAAAGATTGCAAATGGGTTGTGACAAAAAAGTGCAAACGTGTCGTGACCAAAAGGCTTAAACGGATCGTAACTGAATGAGTGTGAGCGGATCGTAACTGAAAGAACGTGAATGGATCGTGAATGAAAGGGTGCAAACGAGTCGTATCCAAAGGAGTGCCAATGAATCATGACCAAAGAGGTAAGAATGGATCGTGAATGAAAGGGTGCAAACGAGTCTTATCCAAAGGAGTGCCAATGAATCATGACCGAAGAAGTAAGAATGGATCGTGACTGAAAAAGTGCGAACGAGACATCACTGAGAGAATGTTAAAGGTCAACCATAATGCTGGTGATATAAGAGTATGATTTTTTTTCGGCAACATAAAAAGTCTATCCAAATGAGAATATATCAATTTTTTAATATTTCTTAGATTTTGCCTGTTTTTACCCATCCGAAAACTTTTTTGTCTTATGGTCAACTATGGTGCTGGTGATATAAGAGGATGACCTTTTCTCGACAACATAAAAAGTCTATCCAAATTAGAATATATCATTTTCTTAATATTTCTTAGATTTTGCCTGTTTTTACCCATCCGAAAACTTTTTTGTCTTATGGAACCCAATTTCAATTTACCCCCTTTCGTTCACGCCATTTACACTTTTTCGGCCATGACACATTCATACCTTCGGTCAAGGCACATTCGTCCACCCCTTGGAACAAGTTCATACCTCTTGAATCGCATCATGTTTGTATCCATTGGTTTACGACGTGTTTGTACCTCTTAGATTATGAATCGTTCGTACTTTTTTGTTGACAACACAATCGTCTAACGTAAACGATACATTTTTTATTTATTATAAATTGATATAATTTAAAATTTTGGAATAACTTACCTAAAATAATAAAAATGTATAATTTTATTAGTATTGATTTATTTGTATTTTAGTTGTAATTTAAAATTATAGAATATACATTTTTAATATTATCTATAAATAAATATAAACACATATGTTCTACATTTTGACATGAGAATTTTTTTGAAAATAAAATTATTTTTTTATATAATATATAAATTATAATATGATATATTTATTTATAAAAAATGAGTTTCTACGCGATATCGCGTGGGTTCCTTATCTAGTTTCTCTAATAAGCTTTCCTAAAAAAATATTATAAGACAAACTTTTTTAAGTTATTATTTTTGTTTTAATCAAGTAGAGGAGTGTATGATGACTTTTCTCCTTACCTCCTTTTTATTCTCTTTTATCAACAAAAATATCTAACTAACATGTTATCTACATTAGTTTCCTAAGTTTTTGTCTAAATGTTATCCACAAATCCTCCTTTTGCGATAAAAGTTAAGCAAAATACTCTAAAACCAAAACCAAAATTCCTCTTTTGATTACCTTTCCTAATTGTGCGCCTGATGCACATTATTTAAAGTATTTATGTCACAATAAGTTTATATAATATATAATTTGAAAGTTCACTTAATTTTTTGAAATGACAACAAGTTGTATTAGTTTTTATATTTGAGGGAAACTAGAAAAAATTCTTCTCGAAATTATATTTGATTTTTTATCAAATTTAAAACACAAGAAAGTTTCTTTCATAAGAAAAATCAATAATGAAGTCACGAATTATAACAATGTTGTGAAATGATAATTCAGTGATCTAAAATAAAATAACCTAGTCAATCAGTGAAAATAACAAGATAAACCTACTCAACCAGTGGGAAAATAAGAAGATAACCAAGTCAATCCTTCAAAACTAAAAAAACTAAAATTAGATATGTAGCTTAATTTTGGATTTTTGTAAAAACAACTAACTTAAAAAAAATTTCTGTGCATATGAACTTGTCAATTCTTATTTTTAATTAAATTATTTGATAAATAATCTACAATTAAAAACTAAAGTGGATAAATGCATATGTATAACAGCTCCACAAAAACACTTCAAATCCATCGGATATTGTTTTATGCACAAATATTTGAATTTAAGTTCTATTTTTAGTTTTAAAACAGAGTAAATATTTATTATATGAAAAGAACTACAACTAGTTTTTTTGGGTCTATTTCATATATTCAAATCACATTTGTTTCTCATCTTAAACTTAGTCAATCCTAGAAATTCAGTTTAATTAAGATAATGAAGAAACAAATATAAAAAATCGTAGGCTGTTATTCTCTCGAAGTTACTATAAAAACATCTCATCTAAACACATTTCCAATACAATCGTTTTCTGCAGCAGAAACACAACACTAAAGCTATGAAAATGAAACAGTTCAATCTCTTATCCTTGTTCCTCATCCTCATTAATTCCTTTGGTTCAGCCAATTCAACCATTGTCTCTCATGATGAACGTGCTATCACCATCGATGGGCAACGCCGAATCCTTCTTTCAGGCTCCATTCACTATCCACGAAGCACTTCTGATGTATTTACTTACACTTCCACATCATTTGTAAATTTGTTTCGTCTTCTGCAAGTAATATTTATCATTTTTGATTGTGCTTTTGCAGATGTGGCCTGATCTCATCAGCAAAGCCAAAGATGGTGGGTTAGATACCATTGAGACCTATGTTTTTTGGAACGCACATGAACCGTCACGTAGGCAATATGATTTCTCAGGAAATCTTGATCTTGTCCGCTTCATCAAAACCATCCAAGGCGCGGGTCTATACTCTGTTCTTCGTATTGGACCTTATGTTTGCGCAGAATGGAACTACGGAGGCTTCCCCGTGTGGCTGCACAATATGCCTGACATGAAATTCCGAACAATTAACCCCGGTTTCATGGTAAAACCAAACTTCTTCAGTTTTACAAATCTCGCTATATTCATATATTTGAATTTCTTATATTGTTTTCTTCAATCTCTTTATACAGAATGAAATGCAAAATTTCACTACGAAAATCGTAAACATGATGAAGGAAGAGAGCCTCTTTGCTTCACAAGGAGGTCCAATCATCCTAGCTCAGGTACATTATTACAAATGTTATGGCAACAAATTTTTATGGTTCTTTAGTGGTCAACCACTTATTATATATGCATGCTACATATCATCAAAAACATTTATATATTCATAATGTCTTTCCTATATATTAATAAAAATGGATTTTATTGAAAAAACTTGTTCGCTTATATTTATAGATCGAGAATGAGTATGGGAACGTGATCTCATCCTATGGAGCGGAGGGTAAAGCCTACATTGATTGGTGTGCCAACATGGCTAACTCTCTAGACATCGGTGTTCCATGGATTATGTGCCAACAACCCCATGCTCCTCAGCCTATGATCGAGACATGCAATGGATTTTACTGTGACCAGTACAAACCAAGCAACCCGAGCAGCCCAAAGATGTGGACAGAGAATTGGACTGGCTGGTTCAAAAACTGGGGAGGCAAACATCCTTATAGAACCGCTGAAGATCTTGCTTTTTCCGTTGCTAGGTTTTTTCAAACGGGAGGAACTTTCCAAAACTATTACATGGTAAGATTCAGCTACATGCATAAAAATATTTGTAAAATTAGTTAATTATATTTACTAAACTCCTTTTTGTTAAGAGATTTGGTTACTAATTTTTTTGTTCATTTGTTATATGCATGTGCGACAATGTACAGTACCATGGTGGTACTAACTTTGGAAGAGTTGCAGGAGGTCCATACATCACCACTTCATATGATTACGATGCTCCTCTTGATGAATATGGCAATAACTTCACACTTTATATATATAAATCGCTTAAAATGTTGGTTAATATATACAGTCTTAACTTATATCTATATATTTTCAGGTAACTTGAACCAACCGAAATGGGGTCACTTGAAACAGCTACACACGTTGTTGAAATCCATGGAGAAGCCTTTAACTTACGGAAATATCTCAACAATCGATCTTGGCAATTCCGTCACGGTTAGACCCGATCATATTTCCATATTTTCCCTTCTTGACAGTAAAACTGAATGGTATCATTAACCCACATGTTGTATCTTTGAAAAGGCTACGGTTTACTCAACAAACGAAAAATCAAGCTGCTTCATCGGTAATGTGAACGCAACTGCGGATGCTTTGGTCAACTTCAAAGGGAAAGACTACAATGTACCGGCTTGGTCCGTGAGTGTTCTTCCTGACTGCGATAAAGAGGCTTATAACACTGCAAGAGTGAATACTCAGACATCGATCATTACCGAAGACTCTTGTGATGAGCCTGAGAAGCTGAAATGGACATGGAGGCCCGAGTTTACTACTCAGAAGACCATTCTCAAAGGCAGTGGAGACCTCATTGCCAAGGGTCTTGTAGACCAAAAAGACGTTACAAATGATGCTAGTGACTATCTTTGGTACATGACTAGGTAATATATATATATATATATATATATGAACCAATTAAATATTTCTCTTTTATATTTTTGTTAATTCTTATGACCGTTTAAATCCTGATTCAAACATTAGCTCTATAGAAAGTCACATGACGAGTATTCCACTGTATCAAGATTGTACAATTTTAACTGATTTTTTTGTATGGTTTTGATACTAATTTTGAACTAGGGTTCATCTCGACAAGAAAGATCCAATTTGGAGCAGAAACATGTCGCTAAGGGTTCATAGCAACGCTCATGTTCTTCATGCTTACGCCAATGGAAAATACGTAGGTAACGAAATCGTGAGGGACAACAAATTCGATTACAGATTTGAGAAGAAGGTGAACCTCGTTCACGGGACTAATCACCTTGCACTTCTCAGTGTTTCAGTTGGACTACAGGTAAAAAAACAAAACCATATATAGCTTATTGAATGTATGATGATATCCTAAATTTATTGTGAAAAAATTGAAATTGTGGTCTTAATGTGCTTTAGAATTATGGACCTTTCTTTGAGAGTGGTCCAACTGGAATCAACGGTCCTGTGAAATTAGTCGGATACAAAGGAGATGAAACGATCGAGAAAGATCTATCGAAGCATCAATGGGACTACAAGATTGGTTTGAATGGATTCAACCACAAACTTTTCAGCATGAAATCCGCTGGTCACCACCACCGTAAATGGTCAACCGAAAAGCTACCAGCTGATCGAATGTTGTCATGGTACAAGGTCAGTATCAACTAAAAATATTTCTCTATAAAACCATTTGATATTGCAAATAAGCAAGTTTCTTACAAGAAGTGTTCTCTTCAGGCAAATTTTAAGGCTCCTCTAGGTAAAGATCCAGTGATTGTCGACTTGAATGGTCTTGGGAAAGGGGAGGTTTGGATCAATGGTCAGAGCATCGGACGCTATTGGCCAAGCTTTAACTCTAGTGACGAGGGCTGCACCGAGGAATGTGACTACCGTGGGGAGTATGGTAGCGACAAATGTGCTTTCATGTGCGGCAAACCAACTCAGAGATGGTAAGCTTAAAATGAAATAATTTATTTATTATTTTCATGTTGATATGCCTTTGTTTCAACTTTTACAAAACTTTTACTCAGAATAAAAAATGGTTACTATAATTCATCTGAATTACTGGATATTTAACGGTCGAATTCTTGTAGGTACCATGTTCCAAGATCGTTCTTGAATGACAAGGGACACAACACTATCACACTATTCGAAGAGATGGGTGGTGATCCCTCAATGGTGAAGTTCAAGACGGTTGTTACCGGAAGAGTTTGTGCCAAGGCTCATGAGCACAATAAAGTGGAGTTGTCTTGCAACAACCGGCCAATCTCAGCCGTCAAATTCGCGAGCTTTGGAAATCCGTCTGGCCAGTGTGGGTCATTCGCTGCTGGTTCTTGCGAAGGAGCCAAGGATGCTGTGAAGGTCGTGGCTAAAGAATGTGTTGGAAAGCTCAACTGCACTATGAATGTGTCTTCCCACAAGTTTGGATCTAATTTGGACTGTGGAGATTCACCTAAGCGATTGTTTGTGGAAGTTGAGTGCTAGATTAGATCTTTATCTCTAGGCTATCTAGCTAGTGATTGCAATAATTCTCTTAAATAATTTAGATAGCTCTTCTGGTTAAATAATGTTTCTTGTTTTTTTTTTGTTCCATCATAATTTTTTAGATGGATCGGATGTAGGGTTGTGGAAATAAATATTAAGATCAAATAAAAACTCTCTTAAATATTTTTCCTTGACTTTTTTTTTATTTATGAGAATTTTTATACACAATAAACGACCGATTACAACAAAAAACTATCACTTGGTATATTAAAATCTTGTTTTGCCTAGTGTAATATATTCTGAGTTTAATTAGATCAATAAACAATGTTTTTTACATCAATAACAATGTTATTTATTGAGTAATAAAATGGGTTTTTTCAATGTAAAAAACAATGTGGTTTTGGTGTATAATATTGTTTTTAAATTATTTTGAATACTTTTAAGAAATAAATTTAAAGTCTTAAACAAAAAAAATCTCAAAATGATGTCTAAAAAAGGTCCCAAAATCTAATATATTAATTTAGGGATCTATTTTTATCTACTATTTGAAGTTGTCATTTAAATTTTGGGTTTTTTCATAAATGTTACTAGAATATATTACTAGATTTTAACCCGCGCGTTTAATTGAACTTTTATAAATATATTTATACGATGTTAGTATCCATTCATGTTTGGTTCGGGTCTATTTGGATTTTGAGTTTTTGAGTTTGAAGAATTTGCCCTATTCATGTATTTATAAATTTTGATCCAAGTTCGGTTCAGATCCTTTCGGGTTCGGTTAGGATTTAGATAACCCGTTTAAATTATATTTAAACATTTAAGTTTAAATATACTTTAATTTTCTCAAAATATAAAAATAAAAATAATATATAACATATGAATTTGAATAACATATCAAAATACTTAAATTCAACATAAAAATTGGTTTGACTTGAATATTTAGATGGAGAATCAATATATATTTTAAGTATTTTTGGTGATTTGAGTATTGTTTTGCTATTTTAAATATTTATTTTTGACAATCTGTATATATTTTCAAGTATTTTGGACAATTTCAAAATATATTATATATTTTTAGATATTAAATTTAAAATAATTAAAATATTTAAGTATATATAAATATGATTCAGATATATTCGGATACATGTAATATTACGGTTTGGACCAGGTTCAGTTCTATTTCTTTAGATACAAAAATTTGAATTCATGTGAATATTTAACCAGTTTTGGTTTGGACTTGATACTATTTTTTTGACCGAATTTAGTTTGGTTCTTTTGATTCGGGAATCCGAGTTTTATCTGAACCCTTTTGCATAATAATATTTTTGGATATTCAACAATCAAAAGATTCAAAACAATATCATATGTAATTCACCTTTTGTATGATAGCATTTTTGGTTGTCTCTACAAATATTTAATTAATTTATATGTCTGGTTTTTATTTTTCAATTAATATTTAAATATATCATATAGATTTTGATGTTTATATAATGTAAATAGATAACAACATATACCTTATTCAATTTATTTTTATATGTAATTTAATTTGTTATCAGTTGGTAGTATATACCGATAAAATTTCATAAAAATTTTCACACTAAATTTATTATGAAATAACAAAATCGAAAAACACCCTTAGAATATTATTATACGTTCAAGTATTTATATACAAATTATTTTTATGAGTTTAAAAATTACAAAATGTTATTCTTAGTAATTTTATGTAATTTATTTGCTATTAGTAATTTTTATTATGTTAATTTGTAAAATCCTTAAATCTACCTATAAACTTAGAAAATTGAGCTTCTTAATGGATATTGAAAAATACAAAAAACATATTCTAGACAAAAGGGTTGTTGTACATTTTAACCCAACATACAATAGGCCATGTATTTATTTACCTGTGACTTTTATTTGATATGTGACCTTTAAAAAAAAAAATCAGTTTAGTCAAGCGAAAACAAAAACGACAAGTAACTTTACCTTCTCCCCTTCTCTTAACGACTGCATCTAGATGAAGAAATAAGAACAATCGATCGGAGGCTGATACAAATGGAACACATATCAGACGGAACTACAATGATCCCGATCCAACGGAAAAAGGGTATCGAAGTATGAACGGTTTGACAGAAGCATCTAAAGGTATGTCTTCGTTCTTATTTCTGAACTCTTTAAGTTTTGTTCAATCGATATATCTTCACATGCATGTCAAAATCCACTTAATAATACAACTATACTTAAATCATATGAACCGTACAGAAAACAAAAATGAAGCTGAAGCGGCGGTGGGAGATAATATTGGTAAGGTATTTCCTAAATTCTATCCCCTCCGTTTCATATTAAGTATCGTTGTGGAGAATTTTTTTCGTTACAAAATAATTGTCGTTCTCGACTTTCAATGCAAAATTTATTAGTTTTATTTAGTAATTTATTTTTCTATTGGTTGAAATTTATTAGTTTTATTTAGTAATTTATTTTTCTATTGGTTGAAATTTATTAGTTTTATTTAGTAATTTATTTTTCTATTGGTTAAAATATCGTTAGATGTATTGGTAATTGTGTTTTTATATTAGAAATATAAAAATTAATTGTTTTCTTAACACTTAATATGAAACAGATGGAGTATTTTTGATGGCCAGTTATAATGTTCTCAAGTGATTTTCACCAATTCATATATTTATTTAATCATGAGTCATTCTTTTTCTTGATTTGTAGTGTTGCTGGGAATCCATTGATCTGTAGAAGCAGCCCACCTGAGATTTGTTCTGGATATCACCTGTCCAAGCCCTCTTTACGTTTCTTTGAGCTTCTCATCGGGTAAAACTCTCTTTCTTGCTTTGAATTTGTTATTGTCTGTCACAATAGAAAAATAATTACAATTGTAAAATGATGAAAGATATTAGGCACAGTCAATACAAAACCTTACAATACACATATAACTCTTGTACTAATACAGTATTGAGTTGTCTTATAAATGAGGAACTTGATTGTTCTTATGGAATTGATTTTAATGTTCTGTAGGAATAACAAGATACATCGTTGTTAATGTCAACAGACAGCAAATTAAATTGAAAACATGTACTTACTTGATGTCTTCAAGAGTAAACTCAGGTTTCATCCTTGGTTTGCATGAACAATGAATTGTTTTTAGCCCTCCCAAATTAATAACCTGGCCCATCAAGTCTGTAAAAGAACAGGGTGGTCGAAAATGTTTTTTTTTTCAAATCAATATCGCTAGGCCTGGGCGTTCGAGTACCCGTTGGCATTCGGATCGGGTTTTTCGAGTTTTCAGATTTTCGGGTTTACGCTTCTAGGTCCCATACTAAAATTTTATTAGTACGGGTCGGGTTCGGATAATAACACTTCGGGTTCGGTTCAAAATTGTATTGCATTATAAAACCCATAAAGTAATCATATATCTTTTGGATTCAGGTTATATCGGTTCAGTTCGGATATAACCAAAGTAAAAAACAAAATTTTGAAGTAAAACATAAAGAACAACATCTAAATTAAAGAAAAATTAATCTATCACTGTTTTGATTTTGTGCACCAATAATATATAATGATACCAACTACAATATCTTATTATGATACTCAGTAACCTAACTAAGTATTTAAATAACATTTTATACGTGTTTGATAAATCATAATATATATGCTGTTACAAACCATAAGATTGATCATAACAAAAAACTGAGTAAACACAACAATACATGAAATTAATCTTTTAGATGAGAAAATGTTCATTGATAGCACAACAATGTATATTTCTAAAGCATGATAGAGATTGGATCGAATTATATGGTTAAATATATATACAATTGGTTTTGATTATGCAGACTAAACTAAGGCATGCTGGCGAGAATGACGTTATATAGATGGGATTATAAGAGTTAATTTTGGTCCATCCGGATGAGGTACAATTTAATTAAGTTAAGTGCCGAGAATTTATTTAGGTGGTTTAGGAATCTTATGAAACGACAGTTTATTAAGCCAGTGGTGTAAGTATGTAATTTTTGAGGAAAACTTAGGATTGTTATAAATCATGGAGTAGATTGCCATTAACCAGGTCTGGTCCAAGACCGGCCCAATACCTAGAAGATGAAGAGATGGCCGAAGCCTAGAGAGAGGAGAGAGAGAGCCGACTTCTGGAGAGAGAGAGAGGCGGCCACAAAGCCTGGAGAAAAGGAAACTCTTTCCTTTTCCTAGTAGATGTAATCTTTTCATTATTATGTATTAGTAGTTTTCCTAATCCTAGTGAGTTTAAGTTTTGGATACTTTCCATTTATATTTATCTTGTAATCCTTATATAAAGGAACCCCCTTGATCATTAATAAGAACACAGAAATATTCAGTCTCTAAACTCTCTAATTACAACACGTTATCAGCACGATAGACTCCAAAACCCTGAGACAAAACCTAACCTAAAATCCGTCACACATAAACCCTAATTCAGGCGCAACTTAAAATCGATCGATCTCTCCAACCTTGAGGAACCAAACCACGAGCCACATATCAAATTGAAGCTCTTGACGAGACGAATCTATCAGAGCAAACCGTTCGTCGATCCGATCTCAGACGCGCCCTCACTCACAGAAACAATACACGGCGCCGTCTTGGTCTTTTGGAACCCTAATCCGAACCAACAAGATTTTCTAGCCAAATTCAAATCATGTGAAAGATAAGTTTATCATACCTTAGTTGTTTGATGATATCTTGTTCAGATTATGGTGTTCATGTAATCTAATACTCCTTGTTTTTATTTCATGAGCTGAGAGGAGTTGGTGCAAAGATCTAATCCCGAAGAACCCTAAATTGTTCTTGCTTGCGTTCCGGCTTGCGTTCCGGCTTGCAAACACCCGATCAGCTAAAGCCCTTAAGCGTTCCTGATCCTAGACATTTGCAGCTTCCTGTTCACAATAGAGCCAGCCCACGTTCGCATCACAGCCAGCTCGCAATTCAGATCAGCCGCTTGCAAAGGCAACAGCTCGCGTCCCGTCCCAGCTTGCGACCCGATAAGGAGACAGCTCTTGTCCGTGTGCAACTAGAGGTTCATCTGACTTTGGTGGTCCGGTTCAACCCTACAAAATAAAGGTAATTCGAATTCTGAAAACAAGAATCGAACCTGGTTGTTTTGTAAAGATTGAAACCCTAAAAGATAATCTCTAAAACTAAAAGCCATAGGTTAAATAGATCAATCCCCTATGAGTAAATCGAAACTCTATAAGTTCAATCTAAAACCTAAAAACGAGATTGATCCGTTGATCAATTAAAATCAGAACCTTAAAGGTTTTTGAATCTCAAATCAAATCCCCTTGATCAAAGATCAAAGTTCTCGAAATCCCCTAAAACCCTAATTTTGGAAAATCGGTTTTAATTTTGATTTGAAACTTGAGTGTTTGATTGATCGCCTAGAGCTATCATTAGGATTGTTTTAAAACTTGAATCTGAATCTTGTTTAAACTGAAACTCTAATCTTGAATTTAAAATCCTAAAGACCTTGAAACCTTAAACTTTAAAGATTGAAAGTTTAATATTGTTTTGAATGAGAGTTAGGTTGCTAGATTATTTAATTCTAAAACCTAATAGATATGCAACTAAGAAATATGATTGAATGCATCTAGATCCCGTTTTGTATATGGTCGTGTGGCCTAATACATTGTTCATACTTGCGGCCTTGTGCCCTTGATTGATTGAAAGTCGTGTGGCTTAGTGCATATCTATGTGGCCGTGTAGCCTAGTATCCAGATGGTTATATAAACCGGATTACATCATGATCTGATCCTTAAGATCGTTGTATCACATAATAGCCATAAGGTATAAGCATCACAATGCAAAGCCGTATGGCCTAAGCATCATAGACAGACTTATGAAATCATGTGCACTGATTATTTAAATTGGTTGCAAGGATTCTGAATCAAGAATTGATTGATGATTTCAGATGCCGAGTTTTAAACCCATGGATTATGCCATTCTAAATCTCTCTGGAGATAATTATCTAGAATGGGCAATGAACACTTCAGTTACCCTGAAATCAAGAGGACTCAGAAGGAGTATCATTCAGGGTGATTATGCAACTAGAAGTGAAAAGTTAAAGAGTCATTACAATAATGCGCCATCATCTCACTAAGGAACTGAGAAATCAGTATCTACATATTGAGAATCCTCGTGACCTTTGGACAAAATTAAAGTCCAGATACAATATGGTATTATTACCAAAGGTCAAACACGATTGGATGAGTCTCAGATACCAAGACTTTAGGACAGTGGCCGAGTTTCACTTTGCCTTGTCCAGGGTCGTGTACCAACTGAGATTATGTGGAGAAGAGGTAACAGATAATGATTGTCTATTCAAGACATACTCCACATTCCATCCTGAAGATTTGTTGTCAAAACATATCTACATAGAAAGAGGTTCTACCACTTACAATGAC
>NC_027756.1:44994097-44994647 GCF_000695525.1 Brassica oleracea var. oleracea | reverse complement strand
CGGCATGTCTATTGACTAAGAGGGATCTCGACATTTTATTTTAAAGTCCTTGTTTTGTGATTTGCTTTTAACCTACTTGATGGTTCACGATTTTTATATATATAATAGAATTGATTTTGAATTCATTATGTCTTGCTTGATCTTACTTGAACATATAAATGATTTTAAAGAGTTGCCTAAAGGGCATAAAACCAAGTAAGAAATCATGAATGAGTATAGTAAGCATAGTAAAGAAACTATGGCTAAGGCATTGCCTTAAAAGACATTATACACACCCAAAAGAATATATGACTCATTGAAGTTATAATGTATGGTTTCCAAGTAGAAACAATGAGTAAGGAAGGAAACAAGTTCCTTTAGATTTTAAGAAGAAAAACGCCTAAGACCTTGAAAAAAAGTGGTCGAGACTATACCTATGATCTCTACTGATCAAAACTATGCTACAGATCAGTATGATAAAGAAGCAAGAGATGTGGTAACCATATTTGAGATACACCACGAAATTATACACTATATGGCATGATAGGATTAGCCATCCTAAAGTCTAAAC
>NC_027756.1:44993831-44993996 GCF_000695525.1 Brassica oleracea var. oleracea | reverse complement strand
CACGTCCTTATAGTATGGTCATGAGAGGGAGAGAGGATAAACCCATGATCAATACTACAAGTTCGTGTACCACTATGGTCTAAGACCATGTTATATGGCTCGGTCATTACTCGGCCATAAAGGCATTTCCTCGGCCGTAGAGGCCATGATACAAACGGCCAAACC
>NC_027756.1:44991953-44993095 GCF_000695525.1 Brassica oleracea var. oleracea | reverse complement strand
ATAGAAAAGAATGGTGCATAGAATACAGATCCAAGATTATAAGAGAAACCATACCAGACATTGAGAAAAGGCTGCGCAGCTACACATCTAAGGTACCAAACCACGTAGTGTTGGGACGCCAAGCTACTAGTAATAAAGGTCCTGGATAATAAGATCTCAAATCTATAGATCATGTCTGGAACATAATGGAACCACATGAAAGTGTCGACACACACACACATTTGTATAAAGATACATAAAGTTATAGCACTTGAACATAAAGAGATAAACGAGGATCATGAACCCACGAATGAGTACTCATACAATCATAAAAGATCATAGAGAAGATAAAACGTGGAGATTCAAAGTATCTAAAAGAGATATGGGCGTATTGGCCATATACATATACAGAAACGCCATCTGATAAAACCAGTGAAATAGATGGATCTTGTGAGATAAAGAAACCGTGAGAGATGTACATGATGTAAGAGTGTTCATGTCTTCCTACTTAACAACATTAGATCATAGCGTGTTACACAAGGTACTCACAGAGATCAAAGGAACAGATTATATGGAGATAAACTCCTATGTGGTGGATGCTTCTACAAATTTTCGAAATTGACAATGGTCTGGTCATAAGAAAGAAATTAGATACAAATGATGTAGTAAGTAGCATATGGATCACTGGATAAGATGAAAGAACAGCTTCGTTCCTAAGTTGATTCATGGACTGAAACATAAAGCAGCTGCATACAGTATATAAAAGAAATTGATCACGCATGATCATTGATCTTGGAGTTGTATAAAAGACAATCCAATACAGTCCATATATTTGAAATTCCTTGTGATTATACTAAACCTAAAAGAGGTTAGTAGGCATAGAATAAATCTATGTGGGTGTCCGACCAAAAGCGTCTGGCCCCGGCCCTTCAAACTAAAGATGTCCAACTTAATATATATTTCAGTGTGTGATATAATCCACAACAACAGAGGTCATGAGACACCATCAAGAAATGGATAAAAGACTACAATGTCCGAGATAGATATGGTACTGCTTAAAGCAAGAAAGATCGATGTCCACATGAGAGATACATGAGAGTATTCGGCCACAGAGCCATAATGAGAGATTATAAAACTCACAGCAATGATCATTGATCTTGAAC
>NC_027756.1:44979024-44991810 GCF_000695525.1 Brassica oleracea var. oleracea | reverse complement strand
AAACACGATTTGCAAAGACCCAATAGTGATCCCCGAGAACAATATGGTTCACATTATTGTGCACACATGCTTTAACGGGACACTCGATGTCAAGAGACATGAGAAACGACCTAAGAGGTCAAAGTGGTCTAGATACGGCTTAGTAATGAACTTAGCCGATTACTCCCTTCCTACATATACAGGAAAGATCACGCACTAGATGCGTAGACTGTAGAAACCTACACTGAGGTTCACATCGGGGGGAGTAGTGCGTGTTGTACTCTTTTTCCTTCATCATGGTTTTGTCCCACTGGGTTTTCCTGATAAGGTTTTAATGAGGCAACATGAAGCGTACTACAAATCTTGTATGGTTATGGCATCCAAGAGGGAGTGTTATAAATCATGGAGTGGATTGCCATTAACCAGGCCCGGTCCAAGACCGGCCCAATACCTAAAAGATGGAGAGATGGCCGAAGCCTAGAGAGAGAAGAGAGAGAGCCGACTTCAGGAAAGAGAGAGATGGCCACAAAGCTTGGAGAAAAGGAAACTCTTTCCTTTTCCTAATAGAAGTAATCTTTCCATTATTATGTATTAGTAGTTTTCCTAATCCTAATGAGTTTAAGTTTTGGATACTTTCCATTTATCTTTATCTTGTAATCCTTATATAAAGGAACCCCTTAATCATTAATAAGAACACAGAAATATTCAGTCACTAAACTCTCTAATTACAACAAGAATTATTTTATTTTTGTAGTCCTGTTTTAATAGATTAGATACTGCTTTATAAATGGAACCTACCTACTTAAATCTAACCGACGTCTGTTAATTAAACTTAACCAATGTCATATTAAACATACCTTTGGTTATCTCTTAATAGAATTAGATCATACAAAACTGAATCACTCTTATACTAATCATCAATACACTACTCATTTTATAATGTGTCTTCAATACTCATTCTATATGGACATCATGTTTGTAGACAAAACCGTCTTTGCTTCTATTCTGTTCATATCACAAACTTCACCTGCATCTACGCTTGAATCATATAAATATTAAATTACTCTTCTGTTTCCTCATATTTCAGAACACTAACTGCACCTGCATCTAAGCTTGAATCATATGAATATTAGATTAGATTCACCTTTTACATTACATAAGTTTTTTTTTGTTTATCATATCACAGCATACAGTTCATACATGTATATAAGATTACTTTTTTGTTTCCACAATAATATTACGTGTATTGCAAACAAGAAATCCACCAAGAACAACATATTTTTTGTAACTTTTCCTTAATCTATTTTATTTTTATATATTAAAATTGTTGAACAAATTTTCTTATATTCCGACCTCAATGTTTATCACCTTCCCAACTACATTCAGATTCCATATCTATTATTCTAACCATATTAATAATAGATTTGATCAAATCTACATTAATGTATCTTCCATAAAAATATCTTCAAACAAATTTCCTTATATTTCGAGCTCGCTATTAATCACCTTCACAACTACATTCTGATTCATATCTTAACTACGTATAACTGATTCAACAAACTACCTAAATCGGAATATGCCTAAATATCTTCATTATACCTACACATTACTATCTAATTACTATCTAATCACTATAAATATGCTTCATATCCTAATACTTTTTTCACCTCACACTCATAAAGTAAAAGACTCATGGCTATGGTTACGCCTAACGCAGTCCGACAGTTGAACGATGTCAAGCCA
This sequence comes from Brassica oleracea var. oleracea, assembly GCF_000695525.1. Lineage (NCBI taxonomy): Eukaryota > Viridiplantae > Streptophyta > Magnoliopsida > Brassicales > Brassicaceae > Brassica > Brassica oleracea. The sequence continues at coordinate 44,990,088 of NC_027756.1, read as the reverse complement.
TTCAAAGATACTTGGAAAGTTGAAATCAAATTTCTTCACTCATGGACTCAACACTAGTCTTATTCTGGTGGAGACACTTTTGATTTCATTCTTGCAGATAAGACCGTAAGTGTATTAATGTTTAAACCATTTTATTATTCTAAAAATTGTATTGTAAAACGTCTTATATTGTTAAGGCAACAAAAAAATATGATTACTTATAAGCACATCGTATAAAGTTGTTCAAACTATATTTTAAAAAAACTTTGAACAAAAATTTATATTTTAAATTTAACGAAAATAAATTAAAATTATATCAAAGCCAAACTAATATAATATAAATGAATACGAACATGTACAACACAAATTATAACAACAATCAATTTTATATATATTTAATAAAATATTATATAGATGTCAAATATATATAAATATTATATACAAGAAAATATAAATTAAAATTTGACAAACAAAAAATCAAAATAACATAACCTCAACTAAACCCAAATTCATAAATAATCAAAATATTACTATATTTCTTGAACCGAATACCAAAATCTAAAATCAAACCGGAACAAAAACAAACCAAAAAACTAATATACTAAATTAGGGTCCTATTTTTTATCTACTATAGTACTATTAATAAGTCTTAGTAGGACCATTTAACTAAATATTTAGTATGATGACATATTTGACTATTTACATTAATCAATCAAATATGTAATATCTAGAAAATCTTAATAATTAATAAATATATTCATAATAAAAAAATTTTAGCTATAAATTTAAATTTTATATTTACTTATAACAAAACCTCTTGAGAAAAAATCTAACAAAATCCTATTAAAATTTAAACCTTTTTATTCAATAATGCTTTAATAAATTTCGTAATTAGTAATAATATTATTATAAATTAATGTTAATTAAAATTTATAGTATAAAAAAATTCTGTACCATCTTTTATAAATTTCATAATTATAGTTCATATATTATATTAAAATAGAAGTCTTATATGAATTAAATATGATAAAATTATATTAAATTGGTAAATTAATCTATTTTATTTTAAAAAAATTCTTTCATTTAAATAAATTATTATTCACCGATAAAACGGGTTAACTTTTTATACACAAGGTAAAATTATGAACATATGTCAAACTTCATATATACAACTACATATTATCATTTTATTTATTTTGAAATTCACAGAAATATATTATCTAAAATGATTATATAAAAAATATAATAGTATACAAAACTTTGAAATATTAATTAATATAAATTTAATAGTTATGTTTATATTAATTATAATAGAATATGTTGAGAAAATATATAAAAAATCTTATTGGAATCCAATATTTTTATAAAATAATGAATTAGTCTAGTAAAAAAAGTTTCAAAAGTCATATGATCTTCCAAAACTCAGAGAATAGTTGTGTAATTTTCTAAATTTCTCATGACCAAAAAAACATTTTTGGAAATAAATATTCTGAACTCAAAATGATAATATTTAAAATTTTACAAAATATTAAATCGTATATGCTAAAATATAATTCTCTGAAATGCAACAAAAAAACAAATTGTTTTATAAAATCAAAGGTAATATAATATTTTGAAATATTAATTTAATTGAAAAATCAGAAAATGTAATACCATAACATTCAAAAAGTATTCTATATTGACAGAATTTATTAAAGTAATTTATACGACAAATGCTATTATGTATAAAATTTACTAAAATAATAGGGTTGTGTTATTTAAACATAAAAATGTATTTACTTATAAAAATCCGCACAATAATAAAATGATAGATACTAAATTAGATTTTTTTAAAACACAACATTAAAATATAAATTATCCTAAAGATATCTTTCTATATACTATAGCTAAATAAATTTTAAAAATGTATTGTATGCAAGTTGTAGAAATTAAAAAAAAAAATCAAAAAAGATTATCTGATATATAATAACAATTAATAACAAAGTAAACTGTATAAAACAAATAACTATATATTAATAGTGTCGAATAAAAACTTAAACAATAAAATTAAAGAATTACACAATATATAACGGTAACTCTTTAATCAAAGTTTATAAAATTTTACAAATGAAAAAGTATCCGCACGAAAGCTGGGTTAAACTCTAGTGATTAGTTAAGCGCAAGACAAAAAGGGATTAGGTGACGACCCGACCGGACACGACCCGTATAACCCACCCGGTAGAGAGTTGTAGATAGAGTTCTTCATCCTGCAATAAAAAGGGCAAGTCTTTGTGTGTCCGTTTCTAGTCTATCTCTTGTGCAACTCTTAGGGTTTTATCCTCCAAAGTCACAGTCCCCCTTCTTCTCTTATCCTCAAGGTATGAATCGCTTCTCTTTGCTCTCACACTATCTGTAATTCACAACGAGAATTGAACATAAAGGTTGGAACTTTGGGCGGAGAAACTAATTGGGTTCGCTCAATAGTAATTGGGTTTTGCTGAAATGTAGTGAAATCTCCATTTCAATAGTAATAGTTTTATGTGTGTTTGAATCACAGCAGAAATGGCGGCGACTCAACTTACAGCATCACCAGTGACTGTGTCAGCTAGGAGCTTAGCCTCACTCAGAGCTTCGAGTGCCAAGTTTGGAACTTTGAAACCAGGCACCCTTAAGCAGAGCCAGTTCCGTTCTTTGGTTGTCAGAGCTGCTTCTGTGGTTGCTCCTAAGGTACTACTTGTTCACTTCTTTGTTATTTGATTCATCCTTGTTTCTTTGTTGGTCTGAATGAACATATTGATTGAACATCTGGAACTTATCTGAGTGTTTGTATAGCTCTGGCTCATTCGTCTCTTTTGTAGCTTTAGATGCCCATTCGTCTGTTTCGATTGTACTTCCTTCTCTTTTAGTTATGACTTATGTTTTGTTTTTCTTTTGCTTGTCTTGTTTACAGTATACTTCGATTAAGCCATTGGGAGATAGAGTTTTGGTGAAGATCAAGGAGGCAGAGGAGAAGACTATGGGAGGTATCTTACTTCCATCCACAGCTCAATCCAAACCTCAAGGAGGTGAAGTCGTTGCTGTGGGTGAAGGAAGAACTATTGGGAAGACCAAAATCGATATCGATGTCCCTGTAACCGCCTCTCAAACCTCTCTTTCTTTCTTTGCTTCCTTGTCTGCTAATAAATTTATCTGAAATGCCTATCTTTTTTCTACTGGTGTAGACTGGAGCACAGATTATTTACTCCAAATACGCAGGAACTGAGGTGGAGTTCAACGATGTTCAGCATCTTATTCTAAAGGAAGATGATATTGTTGGCCTTCTTGAGACCGAGGACATCAAAGATCTCAAGCCCTTGAATGACCGTGTCTTCATTAAGGTTGTGCTTATTTTAATCATCTATATTAGTTTGTACACGCAAGGACAGTGGTAACCAGAGGAAGTTTTGTTCTGATACTTATGAGTTTAGGTTGCTGAGGCTGAGGAGAAAACAGCTGGAGGGTTGTTGCTAACCGAGACTACCAAAGAGAAGCCTTCTATTGGCACGGTAAGCACACACTTGATTGATACCATGTCCATCTTGATAGATACACAAGTGTCAATTATACATAATCTCTTCTGTGTTTTGTTGGCAGGTGATAGCAGTTGGACCAGGTTCTCTAGATGAGGAAGGTAAGCGTCAACCACTATCGATATCTACTGGAAGCACAGTTCTTTACTCCAAGTATGCTGGTAATGACTTCAAGGGCAAAGATAGCTCCAACTATATCGCCCTGAGAGCTTCAGATGTGATGGCTATCCTTTCTTAGTTTATATCTTTGTGACATGCAATTTGTATCCCAATTGTGGAAATTTTTCATGAACGGCTTCTGCATAATCTGAAACAAAGACTTGAGTTTTAAAATATGGTTCTTATTTGGTTGCTGTTGATCTGATTGATGGCTTCCTATCTCTTACGTTAACTTGTACAAGCGGTAGAATCATTGGCACCCATCAAAATAAAATCTTCGTGTAAACTTAGTTGAAGAAGATATATTGTACAGGGTAAATGCTCTGCTCAAGTGGAAACTTGAAACATGTTATCAAACAGAGGAAGAATATATTACAAAAGAGAAAAGAATCTGTCTGTGAGAGAGATGTTCATCTCCAACTTGTACAAGCGGTTATCACCGGTTAAACGAGGTGGCTGAGTTATCATCATACTGACCTCTCCAACCATTGCCATTGTCACCGCCACTACAAGCTTGATTAGTAGCTGGTAAACCTGCAAAGTTCCCATCCAAGCTCAACTGTGGAACCTCAGCTGATGAAAGAATCTTTATGCTCTGAACACAATTCACAAATTCCCTGCAAAAAAATCAAGATTTGAAAGGTTAAGACTCATGAAAAAAAGGTATGGAACTTTCAAACGGTCTAATGCGGATGTGACAGCTCTCTACTTACTCCCACGGATCATCACCGACAAGCAGGATGTCGTTTTCATGATCTACATAGACAAGTTTCCAGTCTGATGTTAGCGGATCTTCAAGCTGTCCTTCAATCCCAAACATCCGTGCAAGGTCATGCCTCAGCTCATCATAACCTCTGTAGCGGTTGACGTCTATTGATCTCCCCACTGAACCTCGCTTTTGCACCTGTCAGAAAATGTACAACATTGTCAAACCAAAAAACTGTAACCAAGTTTCCACAAAGAGGGATGGATCATACCTTTGTATAAGTCCGCATCCGTTGAGTCTGGGTTGGCCACAATCCACCACCAAGAACACCAGCATCGTTGACAGCTAGATCGTTTGAAATAGCAGGCACATTAGGGATACCAAAAGATTGGGTTCTCACAGCTGAAGTAGACATCTCTGTACCAATGTCATTGGTCACTCCTCCATAGTTTGAAAGCATGTTCTGGAGATCTTTCTGGGAGTCGTATCCCCTGGAGAGCAACGTCTCAGGTACAAATCCATTCTCCGCATTGGCTCCTCCGCCAAACAAGCTGTTTCTGGAATCACCGTCCAGGCCAAAGTTTGTAGACAAGAAATTCTGTTGTCTGTTGTTTTCGCCGCCATCCAAACCGTAAGAAGTTCCAGAGGCAGACGCTTCTAGTTGATGATCTGTTAAACTAGCTTTGGGCTTTTGCTGACTCCCGAGTTCATGTTTTAGCCGCATGTCCGATTTGCTGTAAAGATCCTGGACAAGACTACCAGACACATCAACCGCTGGATCAGGTATCAAGATCGCTGGCCCGCTTTGGCTTCTGTTGAGGAAGGTTGAAGAAGAGATCTGACAGTTGTTGGTGGAAGGCGAGGTTGAAGAGGAAGGTGCATCTCCTCCATCTGTGATGCCTGAATAAGCTTTGGCCCCTCCTCCAACCGGTGGGTTTTGTTTGTCCTGAGGCCGGCTCACCAGCATTTGAGGTGGTTGCAACGTCGGTAAGCCAGTGTTAGTGCAGGACGATGGAAACTGCTGAACTTGAGAGGGAGAAGGTAGCTGCGGAAACTGCTGGCTTTGCAGCTGTTGGTGGAGTAACTGAGAAGGCAAACTCGAGCTTCCTGGAGAAAGAAATTGCTGCTGTTTTTGTTGCTGCTGTTGTAACCTCTGCAACAGCTGAAACTGTAAATGCGGTTGTTCCAAGAGACTCTGCGGGAATATTTGTTGAACCTGTGACTGTTGAGTTTTCTGCTGTGGCTGATTGTGTCCCTGGACAAGACCAGGAGGCTGCTGCTGTTCCATTTGTCGTGAAAACTGAGTGTCTTGCGGTGGTATGGACATCAGATTAGATGAAGACTTGCTGGTTTCAATTACGATACTCTGGCTAGTGCTAGCACCTATATGGCGATGTGTGTGTTGTAGCTGCGTAGACTGTTGTTGCTGTTGAAAGCTTTGATTAAGGGAGCTAGACGGAGGCGCAATGACACTGCTTGCTATTGATCCCGAAACTACTTGGGGTTGCAAATGATGCATAGATGTTTGTTGTGCCTGATGCTGCTGTGTTGCTTGATGACCATTATAAAGCTGATTCTGCGGAAGCTGAAATTGCTGCAGCTTATGTGGCTGTAGCTGTTGTGGATGTGACTGTGACTGTGGGTGCGTAGGAGATTGCTGTGACTGTGGGTGCGTATGAGATTGCAGTTGCTGCATTCTTAACTGCTGCTGTTGTTGTAGCTGCTGCTGCTGAGTCTGTTGCTGTAGCGGTTGTTGTTGCTGCTGCTGAAGCAGCAGTGATTGTTGTTGTTGCTGCTGATGCAGTGATTGTGGTTGTTGTTGCTGCTGCTGCTGATGCTGATGCTGATGCTGATGCTGATGCGATTGTGGTTGTTGCAGAGGCTGTGATTGTTGTTGCTGCTGCTGATGCTGATGCTGATGCTGTTGTTGAGACAACGTAGTTGGCGGCTGAGGTAACTGGGACATTGCCGCTTGCGGATTCGGTTTGCTAAATTGAAGGCTTGATGAGGAAATCCCCCCTGGAGGCGTCTGAAAGCTCAGTAACTTGGAGGGATCATCAGCTCCGCCAAGACTGTTGTGCATAGCCGCCGTTGGAGAGACCATCGACGGGAAGAAACCAGCAGACGAAGGTACCTGGCCGCCGTTCTGCTGTTGCATACTCATCCACTGAACTAAACTCAGACCAGGAAATATCGTACTGGAAGGGTCCTTCATCTGTAAGCCATTGTCAAGCCACGGCATTGCTCTCTTCAACGCAGACTCCATGTCAGTCCCATCATCTGCAAGACCAACAGAACTTCCATCTCTAAGAAGATTCAAAGATGATGTGTTAAATAAAATTATACAAAGACTGTACCTGGCATTCCCGGTTGCCCAGCAAACCGAGGTCGGAAAAATGGAGGAGGACATATGTAGAAAGGAGTCAAAACCGGTTCAATGTCCCAAACTGAAACTCGACTTGGCCTATCACCAGCAGCTGACTCATCCCATCCAATCTTTAACAAAAAAAATAAAGACATAGCTAAGATGAATGGTGCAGCGTATCAATAAATAAAAAATTCAGCATTCATCATGAGTTTAGCTTCAAAGTACCTGAAGATTCCTCCACTGAGAGTTTTTCCATCTCACTGGATCAAGATCACTGATACCAGTAACTGTACCCATATACCTACGAACTCCGCACTCTTCTGTCTCAAATATCATCCTAAACCGCATACCTAGTGAAACCTGAGCGTACATAGCTTTGGTATACTTGGCTAAAGGAACCACAAACTCAGCAGGAGCAGCCCTGCAAAAAAAAACTCAGTTGTATTCTCTCAGAATTTGCCATGAACAAGCATTTAGTAAAGGTTAATGGAGACAAAAGAAAACACAAATCAGCCACCTCGGGTTGTAGAAAATGGTGAAAGGACTGTTATTAGCATTAGCATGAGCTGCAGCAGCAAGAACTCCAATGTGCATGCTATCGCTAGATATTACAGATGAAGAAAGCGCAGGTTGTTGCCTGTTTGCACGTCTTATACCCAACAGAAGGTGCCCCTTTCCATCTCTTAATTAAAAATGAAAAGAGTTAGCATCTTCACAAGATATATACCGAAAGAGAGCATCGGATATACCTTACAAAAAGAACAGAGTCCCCAGCAAAGAGCCTTTTCGTGCTGACAAACACACTCCACCCTGTGGTTAGCAGGTGCCTTTTTGGTTGACCTGATAAACATCAACAAATCCAAAACCTAAGAACAGTTTCACAAAAGCCAAATTGATTAAGGTAATCTATTCAAAAACAAGGTAAAACCTCGAAAAATATGTCTGAAAGTCCATGTGTTGTCGTGAATGTCCTTAGCAACAAGCTCTTGACAAGGCGGTTGCATCGAGAAATCCTAACAGAATATTGCCAAACAATGTAAGAACCTAAGGCAATAAAGAGATCATAATATAAGAGAAGCTAAGGTATTGTATATACACCAGAGCAGGGAAGATTTTCTCAGCTGCTCGGCGTGGTACAGAGAATCCACCGTGAGTGCTTGTGTCACTCGCCGTGAGGGTTTTGCAGAAAAACTCATTAGGCTGTCTGTTTATCTTAAGGCCCATGTCAGAGGCAAGTAATGCGTCTCTGTCATACTGTTCAACAGAATCCTCACAACAATTAGTTCCTACTCCTCAAACACACCTAGAAACGAGTTATATAGTGAAAGGTAACGTACTTTATTTACTGGCTGAAGAGACATCTGCGCGTAGACCTCCTCCGTCTCAGGATCAGCCTAGTTTTAAAATCGATAGCATTAGCAACTCAAAAGAAAACTTATGCTAAGAGATTCTGGCCATTGTTGGTAACATACATTCAATGTAACATTCTGGAGCATGCAAATGAGCTTAGAAGGAAGATTCGGGTAGCTTGGTATGAAATCAGTTTGCTTCTGCATTGAAGCCGCGACCTGAAAGAAAAAGAGTAATACCGCACTAAAATTAGACTCAGAGAATCATTCTTGATCAGCCATGAATGTTATATTTCGAACAACATACTTGCTCACTGTGGCCTTGAGGGAAGTAAACAACAAGACTCCCCGCTGGAGGCAACGATATCAGTGGTCCAGCACAAGCGTGCCATAACTCTGAGTTTATGTTCCTCCTTTCTCCTGCAATTCACACAACACAAAAGATCTGACTGTGGTTACTTCACACTATCAAAACAACAAGATTAGAAGAGAGCTTCTTTAAACCCCTTAAAACTAAAAAGCACGGTCTTGGTTCCCCTCTTCCCACTGATTCATGCTTTTTATACAATTTTACTATTAGCTTACTTCAACGAGTAAAATCAACTCAATTCAGGTGACCATAACCAGCAATCCAAAAGAAGTTTGACCTCTATGGCTTACAACTGAATCTATATACAAAACCAAGCAGTGGGTTTATACAAACCTTCCAGGGGATTTGGAGAAACTCCATTTGATGAAGGAGCTTTCATGATTACTGAAAACTTTCACTCCTGAACCCAATAACAATCTGAATCTGAGGTTACACAAAGCTGAGACCTTTGTGTTTAAAGCTTCATCTTCATCATAGACCTTAAAGCCTTAAACTTTCTCTATACCACAAGCCAAACGAAATCAACTGGTTTCTACTTCCACTCTTCACAATCCAAGTCAGCGCAGAAAGAAAGAATAAAAATCGTTTCTTTTAATAAGTAATCTGAAATGTTGACTCCAAGATCTCTGCTTTGTACTTCAGACAGAGCCACCAGTTTATCGGAATCTCAGGGAGAGATCAAAAGCACGACTCTTTTTTCACAAGCGGAATCTTCGGAGAGGCCACCAACAATAATAAAGTCACAAGACCGAGACAAAAAAAAAACGAAAGAAAGATTCCGTTTTTTCAGAAGGAAGGAAGAAGATCGAGTGGAGCAGGAGAGATTTTTTTATGACAGAGAGCTAGCTAGCTCACACGGGAGAGAAAGAACATCAGAGTTGTTGTCGGAAAGAGATGATGGTGATCAGCGACCAGGACAACTACTACCCAAAAGGTCTGCAAAAGCACCAGGTCTAAGCTTTTTCTTCTTCTTTGCCTTTTTCTCTTAATTTTCGGGATATTTATTTATTTAATAATGCTAACGAGCCGACATATTTACTTGCAAACTGGCCACTATTCAACTTCTTAACACTATTTTGTACAATAAATAAAATCTTTGTTTGGAAAAAAACAAGAAAATTAAATTTTAATTATTGTTGGTTTTCTGGTAAGTTAAACTTTTCATTATAGTTTTATTATTGGTGTACAATTTATTGTAACATGTAGTTAATAATTGCATAACATTTGAGAAGATGTAAGAATGAATAAGAGTTTGACTATCTATAATGTTCTGAAGATATGGAAAGATATAGAGCCACGCCATTTATGATGTTTTTGAAGATGACGTCCTGGTTTATCAATGAAGCCGCCTTCACATTCAAAGGATGAAAGCACCATGCACGATGTTTTGGTACACACAAAATATCACATTATGTATACACATATGACATATCCAAGATCCTAAAAGTAAACGCTCTGACTTAACGTTAAAAAAAAAAGATACTGCAAATTTTCTTCAGTTTGTACCATTTTTCTTTCAAGATTTGATTAAAATTGGATGAACAATATACCATACAGCAGCATATAAGCCAGCGTGGTATATAGTATATTATATAAATGTATGCATGGATATAGATTTAAATAAGTGGCAGCGACATGGTGTCCCTAAGCAATGAATGCGTGAACACAGACGTTTAGCGATTGGATGAAGGTGGGACCTTACGGAGTTAGGGGTTCTGAGGCCGAAAGAACTCTCGAGTATTGTTAGTATACGATTGACACTAGTTATACAAAAACTCGCAATTGAATCAATTTCCCTAGTTGTGGATCTACTTTATAAAGTCACCGAATGTTCTGGTTATACATTTGCCACTATCTAGTACTATACTAGAGTTCATAATTGATATGTCTTGAAGGTTGTATAAACGTTGCCTTTCATCATTTTAATTTAGAGTATGAATTAATCTAAAGAAAGAAATAAGTGTATTCATGTAATAGGTGGATCGTAAAATGATTGAATATCATGATTAAAAAGAATGGATTAGGAACAAAAATATAGAAGGGCCTCTCACAGCAAATCTCACCTGGCGTGGACGCACTCACGCCCCATTTTACTTTGGCTCTATAATTGCTGTTTAGTGACATGAGCTGGTTTACGAAATCTCTTTCACAGTGGACTTGGATTAGTCAACTGACTCAACTCTATTAACATCAAGGACATTCCACAACCTCGCTAAGATAAGATAAATGCGCGCAACTGCAAACGATCTATACTATTAAAAGGGAATTATTCCGAAAAAATCTACTTAAAAAAGGTTGTTGCACCATTTCCTTAGATTTAAATACATATTTGGTCTTACCTTATATCTTTGTAACAATAAGTTAGTCAATAATATTATACCATAGATTTGCAGATTTTTACTTCTTCCCTTTTTCGAGTTATCATATAATTGATCAAATATTTCTCTAAGATTACTTTAGTCAATTTGCTAACGTATTATACAAAATGGTTTGATCGACTAAATTCACAAACCAAAACAATAATTGTATCAGCTTTCCAATAAATTATTATGTCACCCGTCATTTTAACAGCTTGAGTAATGTAT
>NC_027756.1:44947703-44978832 GCF_000695525.1 Brassica oleracea var. oleracea | reverse complement strand
AAAAAAATTGAGATCAACAGAGATGATTTGAATAAACTGTAAAAAAACTCACGTTGGTATGATATTGGAACAAATCGTAACAAACCATTTAACTACAATAATTTAATATAAAGCTTAAAATCTACTATTACCTAATTGATCAAATAATTTCTTATAACTTTCAGATGATTGAATATTTGAATTTAATTGAGATCTTTATATATGATTTGGATTTTATTTAAACTAAGATTACTGGATCTTACCAAATATCTAACAGCTTTGGTAAAACGTAACTCTAATAATATACTTGCATGATCTCATTATTTTTCAATATACTGAAGCATAAAATATATGTGAAATATAGTCTCATATTCATTATAAATGAAATAGACCAAAATATCCACATATAAACTTCAAACTACCACAAATTTTCTATAATTATTTAGTGAAGATTTGCCACGGTTTAGTATAAAATTTAAAGAAGTTATTGTATCATCAAAATCAAACAGGCTTGGACATTTTACCCGGACCTAAAAATCCGAACCGGACCCGATTCAAAAATATTCGATCCGAAACCAAACCGAAAATATAAAGTATTTATTGGATCGGAAATTCTTCTATCCGAAAGAACCTGAACCCAAAAAAAAATGAATAGACTCGACCCGATAAAAGCCAATTAATACCTGACTTAAAAACATGAATATTCAAAACTATGATTTTTGTGTTCTATTTTCTATATTTATTTTGTGATTTAGTTAAAATATCTTTTTACAAACAATATTTGTTATTATTTTCTAACATTTTCAAGTAATATGAAGTTTAAAATGTAAAATCTAGAGTTTAAAAATATTTTATTTTAATTATTAATAGTTTATTTTAAGTTATTTTGTAAAATTTTAAATATATATAACAAATTTCGACTAAATTTTATAGGGTTTGGGTATACCATGTACTTTTAAGATCCGAAAATACATGAATTCAATATGGATCCAAAAATTAAGAGTATTGTACATGTATTTTAATTATAGATCAGAACCAACCCAAACCAGAAAAAAATTTACGAATACCTATTGGATCCAAATTTCTAGGATCCGAAGGACCCATATCCAAAAAAATTGGACCAAATCCAACCCAAAAACCCAAACGTCCAGACCTAAGTGTATGAATGAGCATTCGGGTACCCATTTGGGTACGAGTCAATTCTTTAGGGTATTAGAGTTTTGAGTTTTTTGGTAGGGTTCGAGTAGGTCCTCCCAAATATGGATATGTTCGGTTCTGATGTATATGAATCTGAAAATAACCAAATAACCAATGTATCTGAAACATGTTTGTAATACCTGAACCGGCCTAATTTTAAAATATAACTAATATATATTTACATTCCGGATATCTTAGAATACTCATTCGGTTTTCGGTTTAGGTCGGGTAAATTATTTTTCTTTTTCTTTTAAATCCAAATTATTCGAGTCCTCGACATTTGGATCCAATTACGTATTTGAAATATTTTCGGTTATAGTTTAGTTTGGTTCCGTTTGGAATCGAGTTAGTTCGAGTCCATAATGCAAATAACTCTAAAATACATGTAATTTGGGTATGTAATAGTCTAGCTCAGTTTGAATATTTAGGAGCAAAAAAAAAAGTATCTGAAAAAACGAAAGACGAAAAATACCTAAAGTACTAATTCATATCCAAATTTATTTATAACCCAAAAGCGTAGGTCAAAATCTAGTTTGTACTTTAGAAAAACATCTTAAAAATCACCAACTATATACTAAGATTTATAAACGAATTTATTGATTTTCTAGAAAAAACAATACAAAGAAAGAATTTCATTTCAATTTAAATGCAAGGCCATTTAGAGTTTTTATATTGTTAATATTTCTAATTATATTAACGTATGTATCGTGAGGATAAATCTGAGTACTTAACTACAGTAGAACTTCTATAAATTAATATTCGATAAATTAATAATCTCTATAAATTAATAAATTTTGCCGGTCCCAATTTGGGCCGGTTCAAAATTTGATATAAATCGATAAAATAATAAGATAATAATATTTTAGGAAATTCTATGTAAATATATGGTCTCATTAAAATTATAAATTAATAATTTATATGTATACATATTTTTATAAGTAAGAACATATTATTATATTGTGTGTTTTATATTCACAATGAAGTTATCTTTATATTTCTTTAACACTTAATATATTTTTGATGAGATTTCGTAATATTATATGTAAAATATATATTATATACATCAAATAATATAATAAAATAATATAAATTTAAAATTTAAAAAAATAACAATTAATGTTTATACACTAAAATCAAATATTTTTTTGTAACTTAGAATAAATATATTTTAAAATAAAAAATCTAAATAAAGAAAATTTTGTAAATTAATATCTCTATAAATTAATAAAACTTCCAAGTCCCAACATTATTAATTTACAGAGGGTCCACTGTATATCAAATATGGCGTGTGTGTATTCCACACCCCAAAAGAAAAGAAAAACATATGTACGTTTGTTTCTAAAAATAACTAATACTATTTTATGATAACGTGAAATATAAGGTTTTAAAATTTTGATAAATACTTTGGAGGGTGATTTTTAGGCGATTTCTGGTGTACTGCCTTTTTGGTGTTTCTTGCCTTTTTTTAATATTTGTTTCCTCATTGTGAGTGGGTTTCATTTACCGGCAGCAGTTACGGTTTTTTCCCTTTTTCTCTTTTTCTTTTGGAGTATTAATTTCCCCTTAATCACAGCTCTCTGGTTTCCTATCTCACAAGGCAAACTTCTCAAATTAATTTGGCCTTTTCTTTTCGTGAAATTTTCATTTCCTTTTTACCTTTCCTTGATATCTAGTTTCCTTTTAGCATGATTTCTCTAAAGATCATGACTGAATATTGTGAGGTTAAAGGCAACTTTGCGTCAATTACGTTTGACCTACTTCCTACCACCTCGCAGTCTCAGATTGTAGTAGTCGCCGGAAGCTATAGTGATCGTGATAATATGGCTGATTTACTTCAGAAAGCTATCCAAGCTATGTCGCTTGACGAGGAGGAGCCCCTTACCCTCCCCGATAACCCAAAATTCAGAGTCTTCGATAAAAACGAAACGAGTCTTCTAGGCCGTCTTTTGAATCCGGATTGTCAATCCATGGAAAGGATGATCGAGTACATACCAATGGCTTGGAGGGTGTATGGTCGGGTTCGGGGTATTGCTCTCTCTCGAGATAGGTTCCAGTTTGTGTTTCAAAGAGAAGAGGACTTACAGACGGTCTTGAAGGATAGGCCGTGGTCTTATAATCACTGGGCCATGGTCTTAGAAAGATGGACTGCCAACCCCCCGGAGGACTTCCTTCAGTCCATGATGATCTGGATACGTATCAGGCACATCCCGGTGAATTTTTTCACCTCTGAGACCATGTATAAGCTCGCCTCAGAAGTTGGAATGGTGGAAGAAATTGCTTATGACCCAAAAATCTCACATACGAAGGACTACATAAGAGCGTTGGTGATATTCAATACAAACAACCCAGCAAAAGCCTCTCGCAAACTCACTGTTGAAGGAGGAACGGTGTCTATTGAATTCGAGTATGAGAAGATCCATAAGCGTTGTTTCCATTGTCTCCGTTTGACTCACGAGAAAATGAGATGCCCTCTGCTCAAGAGAGGAGTTTACAAAGCTCCCAAGTCTTCGGATGTTCCTCGTGTGAACCAGGGAGGTCCGATCATTAATGAACCACCTGCTAGTCCTCCAGGGTTTCCATTGATGTTTCCAGAGCTGTCGGCTGCGGACCGCAAAATGGCAATGCTATACATTTCTCACTCTGACCCTACTGAACGCCTAGCTCGTATTGAACGTGTTAAACAAGGTATCTCAGAGAATATGGCGGCCTCATCTGTCCATCTGACACGCATCACTAAGGAGTTAGATAAAGGGAAAGGGCATGTCTTCTCTTACACTGAACTTCTAGAATCACAACAGTGTGGGAACTCATCCCAGGGTGTGGCTCCCCTCCAGATCAGAGACAAGAGTGACGAGGATACAGAATCTTCGGCGTCTAAATTCTCAACTCGTTCCGCACCGATAGTTCCTTCGGGTTTTCAGCTTGGCTCTTCTTCGGAGGGGCGAGTCACCGGGAACTTAGGGGCGAACAAGGCACAAAGAAGACGTCCTCCGTCATGGAAGAGGAGAGCTGCAAGCGGTTCCTTGAAATCACCTGTTTCTACATCTACACCACAGAACACGGAGCTGGCTCAGAGCTCGAAACAGAAGGCAGGCTTCCTTACCGTTTCATCAGAGAACAAAAACCAAAAAATCTCCAACTCAACGGTGGCTTCCGTATTGAAGCCGCTGCTTCCCCAATGAGCATATTGGCGTGGAACTGTCAAGGTGCAGGAAGCATCGAGACAGTTCGTTTCCTCCGGGAACTTCGTAGGAAGCATTACCCGGATTTTATATTTTTGATGGAAACAAAACAGAAGTCTGATTACATGTTGGGTTTGAAGAAGCAGTTAGGTTATGATCATTTGTTTACGGTGGAACCAGAAGGGCTGAGTGGTGGGTTGGCGGTGATGTGGAAGGATTCTTATCAAGTTGCGGTACTCTCGAGTGATAAGAGAATAATAGACTTGAAGGTGGCTTTTGGATCATCTTTCTTTTTTATGTCTTGTGTGTATGGGGACCCTGTGGTAGCAAGACGACAATTGGTATGGGATCGTCTAGAGTCTGTGGGGCTGCGAAGAGATGAACCTTGGGTCTTAGTCGGCGACTTCAATGAGTTGCTCTCCAATGATGACAAGTGTGGAGGTGTGACACGTGATGAGTCTTCCTTTTGGAACTTCCGGAATTTGATTCAAAATTGTAAGCTGAAGGAACTGAGACATTCCGGGAACTGTCTTTCATGGGCAGGTAAGCGTGAAACCGGTTGGGTGCAATGTCGTTTGGATCGAAGATTTGGAAACGACGAATGGTTTTCTCTATTCCCTCGTGCGAATATGGAGTATTTGGAGCTTTGGGCCTCTGATCACAGACCCATAAGAGTATGTTTCGCACTGGAAAGAGATAACCCTTCTAAAAGTAGATTCTTCTTTGATAAACGTACACTGTCTAGAGAAGGATTCGAAGACATGGTCCGTATGAGTTGGGATGGAGGTAATGGGGAGCACAGCAGTACGATGGATCGTATTGGACGTTGCCGGAGGAGCATCATGAGGTGGAAGAAAAGGTCAGATATGAACTCCAGACACGGAATCACTCGTCTGCATGCTACCTTAGAAAATGAAGTAGCGAAGATCTCCCCTTCCTTCGATTTGATGAAACGTGTGAAGCAAGAATTTTCTGAGGCTTTGCGAGAGGAGGAGTTATTCTGGAGACAGAAGTGCCGTGAAGAATGGCTCAGGGCTGGGGATCGTAACACAAAATATTTTCACAATTGTGTGAAAGGAAGAAGGATCCAGAACCGTATCCTTATGTTATTGGATGAGATGGGACGAGAACATTTCTCTGAAGGTGCTAAAGGCAACATCGCAGTGGAGTTTTTTAAAGATCTGTTCACTAGTTCTAACCCACATGACTTGGATACTCTGTTTATGGGCTTTCAGAGCAGAGTAACGAATGATATGAACAGCTGTCTGACGAGACCGGTCACTGCAAAGGAGATTAAGAAAGCCGCTTTTGATGTTAAGGGCAGCAGTGCGCCCGGGGAGGATGGTTTAACTGGTATCTTCTATCAACGGTTCTGGCACATCGTCGGCCCGGGTCTAGTTGCTGAAATACAAGAGTTCTTTAGGTCTTCGGTCATACCTGAAGGATGGAATCACACCCAGCTAAGTTTGTTGCCAAAGATTACAAATCCATCTCGTATGACAGACATGAGACCTATTAGTCTTTACTCGGTTCAGTACAAAATTATATCAAAAATCTTGTGCAACCGTCTGAAGATCATCTTGCCTGAGATAGTCTCTGAAACACAAGGGGCCTTTGTATCTGGGCGCATCATCTCTGATAACATTCTGATTGTTCATGAGATGATCCACGGCTTGAGGACAAACACCAAAGTGGCTGAGGGTTGGATGTCAATTAAAACTGATTTGTCCAAAGCGTATGATCGCGTTGAGTGGAATTTTCTGGAGGTTCTACTTGAAAGAATGGGCTTTGACAGAGTGTGGATCAGATGGATTATGGCGTGCGTCAATTCAGTTTCATTCTCAGTATTGCTGAATGGTAACTCTCATGGTTACATCAAACCAGAAAGAGGCATTCGTCAAGGTGATCCGTTATCGCCGTTCCTCTTTATCCTATGCGCGGAAGCATTGGTCAGTTGTCTGAACGCGTCTGAAGAAGCTGGTCGGTTACATGGTGTTAAACTTTCTGATTCCTGCCCTGCAGTTCATCATTTATTGTTCGCGGATGATAGTTTACTTCTGTGTAAAGCCAATGCTGTGGAGGCTGCTGAGATTCTTGACTGCATCCAACGTTATGGGGAAGCATCGGGTCAGCTTGTTAATAACCTTAAATCGTCTGTGATCTTTGGTTCTCTTATTCCGGAAGAGACGAAGGAGGAGATTAAAATTATTCTCGGTATTGAGAAAGAAGGAGGTGAAGGTTCATATTTGGGTCTCCTCGAGTGTTTTAGTGGATCCAAAAGGAAGCTCCTTAGCTTTATACGTGAAAAACTCCAAGGTCGTCTTAATGGATGGTTTTCCAAATCACTATCTCAAGGAGGGAAGGAGATTATGTTAAAATCGGTTGGTTTGGCATTACCGGTTTATGCGATGTCGTGTTTCAAACTCCCTAAAGAAGTTTGTGAGAAGTTGACGAGCGCTATGATTGAATTTTGGTGGAGTAGTGGCAATAATAGGAAGAAAATTTCGTGGGTGGCCTGGAAAAAATTATGCACAGATAAAGAATTGGGTGGGTTAGGCTTCAAGGACATTGAGATGTTTAACCAGGCTCTGTTCGCTAAACATGAATGGCGTATATGGAAGTTTCCAAACTCCCTTTTGGCGCGTATTCTGAAGCATCGTTACTTCAGAAGGTCTGAGTTACTGGATTGCAGCTTAGGAGCTCGGCCTTCGTACGCGTGGAGGAGCATTATTCATGGGCGGGAACTTCTTAAGGCAGGTTTGGTGAAAAAGATTGGTGATGGCAGAGATACAAGGGTCTGGCTCGATAATTGGTTAGTGGACCCAGTGCCACGTCCTCCTAAATATCGACAAGATGCAGTCGTGGATCTTACTCTGACGGTTCATGACCTTATTGATGCACCTTCAAACTCCTGGAACATCAACCTTGTACGCCAAGTTATTGCAGAGGAAGACGTTGAATTGGTCGTTAATTCGAAATTTGCCATTAATAGATCTGATTCGGTTATCTGGGGTCTAGCAAAGAATGAGAGATATGACTCAAAGAGCGGTTACAAATTGGTGGAATCGTTAGCAGAGATTAGATCAGGGGTCTCAAATAATATTCTTCCTTTAGAAAAGCAGCTGTGGTCTAAGCTTTGGAAATCTAAGACGTCCCCAAAGCTCCGACACTTTCTCTGGCGAGTGTTATCAGGCGCCCTGGCGGTGAAAGCACAACTATGCACCGGGGGAATTCCTTTAGACCCTACTTGCCCCGTCTGCCACCAAGGTCCAGAAACAATTTGTCATATGTTATTCCACTGCTCGTATGCTAAGGAAGTATGGAGAGCCTCTCAATTTCCCATACCTCCTGCAGGATGGTTGTCTTCTTCAGTCTTTCTGAACATCCACTACCTGATATCATGTTCTCAAAAACAGAGTATAGGTTTCTCTGTTCGCCTATCATTTCCTTGGTTGTTGTGGCATATTTGGAAAGCAAGAAATAAATTTTGTTTCGAACAAATCCGACCGGTGACGTCAGAAGTGGTTACTCTAGCGATGGAGAAGTCCGGCGTGTGGTTACAGTTAAATGGTCACTTAAAGGAGATTGGGGAAGGTCTTCATGTGGACCCTGGGAAGAGTCATCTATGGTCTAAACCTCCTGTCTCATGGGTCAAATGTAACATTGGATCATCATGGGACTCTTCTTCTCTGTTTGGTGGAGCTATGTTACATAGCAGACGATCTTTCAATTGTGTCTCATCAGCGGTTCAAATGGACTTAATGGCTTTAGCTTGGGCGTCATCAGCTGTGGTTGACTTGAAACTGAAGAATGTGATTTTTGAGTTTTCCTCGGCTGAAGCGGCAATGGTTATTCAGAACCCCCTGCTATCTCCTTTCAACTACAAAAATTGCTATGAAATCTTACGTAGTGTGCAGGCTATAGTGAGAAGCAAGCTCCAGCTGGTCTCTGTAACGAGTAACAATGCAGCTTCAGCAATTGCGGTAAGCGTCACAAGAGATTTGCGTCATCATTCGTACGTGGCCAGTAATGGGCCTCAATGGTTAGCTCCCCTATTATCAGCAGAGGCAGCTCCACGTTGATTTCTTTCCAGAAACCTTGACGTGTGGAAGGGCTTCTCCAGATGATATTCTTTTCTTATTTCCCAACTTTTGGGTTTTTCGTTTGAGGCCTACTGGTTCTCTTGTTGTTGTTTTCTTTTCTTTCTCTTCGTTCTTCATATCCAAGCTTTTGCCTTGTGAACAATATTTGATGCTACGACAAAAAAAAAAAAAAAGCTTATAACAGATCGTAACGTCCCATAACCCCAACTTTTGAAGTGGGGTTTTTGATTGACAAACAACCGTTGGACTAACGTGGGAGGAGAAAGTTAGTGAAACTTTATCCTAATTATAACAGGAAAATATGCAAAGCACAAGCTGTATTGTCTCTGGTTTTTCCTAAATATATTATGTTTTACACTTAGACAAAGTGATTCAATAAACTTTATTAAGTTCAATAAACTTTTAATCTAAAATTATTTGGTGATAAATGGATGAACTTTAAGTTTCTTATATATTAGTGTTGATCTTTTTCAATTTTTGATATACAATTTCAACACGCTCCTTCACAATCATGATTTTTATGAACACATTTTGAATCAAATTCCAATTTTGGACCGATAATAAACTCTTTTGGGGTCATCCTATTTAGATCAAAAAGGTAGATTTTGATATCACATTAGGTCATTAGGTCAGATAGACTTCTAATTTAAAATAAGTGGTGATAAATGGATTGGTTGTGTCGGCGTGATAACGACTCCATTGCTAAAGGATGTATCTTGCCACGACTTGGGATCATGGCCATGGACAAAACTCGACTAACCGTTTATAGGCTGGACATTAGCTTAAATGTTTCTTCGAAATTGCAGTGGATTTTTTTATTATCTTCAGTCCGTCTTCTTTGCTTTTCTCTCTTTTTTTTGCTTTGCATTTCTGCCTCCTATACTCCGCAAAAATTCTTGAGTATTCATCAACTATATTAGTTAGCAGACAGTCCGATCTAATCTGGCAAATAAAAAGTAAAATTGTGCATGGACCGACTAATTAAACTTGTCCAATCGGCGCACCTGTCTATACATGATTATCAAGGTGGTGGACCGATTCAACTTCAAGGAAGCTATTTCCATAACCATGTTGTTAGACGGTTAGAACAATTTATGCTTTTTCAATAACAAAATAAAAGGGCCACAAGTTTTAATGAGTAGGACCTCCGATAACGTTATAATGAGGTGGTGGACCGATCGATTACAAGCACCAGTGGTTACAATTATTGTTGTAATATATATTCGGGGACACGATGGTGTTGCATTTTGTGGTATTAGTCTTGTTATTTTGCGGCACTAAGTAGAAGTCTTTGATACCCAACGACGATGAATATGGAAGCATCATCATTCAAACCGTATGTGATATAGCAAGTACACAATTCATGATTTTCTCCTCCAGTGTTTACCAGATTTGTCAGCTCAAAAATTATCCCCCAAACCAAAAACTTAAAAAACAAAAAAACACATCTCAATCTTCGTGACGAAACAAACATAGTTATGCAAATTAAAATCAAACATGCAAGTAAATGAATTCCAGGTTGTTCATTTTTAACTAGACAATTTGTCAATCGTTCACGAGGCCCATTATTGCATCAGAACTCCATTTCTCCTACGTCAGTTACAACTCTACAATGCCGCCCAAAGTCATATGAGCAGGGCTTAAAACATATCAAGAAAATATTGCCTTTTAACTGTAACTACATTTAAAAATTGTTAACTAAATTTTTTATATCCTTAAAAATTAAAATATTTATAAATTTTGCCACTTAAAAACTTTTATTTAGAGCATTAGCTCAGCCAAGGAGCTACTTCAGATATATAATTCTCATTTAGTTTAAGTCTTTTAGAATATCTTATTTTTAGTTTCATGTCAAGACAAAATCACATGCTATCGAATCCGAAGGGAACAACACAATACGATACAATGACATACCGTCCGAAAAAAGAGAGAAACCATTTATTTAGTATATCATTATCAGAACTACTTAAAAGGACAATGCCTCTCATCTTTAAATAGTAGATAACTCGCAATTAAGCAAACACGAAAAAAACTAACACCAAATCATAACTGTCCACTAGGACAAGCACATCATAACATCAAGAACGTACTACGTGGGGCTAGCCACGTGATTCATCTAGCTGGTTGATCATGTAAAGCGCGTTGCTCGTAACCCTCGCCACTTTCGTCATCCACTGCTTCACCTCCGTTTTAACCTTACCCTCGACCCCTTTAAACCCATCGAGACACGTGTCGTCATCCGTCAACGCCGCACTAGCCCACGTCTGCGCGTTGCTCATCTGCCACCTGAACTCGTTCGCCGAAACGCCCGAAACGTGGAGATGCTTTAAAACGCCTAGCGTGCGGCGCAGCTCGTCCACCGAGTCTCCAATCATCTCCACGCAGTCCACAACCGCCGCTTTCACCCGTTTCTTCCCCACGGTTTCTCTCACAGCCGCGAGTTTCTTAGCAGCTGCTCGAGCGTGGGAGAGGCTTATCTTGACGGCGGCTTGAGCTAGCTCGCGACGGTTTGTGATGGTTGGACCGGAGTAGGTAGAGAGTGTACGGACGCATAGCGATGGATAGCTCGCGTGCACGCATGAGGAATGCACAATATCTTCCGCAGCACTATTAGGTGCATATCCGGTGGTGGCGGCTACAATGACGGCAGCGACAATGGCGGCGAGAAAGAGCTTCTGTGGAGGAGCCATTTTTTGAACTTTGAACTGGAGTGTGTGTGAGAGAGAGTGACTAAGTTAGGGCTATCTCTGTAAATGAAAAAGAGAGCGGTGACTGGTTGGTAAGAATTTAAAGTGGTAGGTCGTTCGACGTTATAGCTTATTTATGGTTTTATTACATAAATACCCTCAGATATTTCATTTTTGTTGCGTGTGTACGTGCAAGATAAGGGCAGGATGGTGAATGCAGTACTTATTGATTATGGGGAAAATCTGTAAAATTTAATGCACCACAAATTACAGTAGCGAGTATAGTGACAAAGAAAGACTGTCCACTCCGATGCATAGAGATAAAAAAAGATTTTGGTAAAAGCATATAGATAAATTAATAACATGTGAATGATAATAATGCTCTAACATATGTAAAGTGTAACGACAGAAACAGATAAACAATGTGAAATTATTGGCGGACTGGTCACCAGTGGCCAAATTATAGTTAAAGAGGGTTCAGAAGATTGGGCCCACATTTGCTATGAATTGACAAAAGAGGTTTCAGAGAGGAATCTTCATCTACCATTTATTTTGCTCAACTCTTGTATCATTTCAGAATAAACTCTATGTTGCGTATTAAAACGAATTAAACTTAGTTCAGATTAATGCAAATTTCATATATTCTGAAATTAAGTTTGTTAACAAACAGTTACTTTTATTATATACTAGGAAACAACCCCGCGCGTGTGAAGAATAAACGTAAATTGTTTAATTTAAATGTTGGACTTATAAAATTGTGTTAATTTTTTAGTTATTTAATATAAAATGTTTTAACATAGTTTTAGTAGATTAATAACTTGTGCAATTGAAAACTTATACAATAAATGAGTAGTAAATATATAATGCTTATAAAAGCAGGAAAATGTTATTATATGTGTTTGAAAATTAAACAGTTCTAGTGTAGCATTGTAAAATTAAGAAACGTAATCATTCTTAGGTATTTTTTCTAATCTCTTCTTTTTTTTCCTTTACAAGAAATAATGACTTTACTTCCTTCTTTCTGGACAACACTTAGCATTTATAATAGGCTGCTAAATACAAATGATGTATTTATTAAAAAACCATTTTTGTATTTTATTTACTTTGTTTTTTATAATTAGAAACAAAAGAAAGAGTATAACAATTGTTAGTCAAAAGGTATTGTACCTCTTCAATATTAATTGAGTTTCTTGTTGATTCATGTGACTGTTAATCTTGCTGAAGTTGAGTTATAAACTTGTAATTAAAAAATGTGACTTTAACATTGAATTTGAAAACTTTTCCAATTTGTTCTGATAAGAAAGAGATAATTGTGTTATCACATGAATCATTATATGATTGCTTCTGCATTTTCGTTAATTTTAAACATTAGTATTTATTTATACATTATAGTGTAATAATATTTATAAGTAGTACCCTTACGTAATTTAATCAAGTATGTTGAATATTTACCCATAATCCTTGTCATTTCTTTATTGAATGTGGTTAATAATGCAGTATTTGAATTATCTTCGACAATAGTCTATGTTTTATAGCTATTATAAATTACCATTTTATTATGAATCTGTTTATTATCTAAGTTTAAAAAATCTTTAGTACTTTTAGTTACCTTAAGATACCAACAATATCCATGTTTGTGCATTTTTGCAAATAAACTTTCCACCCACTTTTTCAAATATTTTTTCACATCGATGACAAGATATGTAATTTCATCCATTTATTGAACTAATTTCCTTATTTTTCTTTCAATGGTAAACTCTTTCTCCGGACAATAAATGGAGTACAACATATTTTTTTAATAATTATGAATATTTTGATGTTTTTAAAACTCATGTGTGAGTTTTATTAGAATAAATAATTAAGATGCCTCAAACAAATATGGGTGTTTTTCAAAACCAACCTACTTTTTCAAGTCAAATCCAAAATCAACCCTTTTTTTGTCCATACTATTCATCAATAAAATTTCCATATTATCCCTATATTTTTGAATTATTCACAAAATTTTCATTTTTATTTAATTTTTTATTAATTTCGAAATTAACAAAAAACCAAATACACCCTAACCATTTCTTCTTATTTACAAAAATGCCATCATCATCAATTTTTCCAACCACCATGAACCACCATTTTTGAGCTCTAAAGCTCTAGAATTCAATTTTCAACCACTTTTTTTTCTCATTTGAACCCAAAAAATTTCATTTACTCTCATCTCCTCTACATTTCCATCTAAAAACTCTCAAAACTTTCAATTTCACAATCACAAACTTCATATATTCGATTTTCTTCATTAGTGAATCGTCAAAGATGCTTCTTTTTGCTCATATTCGGAGTTTGGACGGTTGAAAAGGTTGAAAACGAGCTTTACACATGAAAAAGGTAACTATTTACATGCTTTTCGTTTTTTTTTCAGATCTGTGTCGCGACGGTAGACTGTTTTGTATGTCTACGCCTCCGTGTAGACTTACGATACAGTCTATTTGTCAACGCACGAGTTAGTTTTGCAATTGACCAAACAAATCTTTTTTCTAACGCAGACTTCCCCAGTAGTCTCCGTATTTACCTTTGACAACAAAAATAAAACTTTCGGTAGACTTACTCAGACGTCTACCTAAAAGAGGTTAGTTTTTCATTTGACCAAACTTTTGACTTTTCAAAATAGACTTCAACGGAAGTCTACTGAAGTCTACAAACTGTAGACTGCCAACGAAGTCTATAAAAGGTCAGTATTGCATTTGACCAAAAATTTGACTTCGTTGAATAGGTTAATTTTGTGTTTGACCAAAAAGTTTAAAAACCAATCAAAAATTTATTAAATTGTAGACTTCATATGTAGTCTTCTTATCTTAGGAAAAAAATGTAGACTGCGTATAAAGTCTATCTTTTTATTTTGGTCAGATGCAAAACCAACCCGTCGGATTTGAGAGTAGACTTCACAAGAAGTCTACACACACGTAGACATTCATTTCAATCTACTGATTGGAAGTCAAACTTGGTCAATTGCAAAACTAACATCTTTCAAAAAAATTCAAACATGTAGACTGCATATGAAGTCTAGTTCTGAAAGTCAAATCTTGGATGAATTCTGGTCAATTGCAAAAACTAACCTTTTCAAATTGTAGATTGAAATGAAAGTCTACATGTACAAAATCACAATTTTTTTTCAACTATAGAAAGTAACCCGTAAAATGTTCAATTGCAAAAACCAACCCAAAGCGTAGACCTATTTGATAGTCTACGTCTGTAAACTGAAAAGAACGTCTATATCTCCAGAGACTGAACATTAAGTTTGCATAGAAAAATCTATAAAAATGTGAATTTGTGTATTATTCATTAAGTTTTTTCTAGTTTTTTGTTTTGTTTGAAAGTGTGTGTTAGTTAATCTTAATGGGTTTGAATGATTTTGAAAATAATTTTTTTTATAATTATGAAGGTATAATTCATTTGATTTGACACTGTTGTTTAGCTAATAATTGTAGACGTATTTGTAAGTCTTCGTTTATAGTTTTATGAAACATGAAATATTTCTTTGCTGATTATGTAAACCTGTATTTTTTTTGCAGGAAATGGCTCAGATACGTGTTGTATACGGAGAATGGGTGGTGAAAGGCTCTTTGTGAGAGTTTGTGGTTAATAATCGGAAAGGAGAGAGAATGTTTCTTGTGTTGGATGGTTGTACACATGGTGAACTTCATGAAATGACACTAGAAGATTATGGTCTGGACAAGAAAATCGAGAAGGTGGAGCTAACATATTCCTTACCAGACGTCATTTTACAGCAAATGGCTCCGGATACTCCTCCTATGCATGTCACGAGTGATAGACAAGTGCGGAACTTGATCGAGTTGGCTAAGACACACTTTGTACGCCTTTGTGTATCAAGCCAGAGCCAAGTAGAAGCTGGAGTTGATGATGATGCGGATGTGTCTGATGGTGATGATAGTAATTTTGCTGATGAAGATACTGGTCAAGATACTGATTCAGAGTGGGATGAAGATAGTAACAATGCTGATGATGGGCCAAAGACACTTTGGGTGACAACCAGGTTAAACCGGTGTTGTCTGTCTTATTGCTTTAGATGTTGTCTTATGTCTTGTGTGGAACTTATTAGTTGTATTGTTGCTTTGGATGTTGTCTTATTGCTTTGGATGTTGTCTTATGTCTTAATGCGTTAGTCTTCTGTTACAGAACGCAGACTTCTTTTGTAGTCTTCTTTTACAGAACGCATACTTCTTTTATAGTCTTCTTTTACTTACCGCAGACTTCTTTTAAGTCTGCTGCAAGCAAATTACATAAGTTTGTTACAACCAAAAGTGTGCTACATCAGCCTGTTACTCACAGCACAATACAATAGTCTGGTACAAAAGCCTACTAATAAGTGTAGACATCTCTCTAAGTCTACTTATGTAATTGGAGGTTATGTGAAACTTATTCAAAATTGGAGGTTATGTGAAACTTATGTTGAATTTGTGGATCTTGATGAGTCGATGTTATGTGCGACTCTTGTATTATATTGTTTTAGAGTTGTGTTAAGTGATCAACCTATGTTAAACATGGAGATCTTAACTTTTTTGTATTTTTTTGAAGTTATATTAAACAAGTCTGCTTTATAACGGGTAGTTTGATACAAAATCCAATACAATGTAGTTTGGTATAGAAGTACAATACATATGTCTATTTCAGTATTAGTCTTTTGAAGTCTACTCCAAGTAAATTACACAATACATCAGTTTGATACAAAGAGAACAATACAATGTAGTCTAGTACAAAAGTACAATACCCATGCCAATTACAAACATCTACAGATATTCTCTCTGAGGATAATAGTCAACAACTTCATCTATCTTCCAATTCTAGCCAAAAAGTGGTTGCACAATCACTGAATCTGTAGCTTATGGACATTCATGCTTGATCCTTATAATAAGCATGCTTTAAGACAATCTCGTATATCTACAAAAGTACATTAAACAAACATATTTTGAGAATATTGATTTGGAAAGTCAAAGTAGCACCCATATAGGTAAATAGAAGAGGCCTAGCAGAAGCATTTTTTTCTTCTTACCCACATGATGGTTGTTAACCGTGTGAATTCATCAGGAAAAGAAGCTCTTTGCACTAGTATTTCAGCCTTGCAACCATAATATACAGCCTGTAGTAAACGAGACAAACAAGGGCATTGGTGCATCAATGCCAATAAACACTCATAGGCTAAACAAAAAAAAACTTGGATACAGTTACAGCCTTTTACCTTTGAGCAGCTTAGAATGAAGCACATCCCCTATGCTTGTGATCAAGAGAATGAAGCACATCCCAAATTTTCCTTAATGAATATACAAAGAGTTATATCAGCTGAGATACAATCACTAAGAAACCATTGTCCAGACACAACGAAATAACAATAGATCGAGAAAATGTATACACTTACAACGATGTCCTCAGTCCTCAGCTGGTTTGTGGCAGTTATTCTCGCCTGAACGTACCTGAAACTGTGGTTACAGATTTGAAACTATCAGTTTCTTCCATAATCAATACATTAAATCAGAAATAAAATAGAATCTGAGAAAGAGGGTAAGAGACTTATCTTTGAATCAAACTCCATCTCCTCCCTCGTCTCTGAGCCAAATCCATTTCCTCCCTTCTCTTCTCACTAAACTCCATCTCATCCCTCAAGCTCGATGCTCGAACACACAGCA
The DNA here is from genome assembly GCF_000695525.1 of Brassica oleracea var. oleracea. Taxonomy (NCBI): domain Eukaryota; kingdom Viridiplantae; phylum Streptophyta; class Magnoliopsida; order Brassicales; family Brassicaceae; genus Brassica; species Brassica oleracea. Next base: position 44,961,994 of record NC_027756.1, on the reverse strand, counting down.
AAACTCCTTGGAAGTCAAAATTAAGCTCTGTCTCCTCACTGACGCTGCTCATCTCCGACTCACCACTCTCGTCACTCCTGAGACTCTAGATGTAAAGTAATCAGACAAAAGGTGCTTACATTGGATTTTAAGGAAAACCCCGAACCCGAGCTTGATACTGTCTAAGAAGAGAGAGAGAGAGAGATAAAGAAAGAGAGATTACGACTGGAGAAGACAAGGAGAGGAACGGTGGTGACTAGGTGGACGGAGACAACATGGATATGGCTGACGGATGGGAGAGGACGGTGGTTATTGGCATGATGGTGATTCGGAGAGTACGGCAAGTGGGAGAAGAAGGAAGAGAGACTCGATAGGGTCAGACCGCCAGAAATCGCTTGTTCTAGAGAGAGAGACCAACGGCGCTAGGTTTTGTGTTTCTTACCAAATTCCACAAAAATTGTATTTATACGTCAGATACTTGATCCGGTTAGGTTAAAACGTTTATGGTTTAATTTTGGTTAAGTTTAATTATTTTGGTTAAATCTGGTTAGCTAAATTATTTTCGGTTTGGTAGACTTATTTATAAGTCTACTATAATTATTTTTTTTTGTTCTTTCCCTTATCTTTTATTATTTAAACAAATATGTGAATTATTTTTAAAAAATTGTTATTCATTCTTCTAGTAACTTATTGTTTTAATAATGTAAATATATGATTTACTAATTTTTTAAAAATAGTTATAATATATGATTTCGCATTTTTGTTCATAAAAAACTATATTTAATTTTAAAATAATATTTTTTTGTAATCAACTAAAGTAGACTGAAAACAACGTCTACAGTGAAGTAGACTTTATTTTGAGTCTACGAAACCCTAAACCACAAATCTCAAACCCTCAATGTTTTGCTTGATAATCAAAAAAGTCTCAATTACTGTATCAAATATCACAAATATCAAACTCTAATTTGCAAATTTAAGTCAGTAAAATAAGAAAAATCTCAATCTAAAATCTAACCCTAAGAAATCTACCACTAAAAGACATAACATGTTAGAACCTTTTGTTTCTAAACTATGAACATTGTCTAACACATGATAACCAAATTAGTATATATTCTTCAAAATTTTTCAATTATATGAAATTTTAATTTATTTACTTCATATTATCCATTATATTGATGATTAGTTAAAAATATCACAATAATTATTTTTATACATTTTTAAAATTAAATTATTAGATCAAATTAGAGTGTAGACTACGAAATAATTCTATAAGGTAGACTTCGTAGAAAGTCTATATATATGTAGATTTCTTTTATTACGTGTAGACTTCCGAAGGATAGAAACGTAAAATACATTTCTGTTTTTTTGTTTGGTCATAAGAGTTGAATAGTACTTTCACTACCCCGTTACATTGGTTTTGCATTTGACTGAAAGTGGGGTACACTTTTAGGTTTGACTTGAATATTTAGGTTGGTTTTAGCAAATGTCCCCAATATTAATGAATCGGTCGGATAAGAAATATGAATTTTCAAGACTTTTTAATGATTTTTAAAAAATAAGAAAGTATAAGTTAAAAAAAAAAATAGAAACAAAATTAATCAAAAAGTCTGTTGTTCTAATTCAGTATTACAATATCTGTACTTATTAACCAAAAGATAGTCCACACTAAAAAGGCTTTAAACAGTAATATTTTTTCTTAATTGATTTCCGTTTTATAAATTTCAACCCAAAATCTATTTTAACAATTGTATACTATATATATATTATAAATTAAATTATCTGCACATACATTTTCATATATAAATACTGTAAATATGATGTTTACATGTGCACGACAACTCTACGAACACACTTGTTTTAAAAACTTTTGAAAGAACTTCAAATCCAATTGTGTCATCATAAAAATGACACTACTCTCCTCCGCATACTGTTTCAGACTGTGCTCTATACCTTATGGAAGGAAAGAACTGCTAGGTGTCATGGTGGCTATTGATGCCATCACGCGTACCATTGATAAAGTAGTGCGTAATCGTAATTCCTCGATGTGTTAAAAAAAAATCGTAATTCCTCGCTATAGTATGTCCAACAATAATTTCAGAAAGAGTTATCATTTCTGTTTAACCACCTGTCCACTTTGGAAACGGTTTAGCCATACTGGAAATCACAAACTTTGGGGTCTTTTAGGGAAATGGTTTGATGTAAACGCCACTTGATATGGAATAGAAGGCTCATGGCTTAGGGTAAGTTTTTTAATATATATTTTTTGTATAAGTCCCTCTATTCTTTGATCAATAAATTTAAAAGTTCATCAAAAAAATTGACAAAATTCAATGTTCTTGCGTTCTTCATGATCTTATTTCTAGGTTTGTTTTACATTTGCCATTCTCGAGTACTATTATTTAAGCCATTACCTCAATAATTAATCATATGTTTCTCACGTTTTCTTGATTTTTAAATATCTTTTTCAGGATGGTGGCGAAAGAGACCCAAGGACAACAACATATATGTCATCAGGTTCGATTGGACTATTGAATAACAATTGTGATGGAGCCACAACTCTGTGTGATCAGAAATTGCAGGGAACTGGCCGGTGTTACAAACAGTGGACAAACGCTTTATTTGCCTCTGCAATTATTATTGCAGAACTTGATTTTTCTTTGTTTTTTGTCAACGATTTTTCTTTGGTTCTGTTTTATTCTTCTCTATAAACTATCATCAATTATAATAGGAAAATTCCTTAAGAAATACATAGACTAATTTCTATTTTAATAAAATACACGAACTATTTTAGATTTCCATTTAATACACGAACTAATTTATGTTGCCTATTAAATACCTAACTTTTGAAATTCACAGATTTTACACATCATTTTAGACGGCGTCAACTATGTTTAACGGCGGTGGTAACAACGTTAGTGTTTAATTAAATACGTCGTTTAACTGTGAAAGAAAAATTCCTTAAAAATACACGAACTAATTTTCATTTGCTAATAAAATACACAAACTATTTTGAATCCCCGTTTAATACACAAACTAATTTTTGTTTTCTGTTAATACACAAACTTTTGAAATTTACAGATCTTACAACTTCTCTTATTCTCCAAACATCAATTTGGACGACGTTAACTATGTTTAACATGATTTAAAAGACGTCAACTATGTTTAACAGAAGTGAAGACGATGCTAGTGTTTTATTAAACATATTTTTAAACTGTGAAGGAAAAATTCCTTTAAAACCCTCTCGTTAGATTATATTATTAGCTTTCTTCTTCATTACACTTCCATAATTAATATACATTCGTTTTGACTGTCTCATTATCACTGCAACCAAAGAGTAGAATGAGAATCAGAAACACATAACACTAACCTAATTCCAAAATCAGAAACTTGTTTAAAATTACCTAGTTTTATTCATCCTTATTACCTAGTCGACATGGAAATCGACTTTACTTCGAAGAGATATAAAAGGAAATCAAAGAAAAGAAGAACCAAGTTTGGAGAATAAGCTAGGTTTGAAAAAATTAGGGTTCCAAACTCTGTAAATTTTGTTAAACATAGTTGAAGTCATCTAAATCAATGTGTAAAATCTGTAAATTTCAAAAGTTTGTGTATTTAATGGAAAACAAAAATTAGTTCGTGTATTAAACAAAGATCTAAAATAATTTGTGTATTTTATTAGCAAATGAAATATAGTTCGTGTATTTTTAAGAAATTTGCTTTCACAGTTAAACAACATGTTTAATTAAACACTAACGTCGTCACTATTGACGTTAAACATAGTTGACGCCGTCTAAAATGATGTGTAAAATCTGCGAATTGCAAAAAAATTAGTTCGTGTATTAAACGGGAATTCAAAATAGTTCGTGTATTTTATTAGCAAATAAAAATTAGTATGTGTATTTTTAAGGAATTTTTCCATTATAATAATAACAAATTTTGAAAGAGTTTCTTGCACTTTTTTCTTCTTCTACTTTTACATGAACGTGATATCACATTCGAAACAACCTTTTAAATATATATTATAAAATGATATATTTGATAATAAATATAAATTAATTAAATTACTAGAAAATTGATGTTTAATAACTATGCTGTTTTATAAGAACCATAAATTACAATAGTCAATAACTACAACACACTACATGGTTTTGGTGGTCTCATTCTTTTTCATTCAACATGTTGAAAAAATTAACTCTATTATTAAAATTTAGGCTGAGAAACTATTTATCCACAAGAACTATAATATAACATCATATATCTCCTGAACTATGAGCACATTATATTTTCGCAATTAAAAGTTACAGAATTATTTCCCCACAAATGTTGGTTCTAATGGTTTGTTATGTAAACCATAAATCAAACCATCAAACTCCCCAAAATAAACCAGACCAGAATGAACGAAGAACAAAACCCCAACCCAACTTAACCAGGTTTGGATCGTACTCAAATACTTCGGTGGTTTATTGAACATAACCAGGTATTAATTTGGTTTTATGAACTGTTAATATGCTTAAGTGTTTCTTTAGAAAAAATAAACCAATTATAACCAACATTTAGGGGTCCTCAGATTTCAAACTTTATTTTTGAGCAGATATAAGTGTGAAACTTTTATTTCAGTGAGATTGAAGTCTGTAACTTTTGATTCGGAAATATATAGGACGTGGTCATAGTAGGAGAGACATCTGATGTTATATAATAATTTTCGTAGAAAATAGATAGTCTACCCGTTAAATTTCTAAATAGTATATCTTATTTGTTTTCTTGCATCTATTTAATATTTGTTGTTTCAAGATTTTTCTCATGTATGATATCACACCATTAATAATAATAATATATGATGTTAATATCTGTTTTAATTTTAGCGAGCTTCGGATCCGTAATTATAAAGCACATTATTATTTTTATATAAAATTTAATTCCATAAAATATAGATACTGATTTTAATTTTATTTTATTTTCAGAGGTAATGATTTTTTGTTTATTAATAATTAAAAATGTGTTGATAATTTTTTAAGTATAGAATTATATGTAGTTTACTAATTTTAACTTATTTTAAAGATTAAATATTTTTTATTTATTTTGTGTGTTTTCTATTTTCTTAGAAAATTGAAAATATATTTATGAACCTTGAATATTTTTTAATTGTTTTAGCGTAGATAATATTATATAATTTTATTTTTTATTTATGGTGAACATAAAAATTGTATACTATATCGTACTTAATTTTGTAAAACTGCTTTACAAACTTAGTGAGGAGAATGATATTATTTATTTTAATATTAAAGTATATTTATGATACATATATAATGAAAATATATTTTATTTTTTTGTTTAAAATAAAGCAAAATAGTTTTAATTTATGATTATATTTTAGTTTTTACGAATTTATTCATATTTTCAACTAGTATTCTTGTAAATAACTTACAGTGATAAAGTTACTTTTGTCTCAATGTTCCTCTGTTAGTATATAAGAGATGTCAATGGTTTTTAATAGAAATCAATCACAAATCATAATTTTATAGAAATTTAGTGTTGTGTGGCACCCCATTTTCCTTAATGGGTCTGTCAATATGTGCGTCTAATAGGTGAGACTGACCCAGTGTATAGTTAGTAGGTGGCGTTGAAGCTGTAAAAAAAAGAAAAGAAACAAGGAGCATTATTCAATATGAATAAATTCATAAAAACCCCCTCAACTATGTTTGTTTTGGGTAAAAACCCTCAAACTAAGTATTTAACGTAAAAGCCCCCAAACTAACTTTATTTAATGAAGTAAACTCTAACAGGTCATAATTACCAATACTACCGGTAAATCTTGAGTTTAGGGGTTTCTACATTAAGTAAACATAGTTGAGGGGTTTTACCATTAAAAATTTTAAAAACAAAAAAAATCAAAATTTTATAATATTATTTAAAAATTAGCAACTTGTTTTGACAACATAAGCGAGAACTAAGTAACTAGACCGCGCGATTCAGAAAGCCAAACCGAAAGTATTGAATCGACATATAACATAGGTGAAGGAGAACTCCCCGTACTACTTGCAAGCTTGTCCGCCATAGTATTTTATGCTCTTGGAATATGTCTGATCCGGAAGTTAGAAAAAAAATTAAAAATGCTAATTTTGAAAATTTAAGTTACTAATTTTTAGATAATATTATAAAATTTTGACTTTTTTGATTTTAATTGTAAAACCCCTCAACTATGTTTACTTAATGTAGAAACCCCTAAACTCAAGATTTACCGGTAGTATTGGTAATTATGACCTGTTAGAGTTTACTTCATTAAATAAAGTTAGTTTGGGGGCTTTTACGTTAAATACTTAGTTTGAGGGTTTTTACCCAAAACAAACATAGTTGAGGGGTTTTAACGTTAAAAATCTAAAACTAAAATATCCTTAAATTCTGAATTTATTTACACTAGGAAATTTGTCACGAATACCCCTTTCCTAATACCACATTTCAACTATACATTAATCAACTTTACCATTAAAAAATTAATAGGCAAAATACCATTATACCTCTAACTAATTAAACCTAAAACTATTCTTTTCTTCTCCAAGATTTTTTCAAATCTCAGATCCAAATTTAACGACGACAACTATGAGTTCTCCGGGCAGATCCGACGACGCTGACGAGTTTTCCGGCCAGATCCGACGCTGACGAGTTCTCCGTCTAGATCCGACGACGCTGACGAGTTCTCCGACCAGATCTGACGACGACGATGAGTTTTCCGGCCAGATCCAACGACGCTGATGAGTTTTTCGGCCAGATCCGACGACGCTAACGAGTTCTCCTGCCAGATCTGACGACTACGATGAGTTCTCCGGCCAGATCCGACGATGTTGACGAGTTCTTCGGCCAAATCCGACGACGTTGACGATCTCAAACGAACAAGACGATCTATGTGAGAAGCTAACAGTGATGACCGGAAAATCGATGGTGATCGTCATCTCTTTGTTTAATTTTAGCGTGATTTCTCAAAAATCAGTTTCTGGGAAGGAAAACAAATTTATAAAACCTTATAAATATTTATCGATGAAGAACATAATGCTTATGTGTTATCGTTTTTGATATATGTTGTTGATCTTTCCTCTTTTGAGTATTTTGTGTTGAATATTTTTGAGTATCTTGTTCCTTGATTCAATGTTTATCTTTCTTCTAGTTGTGAAACTTGAAATGGTACTTTTTGTGACTCTACTTGGTTTGTGTGTTTTTGGTTTCAGATGGATGTTAAGAACAATCTGATTTGTGACGAACCAGAAGAGATTCCATCTCCTAAGTTTATTGATTGCTTGAAGAGCTCATCAACTCCATGGCGCTCCCCAATCCGCCATGGCTCTATGATGATGATGCCTTCTACTCCTCTTGCTTGGCCGTTGATTCAGCTGAATTCACTCTCAAAGAAGACTATGATGACTTCTTCAAAATGTTTGTTTCTTAATAGCTTTAGAAGCATTCATCCTTCAGATGAAGTAGTAGTAGCAATCAACTACAGTAGAATCTCTATAAATTAATACTCGATAAATTAATAATCTCTATAAAGTAATAAATTTCGCCGGTCCCAACTTAGGCCGGTTCAAAATTTGACACAAATCGATAAAATAATAAGATAATAATTTTTTTAGAAAATTCTATGTAAACATATGGTCCCATTAAAATTATAAATTAATAATTTATATGTATACATATTTATATAAGTAAGAACCTATTATTATATTGTTTGTTTTATATTCATAATGAAATTATTTTAATTTTTTCTTAACACTTAATATATTTTTGACGAGATTTAGTAATATTATATCAAAAACCACATTTAAATTCTATGCAATAAATATTATATATACATAATAATATAATAAAATTAATATAAATGTCAAATTTCAAAAAATAAAAATTAATGTCTATAAACTAAAATCAAATATTTTCCTTATCTTATAATAAATATATCTTAAAATAAAAAATCTAAATAAGGAAACTTTTGTAAATTAATATCTCTATAAATTAATAAAATTTCAAAGTTCCAACATTGTTAATTTATAGAGGTTTTACTGTATCTTTTAACAATGCTTCAGTTCTTAATATACTTACAACGCTTTGTCCGACACTCTATAACTGATTTCATGAAATAAAAAGATGTAACACTTCAAAACACCACCAATCTGATACTTCTGATATATTTTCTAGCTGAATAGATATTTCTCTAACAGCTTAAGAAGACTCTCTAAACTATTTATAAACCTCTTTATAAAGTCTTATAAAGCCTTTATAATTTTTTATAAACCCTATACAAACTCTTCAAAACCCATTAAAACCTTTTATAAACCCTTACAAATCTTATATAAAGTTTTTATAAACTTATTTAAACCCTTTATAAACATTTATAAACCCTTATAAAATCTATATAAAATCTTTATAAACACATGTAACCCCTTTATAAATTCTTATAAACCATTATAAACATTTTAAAAACCGTTTATAATGATTTATAATATATTTATAAGTTCTTATAAACCTTGTAATGATTTATGTGAACTCTTAGAAATGATTTTTGAATTTATAAAAGATTTTATAAACTCTTATAAATTTTTGTAAATGGTTTTATAAACTCTTATAAATATATTTATAGACTTTGAAATAATTTGTTAACTCTTATTACTGATATTTGAGTTACTTTTTGCTGCTTAATATTACCAAAGAAATGTCCATTTTTGTAATTATAGGTACATAGGAGAGGCCGAGCTAAAGACAAGTGTGAAAACATGTGACAAGAATTTGCTGTTGCGTTTGGATACGTTGAGATTGTTGGGTTTCCATTAAAATATAAGGAAACCAAATGGTGCAGTGAAGTAAGCAATGATACAAACTCTTTTAAATTCCCACAATGGAAAAACCAAGATATACACATTTATAACATTTTATTAATTGATTTATAAGGGTTTATAAATTTATTTAGTAGAATTTATAAAATGATCTATTAGAGTTTATAAATTGATTTATAATGCTTTATAAATAGATTTGTAAATGTCTATAAACTGATTTATAAATGTTATAAATAATTATAAACTGATTTAATTGTTTATAAGTAGAATTACTAGTGTTTATAAACTGGCTTTTTATGTGTTATAACATGATTTGTAAAGATTTATAGTTTGTTTTATATAGGTTTATAAATTGATTTATTATGATTTATAAACTGATTTATTAGAGTTTTAAAACTGATTTTAAGAGTTTTAAGTTAAATTATTAGTGTTTATCAGTTGACTTTTGTTTTACGTGTTATGAAATGATTTATAAAGCTTTATAATTTGATTTATAAAAGTGTACCAACTGATTTTTGTATATGTTACAAGATATAAACTATGATTTGAGATGTTTAAGATTATGACATCTACTGAGTGTTTGGATCATTGAGTGTAGTTGAATTCATCAAACTTGTCTCTCTGCAATCACATTAGCAATATAACCCATAAATAGAGCATTTCTAGCATCTGGAACATTTTGATTTGGCACAAAAATCACAGTAATAGCTTCAGAAAATAAACCAGTTTCATTATCATTATGTTTCCACTGAACTTTATGGGATTCATCTTCTGAGATGTTGCTATGACCACTACCGCTATTGCTGCTGCTAGAGCTCTTGTCATGATCATGGCTTGAATTAGTGATCTCTATACCCTCGTTAGTATCAAGTAAATTACTTTATAAAATGATGATGTTAACTATTAATCATGGTCTAAAGATATTTTTTTCAAGCATAATGTTTACGTATTTCTATAACAGTCTTACAAAGAATATATGATAATACAAGATAAGACTTCTCAAGTTCACACATTTATATGTTGATCAAAGAATATATGATCAACTCTTGTTTAAGAACTTCTTTATAAAACCTTATAAATCATTGAGTTGTACTATTAACAATATCCTGAAACCCAGATTTATAATGGGTTATAATTCTTTAAAATGCAATGTTCACTATCCAAAAATCTTTTTCTTAACCAGACCTATTCAAAATGACAAGTGTAAATCAACCTTATTTGTTTTATGGATAACAGAGGTAAGAAAATTCTAAAATTACTTGAACCCAGATTTATAAAGGATTATAATTTTTTGAAAACTCAATATTCACTATCGAAACTCTTTCCCTTATATCGACCTGTTCTAAGCCAACATTTGTTGATTTTTTTAATAACAGAAAGAAAAAGTTGTTTTATAAGCCTTTCTAAATGGTTATAGATTCTTATGAATGATTTAGGGACTTTATAGAGGCATGAAAAAACAAATTGTTTACATACCCTTTATAACAAGTTTATAAACTCTTCATAAATGATTAATAAGCCGTTATAAATGGTTTCTAAACTTTATAAAAACTTTTATGAACTTTATAAATGTTTTATAAACCCTTATAAATTATTTAGATACCTTTATAAACCTTATAAATTATTTTACAAACCTTATAAATGGTCTTATAAGCCTTTTTAAATGGTTATAGACTCTTATAAATGATTTAAAGACCTTCTAACTGATTTCTTTCATAAACATTTAGAAACGGTTTATAGGCTTTATAAACTTCTTTATAAGCCTTTATAAATGGTTTATATACTTTTACAAATAATTTATAAACATTTATAAATAATTTACAAATTTTATAAACTGTTTTTTTATAAACTTTACAAAAGATTTATAAACTCTTATTAACTCTTATTGATTATTTACATATTCTTGTAAACCCTTATCAATTATGTTACAAACTCTTATAAATTGTTTTATAAGCCTTTCTAAATGGTTATAGATTCTTACTAATGATTTAGGGACTTTATAATTGATTCGTAAACCTATATAAACCTTATAAATTGTTTATTAACTTTAACGTTTTCATAAACATATATAAATTGTTTACTAACTTTACAAATTTTTTTATAAGTCTTTATAAATTTTTTATAAAATTATCTAGAACCTAATCAGACAACATTCACTCTTTAGTTGAAACAGAGACTAGAGGAATGCAAATTGTGTAGAGATACTGACTCAGCAAAAAAAAAATCAAAGGACAGGTTGGATTATATCCTTTGAAGGAAATTCAATATGGCCGCAGAAACGCCAGCAAGCTCCTGTGTGGAATAGAGACTTCTCAAAGACCCATATGTCACGTACAAGCACCTGCAGAAGCAACAAACTTGTAACTCACTTGCAATTTAAAAAAAAAAACTCAATTCTAGAAGAAAAACTACTCTCTGCTTTTCAATGTCGAAAGACTAGATTATACTTGGGAGCTTAAAAAGTGATTACTAGTGAAAGAAATGCAGACATGTTAACTCTTGGCATTAGAAACAACATTTCTCAAAACATATAAGTAATAAAGGTAACTATAATGCCAAACTTACCTTCGCCACCATGACATTTTCTCATGAAGGGCATAAGGTTCGTAAACAAATCCATGGTTTACCGTCAACACTCTAACAGCACCCTGCACTCATAAATAGTTGATGTGAGACAACAAATCATAGGAAACAACTGACATATAAGACAAAAATGCAAGAAAGAGCAACTCTGAGTTATTTAACACATTGTTTTCTGCAGCTGAGGTGGAGCCTTCACTTGCGTTGTAGAATACCTTTTATCACTGCTAAAGAGAACATACTCTGCAATCTAAAACACAAGAAGAAACTGAAAAAAATGTCAATGGTTGGTCATTAAGACTTAAGAAAAAAACAAGAGCCAATGATGAATTTGGTGATTACCATTGTAGATCGAAGCAAATGTGTGATGGCAGGTTTGTGGCTCTCATATAAGCTTGAACATACGCTTCTTTCATGAGTGTCGGGAACTGAACATGTCAATTACATTACTAAATAACTTAGATTTATAAAGGGTTATAGATTTTCAAAAACTCAATGTTCATTATCGGAAATCTTTCTCTTAGATCCGACTATTAAAAGATAACCATTTCTCTTAGATTGAAACAACAAAATCCGAGAAAATTACTTACAAGTTGTGATTCTTGCTGAGATTCAACATTTTGAGGTTTTGAGTCTCGATCTCATATGCTTCGTGGATCTGGACGGAGACGACGGATCTGGACGAAGATGTCGGATCTGGATGGAGACGGCGGATCTGGACGGAGACGGTGGATCTGGACGACGGAGATTCGCGAAAGAGATAGATCGAGAGAGAGAGAGATGAGTTAAAGATAAGTTAAGGGCAGTATTGTCTTTTACACATTAATGAATGTAGTATTTATGAAAATCACTTTGATTGATGGTAAAGTTGAATAGTGATATCAAGAAACGTGTATAAGTCAAATTTTCCCATAATACTACTTCTATTCATTCTCAATTTTTTTGATATTTGTAATTTTACGAATAAAAACAAATACTAAAATTTTAAATATCTGGATATTCGATCTGATATATGTATATATTAAATGATATATATACATATATATATATATATAAATTATATGATCCATTGTTATATCTGAAAATTTTAAAATTTTATCCACAAATTTGATTCTTTAGTTCCCAGTTATTGACATATTGTTGTTTTACACTATATTTTATTTAATTTTAGATTTTTCATTTATTTTAAAAAGAATTTATGAATCTAAATGAATATCTTATTAAAATAAATGTCTTGCTAAATATACGGACCTATCTGGCATAGTGATAAAGTAAATCAAATAATAAAAACTAGGTTAAGATATGCGCCTTGCGCGGGATCAACATTATATATAAAAATTATTTATGTATTAAATATTTTTACATATTATGAAATAATTAAAGTTCAGTAACTATTAAATATATAATTAAATTGGTGCGGACATATAAAATAATTTTATTAATCCAATTTGTTTTTTATATTTGATAGGATATGTAAGTAAATTTAAATGATACTAACATAGATAATATATATTAGTATATTTTTAATATTAATGTCTACTAAATGATGATTTCTACTCATATAGTTTTTTGAACATTTATATCTTTTATAGAAAAAAATTTAAATTACTGATAACAAAATTTTCATTGTGAGATTAATAGCTTTAGTAATTCATAATTTAAAAAAAAAATAAGTTGTCAATGATCGTTCAAAATTTTTATCAAAAAAATTGTTCAAAGTAAATTTTGAAACTAAAATATTGTATTTTATATGGTTTATAGTTTAATTTAAAACGATATATATTAATCTTAATAATTAATTAAATTAGACTTTTTACTTATATAATTTTTGTAATCATTTGTATTTTGTCATAACAAAATTTTTAAACCATAGATCATAAAATTTGAATATGAGACTCTTAACAGTTTTAGTAATTTATAGCCGTTTGTAAAAATTCAAAATATAACATATAAATAAAAATCTAAATTTTTATTATACGGTTATTGTGGTTGTTTAATTTTATTTAATAGTTTAAAATTAAACAAATATGATAGAAGATACACTATTTTTTTTATCAAATCTTTATTATTCAAAATCATTAATTGCCATATATACTTTAGCCACATTAGGCAATTCCGTAAATTTTATTTAAGGAAATAAAAAAGTACATTAATGATGAATTTATTGTTAGTTTAATAAAAAAACTTATTATATAATTAGATGGACCAACATATTTCTCTAATGATCCTAAGAATCATCCTAGTGATGACATATGGCTACAAAAGGAAGTTGTAATACTTTTAAAATAATATATAGGGGATGTAGATCTGGACAAAGCAGAAAGAATCACAAATACTTTCAAAATTTAGTATACTAGGGTCGGCCCGCCCTACGGGCGAGATATAATTTACTTGTAATCAAGATTGTTATTTTTATATTATTTGTGGTTTGTGTTTTAGTTTTACATTTGCAAGAGATGTATATGAGATATACTATTTTCTTAAATTTTAAATTAACCAAAAAAACGAATTTTTACTATTAGCATAATCTCTCTCTCTCTCCCTCCCTCTCTCTCTCTCTCTCAATTAATGCTATGGACGTGTTAATAACCAAAAATACATAAATACATCAGTTAAAAAGTATTTCAAAATGTTTACCTTACTTGAAATTTAAAGTGATATTAACTTTTATTGTGTATGTTTTGTTATTTTTGTTATAGATCATGATCATCTTAATATTAAAATGTTCATGAATACATAATAGTTTTACATATTTTCTTTGTTTATTCTACTGTAATTATGATAATTTTGATAATAAGTAAAATAATTTTTAATACAAAAATCTTAGATTATATTTTTTCTTATGAATATTTTTAAAATTTATGTCTTTGATATTATATTATTAATTATGTGCTAAAATATTATTTTAGGTTGATG
>NC_027756.1:44937030-44947124 GCF_000695525.1 Brassica oleracea var. oleracea | reverse complement strand
TAAAGATAAATAGATCTTTTAAAAAAAAGTTCTCTAAAAAAAGTTATCTCCCTTCTTCTATCCTCTTCCTCTTTTCTCTTCTTCTTTGTTTAGTCTGTTTCTTATCTCATTTTTTCTGTTTCTTATCACTTTTCTGTCACAATCCGTCAAGTACAACGATGAGCTTAACAAATCTTGTTCATCACCTTTTTGTGTTGTTTATTAAGAGAAATGAACTGATGATTTTCTTGGAAGAAAACCTTCATATTTATAATGGAGGATTAACACAAAGAAATGAATGAGGAGATTCATTGAATGCGAGATCGTGTGAGAAGTAGAGAGTAGGTATTAATGTGAATGTTAATGAAGATGCATGAACCAAGTTAGTTTCCGTAACGGCTCCAGATTAAAGAAGTCTATTCGGCTTCCGACTGACATTGATCAGAATCGTTCGTCACCGGTGAAACCGTTGGATTTCTATTGACAGTTGACTGAACGGGAATTGTTGCTCAACGGCCACTTTCCCTAAGTTTCGTATACCGTTTTTTTTTCTTTTTTTAGAGAATATGTATTTGGACCGTCGTAAACACATAAAATCCATTAAATTCAAGAATTAAGGAAACATTGACTTTTGATTGACCGTGACACGTGTCGGCTTCTCAAGACTCAAATTAGTGACGTGTCGGCCTATGTGGACAGCCTAGGAGTGAAGGAAACCCTTCTTTATATTTAGTATATAGTATATATGCTCCACGCCCACCCTTAACTCAAGCAGAAAATATATTCTTGCAGTTGTGGAGCAGTATCGTTTTTAAGTTTTTTCTTAGACTGTGGACCTTTGTTTTTCTTTCAGTCCCATACTTTTATTTTTCTAACATTTCCTATCTTTTTCCTTTTTCTGTATGATAATTCATTTTACATTTAAAATAAAAAATATTACACTACTTTATTCTATATTAGTATTTTAATTTTATTTTCCTATGTCGAAATCATATGAAAATATCTATTTATATCAGTGTTTTTAAACCCGGACCGAACCGGCGGTCGGACCGGGTCGAACCATGAACCAAAAATAATCCGGGTTGGGTTAGTGTTAAAACCCAACTAAAATCGAACCAGTTAAAAACCCCTATCGAACCGTCAAAAACCCGGGAACCAGCGACCCAATGAACCGGCCAAACCCCGGTTCGTATAAAAGCCAAAATCTTGTTAATGAAACAATTAATTTTCTTCCTCTTAAAATAAAAATAAGATTTATTAAAGATTAATAAAGTATCGTCTCTTTTCTTTTTCTTTTGTCGTCTCTACAACTCGTAAATTATAAGATTCACAAAGTTTAATATTCACGTCAAGATATTTTTTTTGTCTACTTCTCACTTTGTTTTAATTTTATTTCATGATCACTTGTTTTGAAGATTTAAATAATTGAAACATTTACGTTTGTGAAATTTGTATTTCAAAATATAAATTTTACCTAATATGTATATAATTTTTTTCAAAGGTGATGAAGATTTAGAATGATAATATCTGCGAATAAAGTTTAAATGTGCTTTTCATATTGATTTTAGATTTTAATTGTTATTTTTAAGTTTTTTTTTTTTTTTTTTTTTTTTTTTTTTTTTTTTTTTTTTTTATTTTTTTTTTTTTTTTAAGTTTTTCTATACATTATGGCTATTTAAACATTTTATTTGATATGATTTTTTTTTTAAGAATATGCATATTGTTTATAAAATATCATTAAATTTAGTTTAATCTAAGTAAACCCGATCGAATCCGGTTCAGACCCGGTCAAACCACAATGATCCATGACCCAAAAAATTCTCGGTTCCCTAGCCGGTCCGGTTTTAAAAACATTGATTTATATAGTATAAAATGATTAGTTTGATATATTAAGGATATAAAAATAAATAATTATCTTAAATAATTATAATGTGCTATAAGATCCCGAAGTTATAATAGTCAATAATAACATACAATATGGTTTTGGTGGTCTCTCTTTTCATTCAATACAGTATTTTGAAAGACTTTACTTCATTAATATATTACTATATCTTAATGATTTTCAAGAATCTATTCAATATTACTTGATATTTTTTTTCAAGATTTACTCATGGATGATATTACACCATTAATTATGATTTATTATTTCCATATCGGTTTTTATTTTTAATTAATTTGTAGATATCTTACTATTTCTTTTTCTATATATGACTTGTTCTGTTCAAAAGTCTAATTAATTACTAGTTGATCTTTTATTTACATTTATTACATTTTTTGATATCAATATATATATGCATTAAATTTCTTATATACATATATATGATGTTCACAAGTGCAATACAATTACATCCATTCATTTCTCTTGTATCACACAAAATGGCTAAAAACACAATTTTTGCTATCTTTATGATCGTTCTTGTTCTAGGTTTGTGTTACATCTTAAAATATGTTAATTATTTTCATGCTTCTTCTTTATTATCTGATGAGTTTTTGTTCACCATCTTTTCATTTTTATAAGGACAGGAATTGAGATAATATTAATCTGTTTTAAATATGTATTGTTAGGGATGGGGATGAAGGACACACAAGGACAACAATTGTGTCATGAACGATTTATAGGAGCAACCCCTTGTGTACCTCCACAGTGTGCCGAACAATGTACTGCAAAGTGGGGAGAGAGAGCGGGAAGAGGGACATGTCTAGGAGGGCCAGGACCCGCCAATACCTGCCTCTGCACTTTTAAATGCCAAATTTGATACTTTTTTTTGTTACTGTCATCAGATATATTGTAATAAAATAATGGGTTGGAAAAAAAAGAATATAGAAAAAAAAAATTTTAGTTTAATGGGACTTTGAATTTTTATCTCATTATTTGACATCATATGAGAAACTATAAACTGGAAGTTTAGCATTTGTGTCCATCATAATCAAAATATTACCAACAAAAAAAATGCAATTTTTCCAAAAGTTGCAGAATCTCTGGATTAGGTGATCTCTTGGCTTGACTACTTGAAGGTTTTTATATAAGGGCATGATTATTGAGAATCTTTGCTTTTGGATCCTTAATACACATATATTTGTATGTATATATTATATACGCATATATAATTGCGGGCTAAAGACTTTACGAAAACCCAAACCGAAAATTTCTTAAAGTCCTTAACCTGCAATTATATACATATATATAATATATACATACAAATATATGTGTATTAAGGACCCAAGAGCAAAGACTCCCAATAATCATGCCCTAACTAAAATAGCGACACAGTGCTTCATTCTTTCACAGGTCCTTACACCAGGATCTCCATTAAGATATTATAGAAAGAAACTCGATAACAAAAGTGTTTTTAACCCGAACAAAAAAAATTACTAAACAAAGATATGAATAAACAATTAACAATGTGTGCAAATTAAAGAGGAACGCAATGAAGGGAACAACATAAGATTAGGAGTAATTACCTCAAATCATCTAAACAAAGATTTAATTTGATTAATTTATTCATGAAGGTTGCATCTACGAAGATATGGGTGATCAAACTGGATATACTTGGTCCAATACGGTAGATACTTGGACATAGCTAACTCCAACCACGGTTTCATGTTCCCATTATAATGAACCACTGCTGCATTCTCAATGTCTTTCTTTGCTATACTCGGGTTATATCCAAGTCCCAGAACGTGCCACGCCTTGTTTAAGGGATGTGTTAGTCCGTAAAACGTTATTAGTCCTGGTGGTAGTGTCCCTAGCTTCCACAGTGTCCTGTTCTCATTCTAAACAGCAACAATATATCCATAATAAGCAACCCATTAATCAACCATGTTGATGCAAAGGATTTAAGAGTTGTTTACCATGTTTTGCCACTTGTGGTAGATACCAGTGATGTCTCGCTTCTTCCACTCCTTTAGGTCGAACATGTTCATGCCATAAGCCCATCCACAAGCGTTTGGATTGAAGTTCCTCGCTATATGAGGATTCGAGAAGTTGAGATACTTGTCGAACCTGTGGAAACTCTCCCCGCAGGTTTCAACGGCACCGTTGACTTTGCCGTTCAGGTTGACTTCCCAGAGTGGAGTTAGGTCTTTCTGAACGATGATGTCGTCATCCAAGAAGAGGATTTTGTTCAGCTTGGGATAAACCTCAGGGAGGTAAAATCTCAAGTGATTCAACATGGATAGATACTTTGGGTTTCTGTATTTGAGATTCGAAGAGCCTGAAGTTGGATGATCTGCTTTGAAATAGAATTCCTTCATTGCTGCTGATTCAAGCTGACGAAGAACAGGGCAGTAAGATGAGTTGAGCCACTTAAACTCATCCACGTTTTCCACATGTATTGTTGCCTTTCCAGGTGGGTTTAGGAGGAACCACATGTTCATTGCTCCGAAATTGAGTTTATCCGTCACAAGGTGAAACACATGCTTCGAAGGATCCTGCCCAAACAAGAAAAAACTTTTAATTCAACTCTGCAACTCATGACAGTAGGCCTGCGGGTTCAGGTAGTTTGGTTTTTGATTAGTTCGGTTCAACATAAAACTTACCAAATTAACCCTAAATAAAGTTTGGTTTGGGTTTTGAAAATCCTACCTGAAGTTTTTGATTTGGGTTATAAATTTTGCTAAAATTTCATATAAGCTTTGATTAAATTCAGTTAGTTTGGCTTTTTCGGTCCGGGTTTTTGGTATGGTTTGGTTATAGTTTTTTTCAAGAAAATTGAAGTAACCGTTTGCCGGCCGAACGGAAAACCGAACTTTCCAACAACAGAAAAAAACAACCAAATCGAACCAAAATTTTCATTTCGGTTCGATGGGTTCCGTTCAAAATCCCATCAGGGATACACATAGAGAGGTAGGAGCACGAATACAAGAGAGAGTGGATAACTGTTTTACCTTGGCATTCATGATGGCTGAGTTCACAACCACTGATGCAGCTAACACGTTGTCAGAAAACAGGGCATAATGGTAAAGATTAGGGTTCTCTAGGTTTTCAGTGCGAGGGAACTTCCTTTTCACCGGAGAAAGAAGATAGTAATCGATGGTCAAGCGCATCGACAGGCAATGGATAGCATTTGGAATAGTTTTCGCTGCTAACTGAGCCAGAAAAGTACTCTGCTTCTTCAAGCTCCTGACTTGTTCATCAGCCGTTTGAAGCATTGCTCTCAGCTTTCCAGTAACCAGCTTGCAGTCATATAACTGCATCTTGGCCTTAGCCAAGACTTGACCCATGTCTCTCAGTTTATCATGTGCACTACACGTTAATGAGGTATCAGTTAAAAAAACACATAACTGGAATAATAATAACAGAAACGTAAAAGATCTCTTTACCTACGAGGAAGATCTGCATCAGTTGTTGATTCACCCAAAACACGTTGGCTGTCTTTGATCCGGGCCTGAAGTTCTTGTAACAAGTCAGTCTTGTTCTTCAGTTTTGCGAGACCACTGTAGACTCTAGCCATGATCACTTGATCCCTCATCAAGCGGATGTTAGAATCAGAGTTGTCGTTCTCGTTCTCTCTTCTCCAGATACTGTATTTTCCAAGGACTGCAGAATCAACCGACTTGGAGCGCTCGATGGCCGCGTTTTCGAGTTTCAAAATGGTGTCATCGTTGTGTTGTTGGACTAGCTCATTTGCTCGCCTCTCACGTCTTTTCTCTCTCAGTTGCTGAAAATTTCAAAGATGGAAAGACAAAATACTTAAGCAAAAGAGAATTCTGTGATGCATCAAGATTTTGAAATGAAGGTAAGAAAATCACCCTTCTGTATAACATTTCAGGTGTCTCAACTTTCTGATGGCTACCACCTATATGAGCAGTGATGATATTGAAGAGTCAGAGATGGTATCATCAGATATTGAAACTTGTCAAAAGAAAAGCCACTACCTTCTGAAGTAGTGTCACGTTTTGCATTCACGATACTACTAGATGCTGTCTGATTCTCCTGCTTCAAGTAGATCAAAAACTATGAGCCAAAAGAATAGAGGATAGAAACTCATCTGGTTACAGACTAAACCACACACCTGAGTGTCTACTTCGAGTTCTCGCCATGATGGTGACGAATTGTTTTTCTTGAGAGAAGAATCAAGGCTAAAAGGACCCAAATGAGCTGTGCTAGCAGTGATAACATCTAGAACCTGAGTAAGAAACGAGCTGCTAATCTATGAAGGAAGAAAGAACAAACAAAACAAAACTTAGTTAAGACACTTGCCTCTTTAGAGAAGAGAGATCTAAGAGATTGCATAGCTAAGCGTTCTCTCCAGTCAAGACTCTGCAACCAATCCAATGAAACAAACACCATTGCTTGGCTTGTGTTAAAACGAAAAAGAGAGTTTTCAAGCCGCACCTGCTTCACGGAAGCATTTGCATAATCTGCAACAGATCATCATCATCAGTGTCACTTCCAAGCAAAATGATTTAACGACAATGTAACTCGAATGAGTGTAGTAATACCGTTAGAGGAATCGATGTATACTCCACGACCAACAAAGAAGACGAGAGGTGCGAACACACAGAGAAAGACGAGGATGACAAGTGCTGCAGATCGAGATCCTCCTCCTCCTCTAATCCGGTTCACTCCCGATAACCCTCGCTTCAACCCCATTCCTATCAAAAATTACGAAGCAAACACCAAATCAAGTAGAGAACCGAATCATGGAGAGAGAGAGAGAAACAAATCCATACTCGGAATCTATAGGAGATTTGAGAAGAATCAAGGCCTCGCGGGTGATACACTAATAACACGCCATTCCCAATTAACCAATCTTAGGCGGAGATCTGATCTCTCGAGCGACGAAGACGAAGATGATGATTGCTATCTCAGGGCTTGTTATTGGTATATATATTTTGATTGATTTAGAAATTCATATAGTATTTATAAATCTAAGTAAAATATGCAAATCCGGAGGTTTTCCCTCGGATTTGAGTCTTTGTATTTTTAACTAAAAAATCCAAACAAATCCATTCAAATCCATTATAAAATCAAATATATTAGTAAATCCGTACGATTGAATAACACACGATTTGATATAGAATTTATGAATCATTAAACCAATAACACATGATTTTAATACAGATTTGAAAATCATAAAACCAATAACACTAGATTTAGTTAGGATTTTCAAATCCATTAAAATTCAACAACCAATAACCCCTACTTAATCGATCTCTTTTATCAGTTTCAATTTCGAATTTTCTTTTCCGGTTTAATCTAAACCGAAATCATACCAGACGAAAAAATCAATTTGCCTGTTATTAGCTTTCATGGGCTTTGTACCTTTTGATTCACTTTTCATCTGGTACGAAATGATTATATAAAAATTATTTAAGAAATATTCGTATGGTAAAATAAAATTTATATTGTTAACTACATAATTTGTTTATTGATGTCTGATCTCATTTTTAAAAGTGTTTTAGATCAAAAAATCACTAAGAACCTAACGTTTGGGCCGAAAAACCTCAGGTCTACTATTTTATTACAATGATACTATAACAGCTCGGTTTTATATCATGGTTTAGCAATTTAAAAATTAACTAGTTCTCGATCCGCGCAACCGCACGAGTTTTTGTTTTCATTTATTTTTATATAAACATTTTGTTTTCAATTCTAAATTGGTATATATTATAATATAAATGCGTCTATCAATTTTTAAAACATAGTAAGTTTATGGTATATTTTTTCATTGAATAGATTGTTTCAAACTTTCGCATGTATTTGTATCTTCTTCTATGTATATATATATATATATATATATATATGTATATATATATAAGAAGAAACAAATATTGTTTTATTGTCATATTCAAAGATATTGTAACATTTCACAAATTTAGAAAGTTTTTAAAAAATTAAACTTTTCGCTTCGTAGATTTATATTATCGAGTAAATAATTAAACATTTAATTTTTATTTAATTTTTAAAATAAACTTTATAGTTTAAAATTTATTTTCATTGGTTTAAGGTAGTAAAGATTAACAATTGTTAGACAATATGATTTTTGCTATTTAAAAAAAAAATCTTTATAATTTTAAAAGTTAACATCGACAAATATTTAAATAATTAACATATGGAGGTATAGTATTACAACATTAAATTATATCTATTTAATTTATATTATCTATAAATCTAATGGATCATCTATTGTTTTTTTTGACGTCATGGATCATCTATTGTTTAAATCCAATTATTGATAGCCCAATAAAAATTTCTGGTAGGCCCAAAATTTAAATGGTAAGATTAGAGATTAAAAGTAACATGACTTTCTAGAAATAGGTCCATTAGGTCCATTTAAAAAAAAATCACATATGAATCAAGGTTGTGACTAGACCTGTCCAATATGGTAAAACCGAACCATACTGAACCGAACCGAAATAGACAATATGGTGTGGTTTTGGTATATACCATATAAACCGAATGAATATGATTTTATAAAAACCTTAGGATTTGGATATGGTTTGGTTTATAACTGATTAAACCGAATAAACCGAACAGATCAAAAGTAAAAACATGTAAATATGTACATATTTTATAACGTCACATGAAAAATATATTTGTTATATAAGTTATTCTTTTGTTAATAATTATTACCATATTTTTATAGTAAGAAAGAATCATAATTTGAAAAACACTTAAAATATAATTAAATAACAATTCATCGTAACTGAGGTTTTTTATTTTCTTAGTCTTCTTATTTTAATCATTTTGCTTTCTTTTAGCATTGATTAAATTGAAGTGAATGTTATAAATTTGATGGATAATAACTAGAAAAAAAAATTCACATTTTTTTCTTATTTATAAGCGAACAGAGTTTCACTGACGAATCATGACTTTGATGAACACTGAATATGGAAGAGTGGAAACATTTTCTTTCATACTTCTCTTTTGTTTTTTATTTTTATTTTCAAAATTTCGATCTTTGATTTTAATTCTAGATTTGATTAATTCATTTGAAGGTGTACACGTTTTTATTTTTTTGTTCTTTTATTTGAAAAAATAATATATTTTTAATAAATGACTGCAATGACAATATGACTCTAAAATGTATATAATATGATCACAAACTAAATAATTATGTTTTGGTATAAAACCGAATAAACCGAAAACCGGCGGTATATAAACCAAACCGAACCGAAGTAAACATGGATTTATAATGGTAGTTATATTTTACTAACCGAAATACCAAAAAAACGAACCGAAACCGAACCGATATCTGGATTGAAATCCCATAGTTGTGACTTCTGTTTTAATATATAAGATTATGGTTATGAGAAGTTTACGTTCACGTGCCAATCCTATCTATCTTCAATATTTTTCTCATTTTTATGTCGTTTTTTTCGTTTTGATTATTGCTCGATATAAATATTGATTTTGAGTTTATTCTCATTTCGTTATTTTGTTTTGGCCTAAGATTTAGAAAATGTTTCAGATTTAAAATTATTAAATAGATACATACTTAGGTTAAGATCTGCGCCTTGAGTAGTATAAATATTTTATGTTTTTCTGCATATTATGAAATAATAAAATAATAATTATATATTAAATAACTAACAAATCAGTTATTATTATGTAATAAATTGGTGTGCGCATATAAATCAAACGACCACTCTTATTTATTCGCAATCATTTTAAGGTAAATAAATCAAAACATAGTTATATAGTATACTTTTAATATGAATATTTATCAAATGAGATTTCTACACATATGATTTTATGATTATTTGCATATTTGTGTAACAAAATTTTACACCAATGATTTTTTTTAATGTGGAATGTTTAGTAGTTTCAATAATTTATAATCATTTAAAAAAATAATGAAGATTTCAAAATTAAAATATTAACTTTTCAATATATGTTCAATGCAGATATCAAAATATAAGTATGTATTTTCATATGAAGTATATTATAATTTAAATGATATGAAATATATATATATATATTAACATAAACACCTATTAAAATAAAATTATTTATTCATATGATTTTATAATCATTGTATTTTATTATAGAAAAAAATTTAAATCTTGATCACAAAAGATTATGTGAGACTTTTAACACTACAAGAAAACATATTTTTTACTAGGCAGTATTCGTTGTAAATTCGTCGTAAACGGGGTGTTACGACGAA
>NC_027756.1:44893993-44936930 GCF_000695525.1 Brassica oleracea var. oleracea | reverse complement strand
AATGTGAAAAGCATGATACTCCCAAAATAACAGAAAATATTTTGGACCAAGAAAATTGTGAATCTAACGACAATATAAAACATCTTGAACCTGAAGGAAATCATGAGATTTCTATTAGTTACATCCATAATGGAAAGATATGGAAACGAAATGAGATGGATGATATTGATGACGTTTTCTCATACCTTTTATTAGCAAAGGAAATAAATGAAGAAAACTAAGATCCAGAACCAAAGTCTGTATATGAATGTCAAAAGAGACATGACTGGATAAAATGGAAAGATGCAATTCAAGTCGAATTAGATTCGCTTAACAAACGAAATGTATTCGGACCTATTGTGCTCACACCCAAAGATGTAAAACCTGTTGGGTACAAATGGGTGTTTGTCCGAAAAAGAAATGAGAAAAACGAGATTACAAGATACAAAGCTCGTCTCGTAGCCCAAGGTTTCTCGCAAATGCCAGGAATTGATTATGAGGAAACTTATTCTCCTGTCATGGACGCAATCACATTTAGATTCCTGATGAGCCTAGCGGCCAATGAAAATTTAGAAATGCGTCTCATGGATGTCGTTACGGCATATTTATATGGATCATTAGATACTGATATCTATATGAGAATCCCAGATGGATTTAAAATGCCAGAAACGTTAAGTTCCAAACCTAAAGAGTTATGTGTAATAAAATTGCAGAGATCATTATATGGGTTAAAACAATCTGGACGAATGTGGTATAATCGTCTCAGCGAACACTTAACAAAAGAAGGATACACAAATGATCCTATATGTCCTTGTGTTTTCATAAAGAAAACAACATCCGGATTTGTGATAATCGCGGTGTACGTTGATGATCTTAATATTATTGGAACTCAAAACGAAATCCAAAAGGCATCAAACTATCTGAAAGGAGAATTTGAGATGAAAGATCTCGGCCAGACAAAATATTGTCTAGGATTACAAATTGAGCATTCTCGAAAGGGTATATTTGTACACCAGTCTACATATACCAAACGAGTATTGAAACGCTTTAACATGGATAAAGCAACTCCTCTTAGCACCCCGATGGTCGTTAGATCACTTAATGTTGAAAATGATCCGTTTCGACCATCTGAGGAAAATGAAGAAATACTTGGTCCTGAAACTCCATACTTAAGTGCAATTGGAGCTCTTATGTATCTTGCAAATTGTACTCGACCTGACATATCCTTTGCTGTTAATCTTTTAGCGAGATTCAGTTCGTCTCCTACACGAAGACATTGGAATGGAATTAAACATGTCTTTCGTTACCTTCAAGGAACAACTGATTTAGGCTTGTTTTATCCTAAAAGTTCAAAAGGTCAAATGATTGGTTTTGCAGATGCAGGTTATTTGTCAGATCCACACAAAGCTCGATCCCAGACAGGATATGTTTTTACAATTGGAGGCACCGCCATATCTTGGCGTTCTCAGAAGCAGACACTTGTTGCTACTTCTTCAAATCACACTGAGATCATTGCACTCCATGAAGCAAGTAGAGAATGTGTATGACTAAGATCAATAAGCCGACACATATGTTCAAGCAGTGGGATTGACGAAAATGCGGAGCCAACTATTCTATATGAAGATAACGCGGCATGTGTTGCTCAAACGAAGGAAGGATATATCAAAAGCGATAGAACCAAACATATACCTCCGAAATTCTTCTCATACACTCAAGAGCTCGAGAAGAATAAAGAGATTGAAATAAGATATGTTCGATCATGCGACAATGCAGCCGACCTCTTCACAAAATCACTCCCTACCTCGGTATTCAGAAAACACATCCATAACATTGGAATGCGTCATCAGAAGGATCTATGACTGCTTATTCGAGGGGGAGCTTACGTGGTTGTACTCTTTTTACCTTACTATGGTTTTTCCCATTGGGTTTTCCTGGAAAGGATTTTAACGAGGCAACAAAGACGTTAAGCGAGAGCGGAGAGTGACACCGGTCCCCAAGGGGGAGTGTTAACTTCTATATAAACGATATAATATACACCGAAAACTCTTCTCTTCTCCTTAATAAGAAACACTCTATCTCTCTATATCAGTGTTATTATTTCTACGGGTATAATATTTTGCCCTTATTCAAATTCCCGCGATATAATAAAATTCCAGTTCTTTTTATAACAAGAATAGATTAGTGGGAATTGATGAAATATTTGAATTGGTTTTACAACATGTAAGAATCAGGGTCTAAGAGAGATTATAGACGGCTTTTTGGTTCACCGTGGAAGACTATTTTTGGTTCGTATACCAAGCAGGCATTCTTTTTTTTTTGTGCACAAATCTTCCATTAATTTAAAGCTCGATACCAGAAAGAAAAAGGTGGAGTTCAATAATACAAGCAAAGTTAAACATTAAAAAGCTTGAAACAAGATAGGAGTTTGGATAAGACAACTGCGAATCTGGCAAATCTAATAAGAAATACGGATGCGTTGAAGAAGCAACTTCGAACTTGACGAAGAGCAGGAGAGACGGCAACATATGTCTTATATATCTTGCCTTTTGATAACTGGATCATATCTTCGGTTTTCGTCGAAACGAATTCCGTTGTTTCTTCAGACTTCGTACAAGTCGCTACACAAGAAAACAAACAAAGTGTGGTACTAACAGGTCTCGGGTTTGAAACCAGAGAAGTATCACCTCCTTGCGGGAGGGAAATTGGCGGCAGAGCTCTCACTACAAAGGAGGAGGAATGAAAAATGATCTCTCCGGGCCCTGGCAGGAGGAGGTTTGACTAGACTTCTCCACAAAAGAGAAATCTAATGGACTGAAATTGATGAGCTTAAGCAGAATCTCTGTGAGATTCCAAACTAATTTTGTGGCCTCTTCCATGCTCTTGGTGGCTACTGATATACACGAGACGTTGACACAGACGGTACAGCCAAAACAAAGTTGTGGAGTTGGTGAAGACCATTTGAATTTTCCTTGTTCATCAGACATCATACACATGATCCTTATCTTGACCAAAGTGATTCTAATTTTTGCAGGATGCTTCCATATACAAGGTGAATAGCAACAAAATTCTATGGGCTTGAGGTCCAAGACAGGAGATAAGGCCTTAATAAACTTATCAAACAACTTTAGGGTTGAGAAGCTCATACCATATTTGTGGAGATGACGAGTTGTAGCCGGAGCTCTCGGGTGTCACCGGCGAGAGCCACCACAAGAAGAATAACGGTTCATCGGGCCAGTCCCGAGATTGGCTTAATTCGGACACGTCAGAGGTATGCGCAGCCTTGGTTACTAGATCCAGTCCAGATCTGAGGGTTTTCTCGCCTCTAGATAGCACACGCCAGGTTGGAGTGAAGGGGTTGTCATTATAGAGAGAAGACTGAATACATTCTCATTAGGTATACAAAGAGTATTTATACAGAGTTATACGTAGGTTAAACTTAAGTATTATGTATTTACAAATAGAGCCTCAGAGTATACTATATTTCCTTAACACGCTCCCTCAAGATGGTGGGAGTTGAGTCACACCAATCTTGCTTCTGATACTCTGAAATGGAGCTCGTGAGAGTGGTTTGGTTAGACCATCATCGAGTTGATCTTTGGTCGAGATGTGTAAAACATGCAACACCCCTCCCTATATCTGACCACAAACAAAGTGAAAATCAATCGTAATATGTTTCATTCTCGAGTGAAACACATGATTAGCACACAAGTAGGTGGCTCCTATGTTATCACAGTAGATAGTTGGAGTGGTCGGTACTTTGACTCCAAGCTCGGTAAGTAAAGAACATATCCAACGAAGCTCTGAAGCTGTATTGGCAACAGCTCGGTACTCGGCCTCTGTAGAGGAGCGCGCCACACCTCTTTGCTTCTTCGAAGTCCATGAAACAGGATGTGAGCCAATGTAGACGATGTATGCATTTGTTGAGACATAGTCATCCGAATCTCCTGCCCAGTCTGCATCAGAATACGCCTGTAGATGTGTAGTAGCTTCCTTGCGCAAAAAGATACCATGTGTTAACGTACCAGAGAGGTAACAGAGGACTCTTTTAAGCGCTTGCCAGTGCTCTGTGGTCGGCTGGTGCAAGAATTGAGATAATCGATTGACGGCATACGAGATATCTGGTCGTGTCAAGGACAAGTATTGCAAACTTCCAACAAGCTTCTGGTATTCACGAGGATCTTATAGTACCAAACCAGAGTTGAGAGTAAGCTTGGGATGAGACGGTAGAGGAGTGGCAAAAGGTTTAGCGTGGAGCATATTTTATTTGGAAAGGAGATCAGTTATGTACTTCTGTTGATTCAGGTGGAGTCCTTACTGTGTTCTTAACGTCTCAATACCAAGAAATAACTGAGATGTCCTATGTCCTTGATAGAGAAGCGAGTTGCTAAGCTGGTTATAACTTGTTGAATGAGCTGCAAATCGCTTCCTGTGACCAGGATATCATTTACATAAACAAGAACATAGACAAACTTGCCATGATGCTTGAGTATAAAGAGAGATGTATCAGATAAGGAGTTTTGGAAACCAGAGGTGATCAAGAAGTTTTGAAGCTCAGAGTACCAAGCCCTTGGGGCTTGTTTCAAGCCGTAGATAGCCTTTCTCAAGCGACAAACATGCGTAGGCCTGTCCTTGTCAGTGACCCCTGGTGGCTGAGTCATGAAGACCTCTTCATCCAAGTGGCCCTGTAGAAATGTCGTATTGACATCAATCTGTCGAATAGGCCAATCATTGTTTACTGCAAGACCGAGAACTATTCTGATTGTAGTGGCCTTGATCACTGGACTAAACGTGTCGTTGTAGTCAATACCCTGTTGTTGGTGAAACCCTTTTGCCACAATCCTAGCTTTATATTTATCAATGCTCCCATCGGGATGGTATTTGATAGTAAACACCCAACGACAGCCTAGTATGTTCATCGTCTCAGTTACAGAAACAAGATCCCAAGTGTGATTTTCTGTAGTTGAGTTGAATTCAGAGCTCATGGCTTTCCTCCGGCACTCATGTTTTATCGCCTGTTGCCATGTAGAAGGAATCCAGTGAGGATCACTTTCAAGAGACGCAGTGAGATTATACCTTGTGACAGGCTTCACTATGTTGTTGCGTGAGCGAGTGGTCATAGTGTGTCGTGGTGGTGCATGTTGAGGTTCTGGAGCTACACCCGACACAGGTGAATGTTGATCATTAGAATCAGCTTGCGTCGGCTGAGAGAGTGAAGTTGGAGAGGGCATGACCGTTGCAGTTGGCGTCGTAGAGGGAGTATCGTTGGACTGTTGCGACGGTGGTGGTGAAGAATCACTACTTGAGTTGCGGTTGTCCAGAGTCACCGTTGGCGACCGTATGAGTGGCGGAGAGAAGGTTACTGTGGTGTATGGCGGGAAGGAAGAGGATGGAACAGAGTCGTTTGGAATAGAGGAGGACGGTTTAGTAAACTGAACAAATGGGAATTGTGTCTCATTGAATCGCACATGGCGAGAGATAAAGATGCGACCAGAGACTGGTTCTAGACATTGATAGGCACTTTGGGTGAGAGAATAGCCAACAAAGACACAAGGAGATGATCTATGTTCAAGCTTGTTGGGTGCATAAGGCCGCAGCCATGGAAAGCACAAGCAACCAAAGGTTCGGAGTTTATGGTAGTTAGGGGAGGTGCCAAATAGCTTTTGGTAAGGAGAGATGTTGGAAAGGACAGGTGTTGGGAGTCTATTGATGAGGAACACAGCAGTGGCAAATGCGAGAGGCCAGTGTGTAAGAGGCATCTTTGCGGAGGACAAAAGAGATAGGCCAGTTTCAACAACATGTCTATGTTTCCTTTCAGACATGCCATTGTGTTGAGGGGTATGAGGTGGAGTTGTTAGATGAGAGACTCCAAGAATAGAGAGAGAGTGGCATAGAGCAATGTACTCCCCCACCATTATCAGTATAGAGGTTTCGAAGTTTGGTGTTGAACTTGGTCTCGGCTAAGGGTTTGAAGGTGAGAAAGATCTCTTTGACTTGAGATTTAGCTGTGAGAGGAAAAAGCCATGTATATCTTGTGAAGTAGTCCACGAAGATCAGATAATATTTGTGGTTTTGAGGAGATGGAACAGGTGATTGCCATACATCAGAAAAGACAAACTCAAGAGGATGAGTAGAGACAATAGTACTTTGATGAAAAGGAAGCTTTTGTGTTTTATTGAGTAAGCAATCATTGCAAGGAGAAATACTCTAAGTTTTATTGAAACATGGCAAAGAAAAGCTAGAAACAATAGTTTTTAAAGTAGAAGAAGAAGGATGGCCTAATCTATGATGCCATTGAGAAATGGTAGTTTTGGTATCAGGATAAGAGACATAGGATGCGGCTGGTTTGGAAAGGGATAAGGGCCACTCATACAAGTCATCCTTCGTGTGGCCTTGGAGCAACCGGATTCCCGTTTGTAGATCCTTCACCTGAAAACAAGAAGGAAAGAATTCCACAGAAACTTGATTAGCATTGCATAGTCTATAAACAGATATCAAGTTCTTGTTTACATTCGGCACACAAAGTATATCTTGAAGTTTCAATGATCTAGATGGCGTTAAGATAGAAGCAGAGCCAGTGTGTGTGATACTTAATCCTGAACCATCAGCTGTTACAACTTCATCACCTCATGTGTACGCTTGATGAATGGCCAAGTTGTCGAGATCAGACGTAAGGTGATGTGTGGTGCCACTATCAAGAAGCCAAGCATTGGGGTTGTAGAGTGAGGCGTGAGCCACATTAGCTCGTGGCTGCCAGGAGATGGAGTGAGGCATCATGTGTTGTTGGTTGATGTAAGAGGAGTTCCCACCGTGGAGTTATGGACAACGACGACCGCTGTGTCCAAAGACACTACAAATTTGACACTTCCCTTGATAGCCACCACCACGAGGTTGTGCCTGTTGAGAGTGCGAGTTGAATGATTGTTGTTGTTGTGAGTAACCACCACAGTAGCCTCCACGACGATAGGTATTGTTGTTACGGTTGTTGTTTGAAGAGCCCTTATAGTTTGTGAGATTAGCTGTAACCGGGGCAGGAGAAGTCGCAACAGAGTTGAGTTGGATTTTGGCTTCCTGATTGAGAAGTTTTTCATGGATCTCGGTGAGAGATGGAGGAGTGTCACGGCCTTCTATCTGATCAGCCACTGTTTTGTAATCTTCTGGGAGACCGTTGAGGATAAGTTCGATTTGATCTTCAGAATCAAGAGGCTTGCCAAGCAAGGCAAGCTCATCAAAGCGAGTAGTTAGACCTTGAAAGAAATCATTAATAGATTTGGAGTCCTTATTCCATGAGCGAAGTTGATGTTGGATCTGTTGAACATGACCGCGACTTGGCTTTGCATACGTCGCTTGGAGGATTGTCCAGACTTCCGCAGCCGTCGTCGCGGTTGAGAGAATTGGCTGCAGGGTCACGGTGATTGCGCCAAGGAGTCCACTGTAGATCAATCGGTCTTGACGTTTCCACAGAGTGTAGGAGGGATTTGTTTCAAGAGATCCATCAGCAGAGGTGATGGTAGCATCAGGGATAACACCAGATCCATCAATGAAAGCAGCCAGATCGTACTCAGCAAGGAGAGCATGAACATGTCTGCTCCACATGAGGAAGTTAGAGCTGGTAAGTTTGGTAACATTTGTCATTAATGTTGAGGAGAGTGGTGGTGTTGGAGACAGTAATGGTCTCGCTGTTTGAAGCCAGAGAGTTTGAGTTGTTAGACATAGTGATGCTCAATGAAAAATTTGAAAAAGAGAGATGGCGGCTTAGTTAGGTACAGAAGGCTCTGGTAACATATAGAGAGAAGACTGAATACATTCTCATTAGGTATACAAAGAGTATTTATACAGAGTTATACGTAGGTTAAACTTAAATATTATGTATTTACAAATAGAGCCTCAGAGTATACTATATTTCCTTAACAGTCATCTTCAGCTTTTTCTGGAGCAAAAAGGTTGATTAGCGAGAGCGAGCTTCTCCGTGAAAGAAACCACTTCCACCACCGTCGAGTTTGACAGCGCCACTCCGGTAAGAAGGTCTTCGGGGCTTGAACCCGAGATGCGGTAAGTAGCATTGTCTGGTGAGGATACCATGTTTGAAGTTGAAAGTACAACCCACCAGAGAGATAGCGACATCGAGAGGGTTTGATTCATATGGTTTCTCTTCTTCTGTCTGTCGCTGCCGTGGACTCATGGAAATATGTCGACTAGATCTTGAAAATCCAAGTTTCAGAAAGATTAAAAAGGGAAAAAGGAAAAGAACGAAGTCAGAGCAAAGCAGGTAACTGAACAAGAGACAACAAGAAACAAGCTTATCCCGACGCCGGCGAGCTCCAGCTCCACCGGCGCCAGAAAACGGATTTGCTATGGCTGCTTCGATATTCGTGTCTGGGAGAAAACTAGGGCCGGCTACACCTGAACATTTTACCAAGCAGGCATTCAACCATAGCATTGTTAACCATGTATGGTGGTTTTGTGATCCAATTTCTAGAAAATACATTTGTTTGATTTTCCGTTGAAGTCGATCTTTGCTTTGTTTCAGCTTTAGGTTTTGATTTCCAGTGGTTTATCGTGTCTTTGAATTGTAATTTTAGTTTTGTGTTCATATGGCTCTGTTTTGAGGAAAATATATTTTTTTGGCAACTTTTTCGTCGGCTTTATCTCTTAAAATTTTGTTCAAAAAAAGAGAAGAATATATGCTTTTATTTCTCTTTGCTTTTCATTTTACCAAACAAAATGATTTTCTTACATGAATTTTGTAAGAGACATTTTCATCTAGATATTGTCTGTTACGCATATATTTTCTCATTCATTAAATCTTTGTTTTCGGGAATAAAGGAGCTAAATTTCAGTACACATCAGTAGAGACTTTAGACTATTTCAAACTTCAAAACTGACTCTAGACTCTTTCAAAGTTCAAACTACTTATTTATATATATATATTCCAGTGTTCTAAAATGCAGTCTTGGCGTCCGCCTAGATGGCGTTTAGGCGCTATACGGTAGTCAATCGTATTGTTTTTATATTATACAGTGTTTTATGTGGATTTATATAATTCGGATGAATAATAGCGTTTAGACGGACATTATGCGATCTACGCGGACGCCTAGACGGATTAAGCATTAATATTCAAAAAAACTATTAATATTATTATTATTATATTTTATTAATGTTATTATTTATATTATTTTTACTTATTTTATGTATTTATATGATTGTAGATATTAGTATAATTGTTGCAAAATCATTTTAAATTTATCATCTTTTATATATTTAAAATGGTTTAATTTTTATAATTTAAAACTATTTATATATGTTATACTATATACTTATACATAAAATTGGATTTAAAATATATTTATGTTCAGTTTTTTTCAAAATAATGTATATATATTAATCTTATACTTATATTTTGTGTAAAAACATATATCCGTATATATCCCGTTTAGACGTCCGCCTATACAACTAGGCGTTATACAGTCATCTAACGCGCTATACATGACTACATTGATATACAACTAGGTTCTATATCCGTATATACTATGTTTAGGTGTCTGCCTATACTGATATATACACACACATAATATCCACTGTATATATTTACCTATACGCGCATATATTTGTCATAAATATTAGTTATAAGCAAATAAATTTATAAAATAATTAAAATTTATATGGGCCCATCTATCTAAAAAAAATTAAATGAAATTATTTGATGAGGGCATAAATTTTGAATTTTGTAAACCGTGATTGATCTTGTTCGCGCCAGCCACCAGCAGAGTCAAGTCAACAACCCATTTGACCGACCTAGCTCCCAATATATATATATCCAGTCTATTAGTTGATTGATATACATGACTACATTGACGTTGCAATCCTTTTTTTAATAGAAAAACATTTTTATATTACAAACTGCAAGCCAATGTTTACATATTGAAATATTTATTTATTGGTTGTTGTATCACTTAAATGAAAAGAAAGATTTTAACAAAAGACTGTATAAAGTATACAGAGTATAGAATATACAAAACATAAATCATTAATTATATATATATGTTTGCACCTAAAACTAATCGTAAGTTAATAAGCGTAGAACTCGACAAGTTCGTGGACCGACTCGGGGCGTGACTCGTCGGCGTCGGCGTTCTC
Source organism: Brassica oleracea var. oleracea (assembly GCF_000695525.1). Lineage (NCBI taxonomy): Eukaryota > Viridiplantae > Streptophyta > Magnoliopsida > Brassicales > Brassicaceae > Brassica > Brassica oleracea. The sequence goes on along the minus strand of NC_027756.1, from coordinate 44,926,817 downwards.
GAGCATCCAAAGCAAATGCTCAAACAAGACAACCTCGCACGACACTGCGATCGCACCGTCCTCGCCGCCGCATCCACCATCCACCGCCGCTAGCTCCTGAAAGAGCGGGTGGCTCACGACGTCGGAGCTCACGTGGTACGGACGACGTGTTCTGCCGACGTAGACGGTGTGAAGGTCTCCTGAGGGAAATGCACTCACGGCAGAGGATCGACCGTGATTGGTCGGAGCCGGTTGCTGGTTTGGCTTGGTGTTGAACGAGTTGAACTTCTTCAAAACTGACTTTAACTTCATCAGTTTGTTACCTCCTTTCGCCATTTTCGATGCTGTTCGGAGAGTCTGAAGCCGGAGATGTACGTCGGAGTGAGTTTTCCGGTGAGTGGGAGAGAGAAGGAGAGAGATGTTGGTGTCGAAGAAAGAGGGAGAGTAGGGTTCTTTATACTAAGTTGACAGGGGTACATTCGTAATTATTTATTGGTTTTGGTAACAACTTTTTTTTTTAAACGAAAATTGATAAACCTCAGATATCTTATCAGCTGATTCGAACAGCAACGAGTATTACTCCAAATATGTTTCCTATAATCGCAATTTATTCGAAAAAATAATGATTATGAATGAGAAAGATAGAGCGAGTGTCACATGCGCAAAAAGTTGAGTGATTTTCATAATTTAAATACATATAATTGTATACTCATATCACTCCAAAAGTTTTCGTTATCACAGTCAGCCATATACATCATTGATCCATGATGATTCTATTTTAAGTAAATTTTGGTAACGTCTTAACTACATTCTGGTAAGGAGTAACGACGTTCCCGAGTGAAACACTATTATTTCGCATGAAAATATCTGGGTTGATGATACCTAACTAATTAGACCATGATTAACCCGGGGTTGAGGTTCTTAGCGGGAGTTAAGAAACAGTTTCTTAACTTCCGCTAAGAACCTCATCCTAAGAATCTCGGGTTAATCATGCTTTTAATCTCCCGACAACTAGTATAGTCCGAGTTTCAAATGAAATCTAAAGCGTGGTTTCATCTTCATTTTGTCAAGTACCCATATGAAATTGATAAAAGTTTAGTTTTAGGCTTATTTACACAGTTATTATTGTGGTGAATTGTTCAAAGTCTCTCCCTTTGACCCACATGTCTTAACTTCAAGTCTCAGCCACTGTTTATGATTTGTCTCAAATTACCTCTCACCACTAGACTATCATTATTTAGTTATGTTATTTGATGATCACAACATATCTGCGACAACAATATTCACGGTGAATATTCATGTTCTGGTGAGTTCAACTTTGCATAAATGAAATTCTAATATGAAACATTTTTTCATATTGCATTTCCATCTGGGAAAATTAACGTGAAGACTGTGAATCCTCACCGAACTAGTGTCCAAGAACAATATAAATTAATAAAAACTTTAAACTTTACGTAATCACTTAATTATACTAATAAATTAGTTCAACAACTAAAGGAGATGCATGGTTCATGAACTTTAAAAACGGCTTCACGAGTTCTTATTTGGTAGGTATGTAAATGGTTAAGCTAGTATACTATACTATTTCTTTCGAATTATCAATCCCTTTCCACATAACATGTTACAAAATCATATGTATTAAATTGTAAATAAAATTTGTCATGTTATTGTGGTTAGACTAGACTCCCGCATTATTCTTTTGTGCAGATTTATTTACATTGTATTTGGCGACTACTGTTACAGCATGTGAGTTCCCGTAGATTTGTCTTATTTTTATAGCTATTAATTGTTATCTTAATAGGGCGACATAAGAGCATCAACTGTCTTTTTAATCATATAACCAAAATATTATTTCCTCTTGTTCCCGAAAAGTAAGATTTTCTAAAGTGTTCACGTTTATTAAGAATTTAATAAATATTTATAATTTAATTTTTCGTTTACTTTATTATACACTTTCCAATAACTTTTCACCAATGAAATTTGATCAATTCAAATATTTTCATTTAATGTTTCTTAAAAGTATAAAAAAGTACCTTAAACATATAGAAAATCTATCTTTGTGGAACAAGTAAAAAATCTAAAACATCTTACTTTCGAAAACGGATGGAGTAATACTTAAATACACCACCTCCTAGTTTGTCTACTTATAAAAGAAATGAAAAAAAATATTTATCAATCTTCTTATTAAACCTAAGGATAATATTAATTAGAACTGCGGAAGAAAAGACTGGCGGAAGTCGCCTGAAGAGTCCGAATAAAGATGAAAAAGGAGAAAAGGATATAGAGAAGAACTTCAACTTCATATTTTTCGGCGGACTCTTCACACGTCAAAGCGTCAAGCTGTAAATGAACCATTTAACTCATGGGACCAGTCCCGGCGTATACGTACCGTTTAGGCGACTAAGTTTTCTTTCCCAAAAAATTGAAGGCTTTGGTTCTCCTTCAAATTTGCAGTTCAACAAAATAATAAAATGAAATTAGTAGATACAGAGTAACTAATCGTGTTTACATGTTGAACTAAAAAAAAGTTTCTTAGAAGCCAAAGGACAATTTTCTTTAAAACACCGTTTTATTTAGCACTTACAAAATATTTTTTGATTCAATAACTTAATATATTGATGGCGATAATTATTTCTTGTTATAACCATCTTGGTAACCATGGTCACTAAAGGCTATGCGATTCTGCAGCAGTTTGATAAAACTGGTCATATTAGACTGGTCATATATAAGATTAAAAAGAAAGAAGAGGAACCACCTAAATAATGATTCCTACATAATTAGTGTGATCGGTAAGTCATAGAGTAACTTGGAATAAATAAAGTAGGGTAAGTGGAAGGAAAAATTAGAGTGAAAAATTGAAAGTAGTTTTATAACTTATTTCCCTCTAAAAAAACAATGAAGGAAAAACATTAACCTATTTACTCATTTTAATTAGTAACCAGCACAGGTTGATGAACTTTTGTTTTACTTAATTGGTAACATATGAGTTGGGTATAGGGTAAATATTTTCTCGCCAATTTTTTTACTCTATTAGTGACATTCATAACCAATATATAATCAAACATTTTCAAAATTAAACAAGTGTTAAAAATATTTTATGAAAACAAACTTTCCGCGTCTCTAGTATCGTAATATGATATTATATATATATATTCTATCGGCTGATCCTGTCGGTCCAAGAGAAGTGCTCTTAGTGCTACAGAGTGCTACACTGTCTGACCTAAATTTGAATATCTTCCGACAAATGCCAGAGGTGGACCGATCATCTGTTACGATCCACCATGTTAACCACTTTAGTCGAAGTTCAGGTCCAGACTGGCCAAGTAATGATAAGTCGATCCCGTGAAGAATACACTTAGTGCTACATAGTAGATTAGCTACCACACTATCTGACCCGAATTTGAAATACCTTCCGACTAATGTTAGAGGGTGGACCGATCATCTGTTACGATCCACCATGTTAACGACTTGGGCCGAAATCTAAACCTAGACTGGTCAAATAATGAAAATTTAGTTCTTATAAGAAATCAAACCCAAATTTGATATCAGTACATACCAAGCTCCAAAAAATTATCACTATGCTACCACCCCGTGGTTATCATGATACGATTTGCTAGTGAAATAGTAGACACAGGAGAGCGATTTTACAAGCAATACAATTGTTAACATATGATTATTAATTGTCTTCAATCTCTATATGCCTCTAATAATTGTTAGCATAGGATTCATTGATCAATGATAGACAATTCATGATACACTATCCACGATCAATAATCTATAATATAATGAGGCATTTGCCTCATTCCTGAGCCAACACGTCAGCATTTTGATGGATCCCACTTTTAAAAAGTGTAAAAAAAGTGTCAAGTCTGTTGCTCGAACCCGGGTTATTGAGATACAAACATCAACATTTATACCACTAAACAAAAGGATACTTTGTACATTGATGGCTGAAACTAATATATATTTATGAAGGTCGGAAACCTTTGCTTCTTAAGATTTCTCTGTGGGCCGGGCCTACAAGTGTATTATGAGTTTTATTTTTAAATGAGGTTCATCACGTTATATGAAAAAAAAACAATCATAGTTTTTCCATATTGTAAACTGTCTTCGTTTAACACGAGTTAGGGTTCTTTTCATCATTGTCTCATATAAGTCTGAGTCACAGAGTTGCGCCGTGTGTCTGTTTGTGTAAAAATAGATGGTAACGCATGGGCTTCGAGAAAAGATTGGGCTAATTGATTTTCAATTTATTGGGCTTAGTATCTGGCCGAGTCTGTTAATACAGACATATAGGAAGATTAGGTTAATCGACATCTTCACCATCTCCTTTGTCGGTTGCGATTCCCCTTCCGGCATTTTAATATATTTATTTCCTACTCATCGGCATCTTCTTTCTCTACATCTCCTCAATCCAATCGACGGTTCAGTGTATCCCTTATTTATATTAAAGGAAGCCGATCATCCACCGTTACATCTAGCAACAACTTCTGAGATTTTAATCTCTACCGTGATAGAATCATTTGTCAAATCATGTGACCAATTAAAACCCGATACAATATTTTAGGCAATCGATCTCGATTCTTCTCGATGTAGTTTCAATGGTGGTCTACCCGGCACAAACGATATTTCTCTCTATTGTCGGATGTAAACTTCTGCAACTGATGAGAAAGGGGTTCACGTGGAAATTGGATCAGTCGATGAGAATTAGAATTCAAGTGTTGCTATTGGAGCCAAGCTCTCTTCTGATGATACTACGGTACGTGGTTTAGCCGGAGATGCATTTGGTTCAAACCTAAAATAATCTTGCGTTTGTCACGGCTGATGTGGTCATCCCGTTAGTGGCAAGCTAGCAGTTAGATTTCATTGTTCTAGCGATGCTTTCGTGATCGGGCTTTGTGGTTATATCTACAAGAAGTTCATGGTCGTCGTAAGCGCAGATGCAAAGGTAACGATATCAAATATCCTACTTATGTCTACTTTTGGAGCAACTTTCAGTACAAAGTTGTCACTGTCAGGTGAGAGTGTATATCAAGCCAAGTAGCCAACGAGGCAGTCGGGAGCATAAGAACGCTTGCTTTATTCTGCGCAGAGGTGAAAGTGATGAAAGTAGATAAGAATAAATCTGATGGAAAAATGAATCGTTAGGGGTATCGCGGTATCGCTTTCTTAGATTATTTCTTCATCCTCTTCGCTTCTTACACTGACAGTTTAAATGCAGGTGCAAGGATAATGGAAAAGCAACACTCGATTATGATTTTCAAGGTAACACACCAAAACAAATTTCAGAAAATTTAAACGGTTCTTGTCTTAACCCTTCTATTCTAAAGGACAATCTGTTTTGTTTGTTTTTTTTAAAAGGTTTTCTTTGCCTTCACCATAGCAGCTGCAACTATTTCTCATTTGATTTTATTGTCTCCTGATTCCAGCAAAGCTACCAATGCAGCTGCATCATGTACGCAAAACCACTAATATTCACACATCCGTCTTCACGGTTATAGACAGAGAATCAAAGATTGATCCAAGTGATGCATCTGGGAGAATGCTTGATAATGTTAAAGGAGATATTGAACACTGTCATACCTTGATCGTAAACACGTTTTCAGATTGTTCGAGGAAAACCAAATACTTCGGTAAGATACATTCATATTAGTTCAGATCAATTGTGTTTCAATATAAAAACGTTACTGATAAATAAAGATAGAGAGTTCAAAGCAAATCGTTGATGCACATCGTTGAGTTTATTGCCACCATTACTTTCTTCTTTCTTTTGTTAGTTTATTTCAGTTTAGCTTCTCATAACCAAACTCCTAGATTTTTCTAGCTATCTTTGGATCACACTCACCGACTCATATTTTAAAGCCAGTAATCTAATTTTAAGATTTTTGTTTACTCAATTGTATATTTGTATAGCTCGGGAAATTTTTTAGCAAAGATAGCAAGTGAGGAGGAACGCAAGATGTGGATCAATGGAGAACCTTCAGATCTCCGATAGCGATTCTTAAATGGTGGGGTCTCAGCGTAACGTTATCGTCATAACCAAATAAAATTTTCACGTAATACAAATGTCAACATTCAACAAAACCTTTCGTATGTTTAATTCTTTCCTTTTGATATTAGGAATTTGGTACCGTAATTTTATGATGTCCAAAATGCTTTTGAATGAGATTTATCTATTTAAGTGAACGCTGGAGATTGTTGACCAAGAAGAGCACAGACTTTAGATGCAATGTCATGCATTGTATAAGGTACAGTACACATAATTCTATCTCTCTGTTTTTTCAGTTTTGGACTCTGTTTTTTTTCCAGTTTTATTGGTTGCTTTTAAGGTTCTCTATTAGGTTCCTTACTTTTTCATCGTATTGTGTTTAAATTTTGTGTAGGTTTACTTTGTCATTTTCAGTTTCAGATTATTATCTTTTAGTCATATCAGTTTGTGTCTTTCCCCAGTTTGATGATACTTTTTCCTGATGATGATTTAGTCTGACCTTATTTTTTTCTTCCTTGGTTAGGGTGTCATCTTTGCCAAGAGTGATGAATTTCAGACTGATGATTTAGGTTTATATCAAAGGTATTATGCAATATTGAATCTTGCTTGATATATTTAGTCTTTTTGTCTTCTTTCTTAACGTGTATTCTTTTCTTTCCAGCTTATGGTTATATTATATATGTCGAGGTAACAAGCAAACATTCCGATGACTTTCTTGACTTTATTCATAGTAGAGGATGCGAACAAATATGTTGCAATTTCTGATGTTGGTTCCAGTCTTCTTGATTGACACTTTGTGATCTACTAATAATAAAGCTACAAGCCATTGATCATAATCTATTGTTCTTAACATGTTGTTGCTTTTGATAACAACATGAACTCTTTACTCGAGTCATATCCATCACCAAGCAAATATAAAAGTACAATATTTTTACATGTTACTTCTTTCAATTATTCAACATAGTAACTGAATCATGTGCTATATGTTGGATTTGCAAATAAGGTTTTTTGTTTAGGAAGTTCGGATTGAACCTTCTCGCATTACTATTGGCCAGAGCTGGTTCCATAAAATGTGAGTATGAAAGGCATATTTATTTTTCGAGATGTTTGAGACCATGTATTAGTTAAGATCAAAAAACTGACGAAATATGCTGGAAAACACAAGCATAGTGACATGTAGGATAGACTACTAATCAATTGGTATTAAACTATCTCGATAATGTTTTTCTAGCGGTCACTTAACCCATGGAATCACAAATACTGGAAAACATACAAAATACAAGTTTAATACGTGTATATAATATGGTCTTCCTGCACGTAAAGTCACAATAGAACGGAGGCGAAAGCATAAATAACAAACATGAAGATGGCGTTCAACAACAAGAGCAATAGAAACCACCTACACGTTGAAGACAATTGATAGTTGTAACCAAGTGATTGATTACAAATGTACAATTAACAATGACAACAGTCAACACCTTCCATTTGAGAGGGGCGTCAATTATGAAAATCCATGATATCAGATAAGAAAGGAGAAAATCAACAAAATTAACGAAAAGAAAAAATAAATAGTTATAATTTTACAAATAAAATTGACAGTTAATAGAGGTAATCTTAATACGATACCAAATAGACAAACAAAATAGACAAGGTGATACTAAAACAATAACATCCAAAAGATCGCACTCACTATTATTGATGATAAAGAACACACCAACGGGTGTAGCCACCTAGTCCTTATAATGCTAAACTTTTAACTATTTTAAAATAATAACAATTCATGTATGATATTAATAAACCAAAAATGTTTTCTTTTAAACCTCCAACTTTATTAAGGATCTAGGAACATTATGTCTTAGATAAAACCAATATTATCCATCTGTCTAAACACACTTTCAAAACTAGCCAATTACAAATTAAACTTTTAAAAGTACATGTGAAAAATTAAACTAGAAAAGTACATAATTCAGTAAATATATTTTTGCTTTCCTTTAATGATAACTTTGGTTCTTAATTACTTGGAGAAGTGCCTCAGCCAATGAAGGAGAATGCACACACATGTGTGTTCCCCACTTTTAAGTGGTGCATGGACTCTGGATAATAAAACCATGCATTTATTCTGAGGATACATTTTGAAAACAAAACCTAAAGTATAATGCTAAATAAACCGTTTTTATTCCCCCACTTAGTGTATGTTGGTGAGAGAGGACCTTTTTTTTATCCTTCGATGTCTTTATTCAAAATATTATATCATTTCAGACATATTGTCGGAAACCCAAAATTTCTCTCTAAATTATTATGGATCAATAAGGTCAATATACAAAAAATGGATGGTAATTGCAGAAGTATGCATAGATTTATTTATTTGCAAGATTGGTAGGAAATTGGAGGTAAAATATCGAACTTGTCCTCGCAATGGTGCTGAGATGCCTACGAAACTGATGAAAACCGGTTTTGCAAAGAATCATTGCTACTGTGTATGTCAGGAAATGTTGGAGCACAATTAACAAAATGAAAAGTTTGGGCACACACTGCAACACAAGATATAAAGCTTTTTCCAATTCCTGAAAAAAATATAAAAATCAACATCCAAAAATATAAATGAATCAAGAACATGAGAGAGAGATTGGACTCTTACCAAAAAAATGGAGAAAACTTCGGTTGTCATTGAAACGTTTACAGTTTATAGAGTTTCATCAGATTTTTCTGTCATGGAAAAAACAGCTCTTTATTTAGGAAAGAAGCATGATCAAATCAGGAAGAAGAGAGAAAAGGAAAGATAAAAGAAAAAAAAGATAAAAAAGGAGAAATAGCTAAAAAAATGTAGAATTAACTTAGGTTTCAAAAATATCTATAATTAACTTAGAAGTATACATGAAAAATAAAAACAGGGGTGTCAGACTATGTTTGTGCCTATCAACGAGTTAGAGTAAGGTTAATACATGGATTATGAAAAATCAACAGTGGCATCACCGTTTAGCTAATTATATTTTTTCTATAGTTATCTATTGCAAATTCCCAAATTATTATTATCCCTTTCTTTCCATATTATTATTCCCTAACAAGAAGCACCATTTTTTTTTGTAAATCCAATATATGAAATCAATCACACGGCGGAGATACATGTAAATGATATGGACTAATCATATTTTTTTTAAATAACTCTGACACATGGGTTATAAAAATGAGAGATGTTTCCGATTTGTAATCATCGCAAGAAATAATATCCTACAATCTCTACCTAATTATATTATTATTTGATAATGTTGTTTTCACACATATACTACATAACTTCGACATGTAAATCCGTTTTGAGATTACAAAGATTACTACACTACACATGTGAGACATATACCATACCAAACAGGAAAGACATGTGAGACAAGTTGGTGTTTATTGACTTATGCGTCTCTCTCCACTTGCAAAGATTAATGATACTCTTAAAATACAATACTTGAAGTATTGTCACTGATTCTGTTGCAATTGGCACAAGAGCTTTTAACATTTGTGGATGAAATGAAGTTGAATGTATGTACCTCTAGGGGTGGCAGGCAGTGAACGTGAGTGTATCATGTTATGTGCTTAGGAGGAGAAACCAAGTTATGAATAACACTCTGTCGCTGTTTCTCTAGTGTTGGAAAATGTTAAATATTGGAAGAAATGCAAGAGTTCAAGATAAAATAATCGATATCTCATTGCCAATCATAAGGGGAGATCCCTCAACAATCAGAGTACAAACCATTGCCGGAAAGACAAGGAAAAGAAAATACACAAAGACAAAAGGATTGAAACAACAAAGTAAGCAAGAGGAACACAAAAGCGCTCCTAAATCCAAATGATAAATAAGAATCAAAAGACATTTTTGTTATTCTTCAAACACTGGAACCATTATCTTCAAGCTCTTCAATGGTTCCACATTTTTTCTCTCTTTTCTTCATTACTCTTGAGCAAGAGGAACAGCCTGAGCCTATAAGACAGAAAGGAACAACATAGAAACCACATTAGAGACACACACAAAGTGTTTAAGAAGGCTTTAAAGATGAGAGAATGCATACCAGTGGGCGATACTTCAATGCATAGAACATCTCAAGGTAACGACGGCTCTCAAGACGGTCAAGGTTCGAGACATGCTTCCAGAATCCATACACACCAGTCAATGTCAAGAGCCTCTGTGAGTAAATCTGCCACGTGTATCTGCCAAAAACACACACAGAAGATAAGTCTCATGAACTAGTAAAAGAACAAGAAGGCATATGAGTTTTGTTTCTTTTTACTTCTCCTCAATCCTCTGAAGCCCTCCCTTTGAGATCTGGTCCCAGTGAGAGGGATCTTCCTTACACTTGGCGAAGAAATCAGCAAGAGTATCAGCAGCCTGATCACCATGGTAAGGGTCAATGTGGAAACCTGATTTGCCGTGGACAATGATCTCAGCTGGACCACCTTTGCAAGTGGCGAATGTTGGTAACCCACAGGTCATAGCCTCCACAACAGTCAATCCAAAGGCTTCATACAATGCTGGTTGCACAAAAGCACCCTTGGTGTCACAGATGTACCTGTAGAGCTCGCCGTTCCTAACCCTGTTCATCTGGGAGGAGATCCAACGAAACTGGCCGTTGAGCTTGTATTCCTCAATGAGGTCATACATTTTCTTCATCTCGGCCTTCTCTTCATTGTCCTTTGACTCTTTCCTCCTGTCTCCTCCAACAACCACCAAGTTAACAAGCTCACGCAGGCGTTTGTTCTTCCCGTACCACTCAACAAGACCTGACAAGTTCTTGACACGGTCGAGCCTAGCCATTGTGAAGAGGATTGGCTTCTTCTTGTCCTTGAGCACACATCTGTTTCAAAAGGAGAACATAAAGATTAGATCCAGAATCACAAACGTTTACTAAAGATGAAGTCATCAAAAGCTTACAAGTGCTCTTCGTTTTCAACATTGCTGTAGAGGAGCTCCTCAATCTCTGGGTGGAACTTAGTCAATCTACGCTTCTCCTCAGTGTATGGGAAGTAGATGCTCATGTCAGCACCAGGAGAGACAATGTTGAACTTGGGATCAAACACATCAATGCCATGAACAACTCGGTACAGTCCAGGAAGAGTAAAGGCCGTGTGGCTCTCATACTGCCCAACTGTGTCCTTGCTGCAAACATAAAATGAACCAAAAGAGCATTTATATAACTGAAACAAACACTTTCTCAGAAACTATTTCTTGCAATCCAATACCTTCCAGCAATTTCTTGGAGAGTACTGGTGATGATGAAATCAGTATGGTTCATTGCAAATAGATCTGCAGTGAACTGGCATGAGAAATGGTACTTATCGTCAAGCTTCTTCCAGTATATATCCGAGTCAGGGTACTTTGTCTTCTCCAGGGCGTGAGCAATGGTACACTGTGACAAAGGAAGAACTCACACAGCATTAGCTTGAAGCTTACACAACTGAAACATTTAAACTGAGAGAAGTGTATTAACCTGAGTGACACCAAGTTTGTGTGCCAGTAAAGAGGCAACGAGGTTGCCATCACTGTAGTTACCAATGATAAGGTCAGGCTTGCCCTTCAACTCTTTAGCAAGCTCAACGGCAGCATCCTCGGTGTAAGTCTCTAGATATGGCCAGACTTCGAATCTTGAGATCCATTTGCGAACGATACCCTTCTCTGTTCTGAAGGGCACACGGAGGATGTCACAGTACTCAGATCCATCAACTCTCTCAAGACGCTCACCACATGTGGTTCCTACTGCATCAGGGAGCAGTCTAGTGAGCTGCAACAGAAGTAAAACACAAACACAGTCAGATTCAGACATCGTCAAGAATCCAAAATCAACTGAGAGCTTACAATGAGAATTCTTGGAGTAATGTTGAGTCCTTGCTGCTGAATACGTTGGAGCATCTCTGTCTCCATGGCACGGACTTGATCCAGAATGTAAACAACCTGCAAAGATCAGAACTATTTGAGGTCAAGACAGAACAACAAGTGTAGAAGAGGAGAGAGTTGAATGGGTCCTGACCTGACCACCAGTGTCAGGGTAGCCAAGAACATTGTCCTGAGCAAAGTAACCATGTGGAGAGAGGATGACAACGTTGAACACCATAGGGACTCTCCCAAGAAAGTTCTCAAGAGTGCAAGGGTCAGGGGCCTCGAGGAGGTCCAAAAGAAGACGGATCATGTCAAGGACACGCTCGGCATTGTTTCCCCACCCCCTCTCAAGACCAATCTCCTCAAACTTGGCCTCAAAATCTTCATAAGGCGTTTCAGGTGAAAGACCTGCCAGATACTCCTCTGCCTTCCTCAAGATGTGTTGCAGAATGTTGAGGTTTTGAACTCTCTCGTTCAGCATCAGGGTCTACACATCAAACACACAAGATTCAGGGTTTAAGAAAGAAGAGACTCTTAGGGATTTGATCAGTTTACCTTTCCCTGGTAGCTGTGTAGTCGAAGGAACTTGAGCAAAGGAAGCAAACTCTCCTTGTCATGGAAGAGCTTAGCCGAGAGGTGACGGTTGAGAAACTCAACACCATCTCCAATGTACTTGGGGAGCGTTGGGCGAGGGACAGAGGCATTAAACGGCTCAAAGTCAAGCTCAAGCGTGAAATCACCGTTCTTACTGCGATTTCAAAAGTTACCATCATTTAGAAAATAAAAATAAAAACAGAACAGAACTTAGAAAAAAATGGTTAACACATACACTCCATCAACAAGCTCTTCCTTGAAATGAAGAAACTCAGCAGGTGTAAGCTCCTCAACAACAAGAGCATGGAGATTGACTCTTATGTACTCCCAAACACCAGGCCTTGGCCTCACAGCAAGAGCTATCCATGGTGGCAACACTATTGCTTCCTGTTTTTTTTTACCCATACCAATAGTAAAAAGGTCAATACTTTTTACCTAAAGATCGAAACTTTAACTACCATAAAGACCAAAAACTCTCACTACAATAAAGATCAAAACTGTCAGTAGTAACCCATTTGAGTGAATGTACCTGAGTGGTTTTGAGAAGGTCGAAGAAAGCACCACCTTCAATCTTCTTCTGGGTTTCTTCAGGCAAAGCCTCGAATTCAGCAATGATCTGGTTTTGTTGCAAGATGCCTTTACCTTTGCCTTCAACCCTACAAAGATCATCATCACGTGAAGGAAGTGTGATCAAACTCTTTTTCTTCTTTCTTCTTCTTAGCCATTTCTTTTTTTTTTTTTTAAAAGGTGATTGATGTGAGAGAGATACCTGGAAAGTAAGGCAAGGACTTCGTTTCTTTGAGCAACGAGCGTTTCGTTCAAACGCTCACGTTGGCTGTGGACGCGCGTTAACACACCGTTCACCATTGATCCTTAACAGAGACGCAGGAAACAGTGATAACAGAGTTTTTTTTTTGGAAACTGCAGAGAAGAGAATAACACAACGAAATAGAATATAAGATGATGAGAATAAGATGTAGGTTTTGTGTTTGCCCAACCTTCATATTTATATACAGCGAAAACTATGTATTATTATAACGAGAAAGTCAAGAAAAATGATCAAAAACTTGACTTTTTTTTCTTTCTTTTTGAGCCTTAAGCTTCTAATGTATTTACGAGAAAACCATGGAGGTTATTAAATTCAAAATATTGACCACTAAAATCCTACATCGAACTTGGACGTGTACAAATTGAAAATGATATCTTATGAGTTATCTTTAGATCATTTCATTAGTTTCGTTAAACACTTGTATCCACCATCCGTTTTAAAGCAATGGTGTTTAAAACCAACCTCCTCATAGACATCTTTGTCGCATTTTAAATCCAAGTGTGACCTTAAAAAAGCGGATGCAAAGATTATAATATAAAGACAAAATATACCATAAGAAAAGAAGATATTTTAAATTGGATACAAATATCTATGTTATATTTTAAGAAAATAAGATTTTAATAAAAGCAAAAATAAATGAAAATAAATACTAGATTCCCGAGACAAGTACAATAATACTCTATAGTGGATTCCTTATTTGGATATAATTTTTTCTAGAAAAATATATTCAGAATTCAGCATTCAAAAGAATTTTCCGAAAATGTTAAATCAAATTAAAGAAAGGCGTGATACTCTTTTTTTTCCTTTGGAACACAGCTGGAAAAATTCCAACTTACAAAAATAATAAAAAGGCGAGAAAATAGAATACGAACAGGACTGATTCTCCAGAATATATAGACATTTGGTGTTAATTTTCTAGCCAGAGATTTTTCAGGCAAGAATTTTCTAAGGAAAAGGACCACATATTGTTGTGATTCATCTTATTTTTCTGTTTTCTTAAGAAAAATAAACACAGAAAACAAATTAAAATTCTTATCTCGCTAGCACTAGGATTTAGAAAACTATAAAACAATAACTTGGAATAAAAACCAGAAAGCTTTATATAAAAAAAACAAAAAGATAAACAAAAGAAGAATGAGAAGAAGAGAACCTGGAGTAGAGAGAGAAGGGGTTTCAGTGAATGGTGGAGGATTTGTTTGATACATTTTCATATTTATAGAGACGCATTATCAAAGCTTTATGCAATTTTCGGTAAGTTGGATAGAAATAAATAGATAAATTGGATAATTTACTTCCTTTGTTAATTTGTTTCCTTTAGTTTTTTTTTACTTGGGCTCCAAACTCAGAGAAATGAATTTGAAAGTCAATGTAAAAAGGCATTTTTGGAAAAATCATGGTTCTGGAAGTGTGTACATTTTCCTTATCTATGTAATAAGACGGATATATGAACAGTCACCAGTATTTTATCCTCGAACAGGGGCATCCGAATCCTATCTTTGGAGTTTGGATTAAGAAGCCAGTGTAATTAAATTTAATTTAAATGATTATCTCTATCCTACGCTTGGCTAACAAGAAAATTTATTAAAAACCTTGTCGACATTTTATGTGTAAAATATATTTTTTAAAAAAAAACTGAAATCAAATGCAACACAATTTTAGAAAAAACTTATTTTGATTTTTTTAATGACGCCTTATTTTGAATAATTATTCAATCAAATACAGTTTAATCTAATTTATTAAATTAAGCTTATAATATCCTAAAATACATAAATTTTAATTATTATTTTGGTAAATGATCTTTTGTTGTCTTTTTCTGCTAAAAAATAAGCAAATTTTATGTGCTGTTTTCTTGTTTTCCTGTTGCTAAAAAGGATTTGTAACTTTTATGGTTTGACAAATAAGCTGAAACATCTCTCTAACTCTCTCATTTCATTTTCTCAAACTTTTCTACCAAGCTTTGTTTAGGAAAACGTTTAACTTAGATATGTTAACACTTTATTTCTTTCTTTGATTCAATTAATTGATCATGTATTTTTCTCTATCACACTTTTTGAATTTAATATACAATTTCACTAAAATGATGAAAAGGGGACGAAGAAATAAACTGATGAAAAATAGATCACTAACATATTTCAAATTGTGAAAGAACAAAAATCATTAAATTACTTATATTTTAAAAATAATTGTAAATATTCAGTTGGGTTAGAAGTAATGTTTACTTTACAGATGGAAAGATATTGATAAGAAAATATTATCGAACTCAAAAGAAAGAACTGTTGATCGAAGTTTGTAACCTACATAATGAAGGACATTAGGTCGGGGATCCGTGACTTCATAACTTTTTTACTGTTTAAATTATTTTTCAGAAATTTACGTTAACATGTATTTCTATTTTCCAAGTTTATCCCCCAAAAACATGAGTTTCTAAAATGACTCGTGTGTTATTAGGCATTTGTTAAGGATATAACTAACATCTACTGTTATTATTATTTGGTTATAATATACCGGTTAAACTGTTACTGATGTTCCATCATTTGACATTTTGACTATTATACTTACTAGTTTACAGTTCATTTCACAATAACAATCCATTTCCTTAATAATATTCATTATCACTCCATATATTACTATATATCCACTTGTAGCTAACGGTTTAATTAGTATAATTTGCGAATTGTGAAACAAAACGTTGAAATGGTTTCTAAAGTAAAACCGTTGATGGTTTGTGTCATCCATTGCGGTTTGTGTCATCCGTCGCGTAAGAGTTTTTTCTTAAAGATTGTTGGGTCGAAAACCATTGGCTAAGCTATTATTAGTTATTACTGGTAGGTTTGAACAAGTATTTGACGGGAGCATTTATGGTATAAAGAAATGTGTGCTGTCTACTTGTCTCCATGTATCTACGACCACCACGTGTGGAGTAACACGCGGAGCGAGGGTATTAGTGACTCTGGGAGCTACACTAGCCAAACATAAGAGGACTTTGGATAAGGCCAAAGTTTTTTTTTTTTTTTAACCGAATATCCTGGCCCCACCGAAATGGTTCAGAGACCGAAATGAGCATGGACGCTGCCAGGGCGTCACCATGTGGCTTACCGTGTAACGGTCTTCGGTCTCGGATGCTGCAACCCACATGTAAATTCTGCTGTAGCTAAGGCTCGAACCCAGAAGCGGACACTCCAGCGGGAACTCATATACACCAGACCAAAGCAACTTGGTTGATAAGGCCAACGTTGATCGTGATGCTGCCTTTCCACCGACTTTCAATGACAAAAATAGTAAAATACTGACAATTTGTGTAATTATTTGTTGATATCAGGATTTGAATATTATGGAAATTGATTAAATCGTACGTTAAAAAGTAATAGTTGATCCACTAACGCATACCAGTCCATTGTTATTTGCTTCTGTGGGATGGTTTTGACTTTAAGGTAAAGCGGTATTGAGTCGTTTATTGATGTTTTGTTACTGTAATCAAATGGTCTTTTTTAACTTTTATAACCAAATGGTTAATTGAAAATATTAATGGTTGTGCAAAGAAAGAGTTTAGAGGAAATGTGATGGGGTGGAATTTTTTTAATTTTAATTTTGTCTAATCTTTTTAAACATTTTCTCCTTCAATTCTCATTCTTTGCCTCGTGCATTCTTTCTCTTTCTTGTTTTTCTAAAATGTGGAAGGTGAGGTGAGCTCGTACGTAACGCGGCAAAAGAACAATGCATGTGTTTTTATCCCAAGAAAACAAGGATGCCTGTGGATTTCGGAACTCTTTGCGTTATTTCCGGCAAAGTTGATTAATTAACATTTCCAAAAAATACCAGCATTTCCAAAATTCATTTACGGTTCATAGTTTAGACAACAATTAGTTAATTTTTGAAAGTCTTTCAAATGTTTGAAAATGACGCCACGGCGATCTAGAAGGAGAAATACAAAATACAGTTAATAACCATCATCAAGATGTGGAAATCGATACTTATGTAGGACTTTTAAGAAAAAAAAATCCATGGTTCAAAATTTTAAGTTTTGGCCTTAATTTGTCTAAAACAGACTTCAAATTAAGCAGAACTAATTTGTAGACCTCAAATGTCGTTCAACATAGAGAATGAAGTGCTAATCTAGTTTTAAGTTCAAACTCTTGTGATATATTTTGATTCTAAAAAATAGTTGGCTCAAAATTAAATAGAGCAATAGCAATATTTTTGGTGAAACTCCAAGGCAAATAGCAAAAGCATTCGTTGGTCTTAAAAGGATACAACAAGAGAGAGGAGGCTATATGAAAAGGTTATAAATTTTTCAGAAATGTTAGTTACTAATACTATCTTCATTCCACGTCTGTGATTGGTAAATTTGATAAAACTGGTATAACAATGAGACCCTTGTAAAATAATGCTTGCTAATGAATCATAATTACATTTCCACTAGCAGTAACACTTTTGCATTTTGCCTGATTACCAATTAGCAATAGAGTTTCCACCTAACCCAAAAAAATAAAGTAAAATCATTATGTCTTGTTGTGTGTGTGGGGCCTGTGCAAATTCATAAATCATTTCATCTACAGCATATGCCTTCTGATTAAACGAAAGCCAAAGTCTATATAAACAATGGAAAGACCAGAACACAAGCAGTGTATCCGCAAGGTAAACTATAGATTATTGCTACGTAGTGCGTTATT
Source organism: Brassica oleracea var. oleracea (assembly GCF_000695525.1). Lineage (NCBI taxonomy): Eukaryota > Viridiplantae > Streptophyta > Magnoliopsida > Brassicales > Brassicaceae > Brassica > Brassica oleracea. Next base: position 44,908,899 of record NC_027756.1, on the reverse strand, counting down.
TAAAAAAAAGAATAATATAATAAATATATTGCTATGGAGGATTAATACTTTGTGAGAACAGATTGAATATTGATACTTAAAAAGAAATATTGATCTAAAGTAAACTAACATTTAGCTTTTCAGTGTTTTTAATAAAATGAAAGTAACTCTAAGATAGTAGTAAGTTAACGTAAAATATGGATATTCCTTTAGGTAATTGTCAAACATTACATGATTTCCATTTATTGGAAAAACATATAAAATTAACGTAAAATATGCAAGGTAGAATAGTGTTTTCTTTCTACTATATGAAGTTCATTTTTGATTATTTAGGTAGATGTCAAACGTTACATGATTTCCGTTAGGTTTGCCTAATTTTTTGGAATTGAAATTCCATCTTCTTCGATAATTGATACAGCTTAAAGCAAGCAACACCATACAGTAAAAGTTTTGCTATATTGGATCATCCATCATTTTCTTGAACAAATCATATGGTACAGTATGGATATCTATCACACACCGCACTTTTCTTAAAAAGGATTTGCAAATTTTTTATTCATCAAAAGACGTAAATATGCATATGAATGATAACATCAAGGAAATTTTTATTTCTCCAGAGACAAATCCACATGCTAGATTGTGTTTACATCAAGGATATGATTAACTTTTCTAGCTTTCTGCAGAACTTCTGAGAATCTTCGTAGCACAAGTTTTGATATATTCCATACGTTTTTTGGGTTATGAATGTTAAGCCATGCGTTTAAGTTGGAACTATGAAGACGAAAGACAAATTATGTGTACTAAATAAATACTTTTTTTTATTTGAATTTAAGAAGTTCTGAGCCTAAGCCCATAATCTCTTTGGACCAGGGACAAGAGCCGGTTGTTTAATCCCGAACCTAACACCTCTACCCTTTGGGAAGAAGGCTTTACCAGTCGAGCTAGCAACTCCGGGTTAGCGAATAAATACTTAAGAACTATAAAGCTAGGCTTAATTGGTAGGAGATGTGGGTCACATACAAATTTGGAAAAACAATGTGTTTTTGTTGGTGTTGTAGACTTGTAATAAATAGCAATAGACACGTCTAGAATGTACATGAAATAAATGGTGTTTGTGTTTTGAAAAATGCTGAAAATAATAATAATAATAAATGTTATGAGAATCACTCGCATCAAACAATACTACTATATGTTATTCAAAAAAAGAATCATCTGGTATGAACCACTCTGCAGTAGGTCGAGTTGGGCAGTGTGAAGACTCTGCGAATCCCTGAAATATATTTTTACAGTTTGTAACTCAGCTCACACGCCTGGAAGATTTTCTACCATATATGAAAGATCCTCTTACTTAACGGTCTGAAGATTAACTCTAATACCAATAAAATTGCATGGCACAGCAGGCGATGAAGAATGGAATTTTTACCAATGGAAAAAATAGTTACAAGATAAGATTTAATAATCAACAGATATTTACAACAGAATTGAGACTTCAAACATAAACAATAAAAAAAAAGCCTTAACAAAAGTCTCAACTATCACAAGTTTCTCACCACAAAGATGATAATTTCACTACTATGCAAACTCAAGATGTCACCTGTTTTTAATTATTATTTGCTCCTCCTTAGTGTATACCTCTTTTGACCGTTTGGTCACCAACGTCAAGTGACAAATATGTGGTACCGTGAATCTCTATACCAGTCCCTTCTCCATGATTGCACCGTAATACCCAAATGTGGATAAAATACCATAAGTATGGTGAAGGCAACGTCTGTTCTTGTTGGAAATGGAAAGTTGAAAGAGCTTCAATGGCAGAGTGCCTCTCCATATGCTACCCATTGTTTGAAGCTATCCGTAAAATCATCGCGAATATTTGTGTGGACAGATGGTTCGGTTCCCATAGGTTCCTTTCCCTGCCAGAGGATATAAACTCCGGTTAAGTTTCATGTGCAAGTAACCATGTGACAATATACGCCTCTCAAAACAATCGAATCATATGATAGGCATGCAAAGTAGAATTGGGAAGAGACTGACCTTCCTGCTGCTTGATCCACTCTCGCTCATAGCTGGCGTTGACTGTTTTATTTCACTGCTGATAATCTCCGATGATGACATTTCTGCGGTTGAACAGCTAGCAAGCGCTGACGGCCTACCAAAAGAGCAATGTGAGTTCAAAAAAAATGTTTCAAAAAAAGTGTTTCAAAAAAAAAAAAGAGTTCAAAAAAAATGTTGATCACTCATAAGAAATAGGCTATTACTGTTAATTTAGTCATCAATAGAGAAAAACGCTACACAAATGGATATTGAATCTTATGATAAAATTTTTGGACGCAACATAATCAGCTGGATTTTGAGAAAGATGACCAATATGATATATTGAAATTATAAGCCTCTAGTTAACGAGATCCGGTTGCTTCATCAACTGCTTAAAATCGTACATTGATCTCGTTAATGCACATTACTTTTACCTGTACAATTGATCGTTCTTGCATAGATTTTCCGATGACGAAAGCCACTCAACATCAACAAAATTTGAGACACTAGACATGTCTTCCTCCTCGGACAAGTAATTGGAGTTACTACCATTACGTTGAACCTTCTGCGCATCTCCAAAAAAATGTGAGCTAGGCATTGACGGAGCACACCTACAAAGACGTGACAGCTGATGATTCAGACCAACAAGTGTTCCAACGTACTAGCACACACAAATTTTTTGACTACATGAAGTAGAAAGACAGCACTCATCAATTTATGAGATATAACAAGGGTTGAATTGATATGCACAATAGAGCTCCGCACAGCAAATGCATACATATACTCAAGCTAAAGGAACCAGCAGTACATATTTTATTAAGCTATAATCCAGAAGATATGTAAGAAATAAATAAAAAAACCTTGATAATGCTACATCAGCAGCTGGCATATCTGGTGATGACTCTGAAACTATACGAGTCACTTGGCGTGATGACAAGCCTTTACGTGATATGCTTTCATGCTTGCTACTCATTGCAGACATCGGTGTGCGACTTTCATGGAGAATATTTCCATCTGATAAGCACCTCTTCACAAAGAACCTGGAAACATAGTGTCAGGAGCTGTGATCGGTAATAAAGTTAAAATAATTTTGTTAACTTTTAAGTCTATAATGAAGATGGAAAAGCCATCTGCTAAAAACAGAGCAAATTCATAAACAAATAGAGAGTACACAGCAAGGTAAAGGTCGATGCAGTTGACAAATCAATCCTAGTTCCCCATAATATAAACAAGCTTGCACCTCCATGTGTCAAAATCATACGATCATTACATATGATTAGGATCACAACAGTTTCAAAGGATGGAAATTGGAAGTTCTGGTGGAGAATGACATTCATGATAGGGATAATTTCGAATGATTTAGAGCTTATCTGTTTTAAAGTTCGTATACAAAACGCATTGCAAGTAGGTCTAAGAAATTAGAATTCGTATAGACCCTACAATTCATCAAAGCATGTCAGAAGAATGGAAGATGACCATCAAGTTCTAAATACATATATACCTAGATAATTGCAGTCATAGAAACCTACCTTTCATCTTCCTCCATGCTTAATTCTCCATTTCTCTCATTGGATTGGGAATCTGAACGCAACTCCCAAACCGCCAGCTTCCCTTGTTCAGGCCGGAAAGTACCAAGAAATCTGCATATAGAAAGCCACAAAGGCCCAAATACTTTCTGTAAGACTCTGGGAGATCATGGCGTAACATGTATATCCGAGAGAGTGACAGAGAAGCAGCTCACATGTTAATAGCATCTTGTTTATCCGCATCCATATATGCGTTATTATAATATCGTTGCAGAGTCCTCAAAAACTCCTGTGACTGGGTTGCTGCTTTCCATTGGCCTCTCCTCTCACTGAAAACCTATTTTATACCAGAAATTATATGAAGCAACAAAGTGTCTCCAAACAATAGTGAACATAATGGTAACTTGAGTCGGCTGACAAGTAACCAGTGTCCGCTGCTGATAGGCTCAACTATAAAGGCTGATTGATTAGCAGGCACAAATGACATAAGGAAAGGAGTTCTGATATTTAATTGTGAAACAGTCAAAACTGTGAAATGGGATAATTTTATTTCATATGAATCATTCCCAACTGAGACTAAAAGGAATCTACTTTGTGCAATTAGTATCAACTATCAACTAACTGTCTCTAAAAGAAGACTACATAAAAGGCAGTTCCAAGACGATTAACAAAATTAATCCAATGCTCCCGGGACTCTAGGGAAAAATATAGACTTACCTTATTGTGGGCTGCAGATCCACCATACTGATAAGCTAGCGTGTCTCCCATTCTCTCATATAACCCCATTAATGAACTTGACAGAGGATCATCAAGTTCTATCGTAGGAGCATCTCTGATTCCCAAAGCATGAAGCTGTTGTCCTAGAGCAGCCCAACCATATGCATACTGTGCAACATTTGTACGATCAAGACAATCTATGCAATTGGTTCTCAGCACGCCACTCTGAAGCCTACTAGGCTTGACATCATAATCGCCATCATCAACATTCTTACTTGAGCGAAAATTCTTCTCTGGGGAATCATATTCCCCACTCTCATCATCAGAACTATTACGTGGAGACATGTCCGCACTGCATTTTTAAGACATCACTAGTACTGTAAGAATTTAATATATAGGTGCACGGAAAATAACTTTTCTAATAGAGTACATCACTTTCCACCAAGATCTAGTTGAATGTTATCACCAGTTTCCAAAGAGTAACACCAATTACGGATAGTTAATGATAATTAACAAGTGATCCACATTGCAGAAGATAGCTAGGAAAGGAATACTATCCTAGAAGATCAATTCCCTGAACTACTTAGACAGGTTCATCTTAATAACAGACAGCGAAATAATAACCGGGGAAGAATTTATATACTGAACAAGTTACAGAAGCTCAAGCAAAAGGCTTACTCAGATGAAGACAAACTCAGATAACCATCGAGCTTCATTGCTGGGGTAACTCGATAATAAAAGAAACCTGTTAGCATCAAAGCACAGGTAGCTACTTTGCCAAGAAGTGCCAAGACATTTGCTGTTTTGCTGAAATACAGACAAAGAAAAGATAAAACTGGTTTTCGTCTAAAATATGTACTGTATTTATAATTTTTTTTTTTTGAAGGAGCTGGAACGGAAATTTAAAACGATACCTCTGGAAATGTTTGTGCAAGTCCCAGTGGAGGAATCTTAAACGATTTTCTGCAGGCAGATCTTTGTTTATAAAGTCAATTGCATTAGCAAACTCTGCCCGGAGAACTGATTCCCTGGGTCTCCTCTCTTTTGTCTATTGCCAAAAGAACCAGGAAAAATCAGTGAAAGTTTTGAGGTGCGAGAATATCAAAATGACAGTGCACATGCCCTTTCCAATAGAAAAAGTACCTAGGCTGAAATGATTATAAAAGATTAGGCAGCTCACCTTGATCAAGTTCAGAATAATGATGGGGATTCCATATCGATCTACAAGGTTTTCAAAGTGAAGTCTAGTTGCCTCAAAGTTCAGGTCCCTTTTTGACACTGTATTTGACATTGAGATATTCAGACACACAGAGGAGAGAGAGGAGAGAGACCAGGCAGTATAACACTTACATACTATATCCGGCTTAATATTCATCCGCGAGGTCTCCTGTGACCAGAATAGAGGGATTGAGCCACGATTCTGCACAACAGAACTTATTTGCATGGGATGGTCTTCAGGAACGTCCTCAGACACTATCTGTTCTGTTTCGACATCATAAGCAACATTGCCACTTTCGTTTATTCCTCGTTTCAAGTACCTAAAATCAGAAGGGGGTTAGGAGAAAAGAAGAAGAATAACTACCTCAAGTAAAGATGCATATTTTAAATCTCCATGTTGGAAAGAACCCAGGAGATAGGCAAATATTTAACAATGATTGCGCATTGTACTCTTATGTGGGTTTTATTTGCAATGACTTCATGTACTGCTACAGGTTACAGAGTGACTTATAACAGACATGTATACTACAGAGCAGGAAACTAGGGAGTAATGAAATCTGATACCTGGTTCCAGCATTATGGCGGGAGCGCCTAGCAATAAGAGTGAGTTTAAAATTCCGTCCAGCTTCAGAAAGACTTGTCTACATGCACAACAAATCAAGATTCAGCACCTATGAATCTAAACAGTACTATGAAACTATCAAGGCATTTGAGGATAAAGATGCTAGTTAGCACAGCCAAGAACATCAAAATAGATGAATAGCTGTAAAAACTTGCAAGTGAGACATAATACTTCTTTTGCAGACCTTTTGGTGCAAGACCAAACATGAACAACATAATGATCCCAAAGTAAATGGTACACAAATACCAAAACTGCTGCTGTGAGAAAAGAAAAGGAACATTTGATTTTGGGAAAACTTTCTATGCTTTGGCAGTGAGGGGCAGAAAAATATATGATTCTTACCTGCTTAAAGAAACCATACACCAATGCTACAGTCCAAACGGTATTCCGAAGATGATGTCGAATTCCCCGAGTCAAGAACTCGTTCCAAACAAACATTTTCTTATAGAGAGTACCACCACTCTCGCGGTCGCATATATTCTTCTGGAAACTACGCATTATATTGAAAGAATAGCTGAAAAAGAAGTCTTTTGTAAGGTCCACCATACACAGGAGCCTCTTGTACCTGTTTATCAACAAGTGGGAAACACCAGACAAAGAAACGCAAGTGTTAAATGACTTCAGTTCATAAAAAGGTGGAAGGGTGTAATAAATAAACACATGTACTCTCTTAAACAATAAGCTTGGAACAAACAAAACATGGGCATAAAGATATTATCAAGACACCTGTTCTCGTCTCTTGAATTTGCAAAGTTGGAGAGCACGCTAGAATTTCGCAAAGAAATGATCTCACTCTTGGACACTTCATAGACCCTGTGACCACAAATTTCGCCAATCTCTCTTCTCTCAGTAATAAGCAGCATGTAGTATGGTCCCAAAAACTTAATGAACCCTGAGACCACCCACATAAATGGGGAGAACATAAAAAAAAACGCAAAATAGTGAGAACACGCTGTAAAAGTAAAAGCATGTACGTTCCTGTAAACATAAGCAACACATACCAATGATGCCATAACATAGAGTGACAAGTTTCAGACCGCCTGTGGCCTTGTTTCCTTCGTGTATCCGTTTAAGCAACTCGTAGCATTCCTTTTTGGTATATGCAGTTGAATCCTCACTAACATTAAGCTCAGACGCATCAAGGCGGTCAATCTTTAGTACTCTATACACTCCATTACCGTTCCAACCAATCATATAGAAATTCTGAAAAGAAAAAAAGATATCATCATGTTAGCTAATAAAATGATCGAAGCGATTCAAATGTTTGAGGTGGAAGCTGTATGTGTACCGATTGAGTCTCAAAGAGTTTGAATTCTTGCATAGAGGCTTGAAGGGAAGATGATGATCCAGAGGAGGAGGTCGAGCCTCCGTTCTCCATTGGTGGCGATGAGGTTATTCCCAAGCCTTTTGACTTACAGATCCAACCTCTCGCCGGAGCATTCACAAAAGTTCCAAGCACAAGACTTTTGTCTCTGTGGGAAAAAAGAAAGAAAGAAAGATTTTGAATTTACACGCAAACCAAAAATTGAAGAGATTGTCGTAAGAGATCAAAGGTCATTACTTTTTCACTCGATACACGAATCTCTTGCACTGTGTGATTACAAGAGAAACAATCGAGCAGCCTCGGAAACACAAAGGAAGATTCTTCTTATGGTGCTCTCGAATCGAAACAAATGCGAGATTTTGTTAAAACGTAAGGAAACGATCAAGGAGATCACAGCTCCAGAAAGCTCAGATTCGCAGAATTAGAAGATGAAACGAAGAATTGGAGAAGAATAATAATTTGAAGAAGATGGAGAGAGAGAGAAAGGGGTTTAATGATGAGGAGGAGGAGGAAGGAGAAGATGATATATGATTCAGATGTTTTCTTTGTTTCGGTGGAGACAATCAAGGAAGGAGAAGATTGGATCAAGAACACAATTAGAAGAAGACGACGAAACACACCACAATTTCTATTTTATTTTATTTATTGTTTTTGGGATTTGCAGAAAAATAAAAATAAAAATAAATAGTCCCGTGACAGTGTGCTCTCTATATAGTTACAGCTGTCTGGACTCTAATGGAGTTAGCTGCACCTTCGAAGAGTTATTACTCTTTCTTTTATTCACATCCTCCTCTTTTTTTTTTTTTATAACTAAAAGTCAATTATCATGATTCACGAGTGAGCGACTCATTTTAGCAAAATAAATATTATCAAAAGGTGTCACAAAAACATGTTTACATTATCAGGTGATGATGCTGACGCCAACACTAATTTGATTATATAAAGATATATCAGCTGTCACTACAAGGATTACAGATCTTTCTTTTTTTTTTTTTTGGGTACACTAGTCTTTTTGGGTTTTAGTGTGTTCAATTGTACAAGTTTTTTTTTTTGGTCAGAGCAGAAAACGTTATAAATAAGCTGAGCCAAAAAGGAAGAAAAAAAAAAAGAATAGGCTAAACCCTATGTCAAAGTATTGCTTTACACACAAGGCACCAACTTTCATTACCGGGAAAACCTACTTACAAATCTAAAACTTGCTCCCTCGTCACTACTTGTATGCTCACGCAATCTAATTCATGATCCTCAGTGACGAGAAACAAAAGAGAAAACGGGTTCTTGACCTCACAAGTGAAGATGATTACAAAGGACACACGAAGGTCGAGAGAGAAGCAAGTCAAAACCAAATCAATCCTTGCAATCTGTTACACCTTCTGTAGATATTTGAAATCTAGCTTCTGCTTCTGGCAAGCATGGCGAGCTTATCACTTTGCATATTCTCTCCTCTCCTCTTCCTTTCCTCATTGCCAGCCTGTATATGATTTCCTCATCATCATTAACCAAACACATTTTGCCAATGAACTCTCTCTATAAATTAAAAAAAGAAACATTGTTTGGAATTTGCAAACGTTACAGACCTTGTTGTGGTTGCATGAGCCATGATATTCCCACCAATCGGCTTAAACTGTGGCCCAGCAAAAAGAGCAGAACCATCTACTTGCGCAACTACTTGGTTTGTTATAACCACAGCCACACCAAACTAGAGCGCCATTAAACAAGAGAGCAAGTTTCAGGGTAGGAACTTGCGAAAGGACACAGTTAAAACTACTGAATGGTCTCACCTCATCTGCTAATTTCTGCAGACTCCTCAAGAACTTTGCAAGATGCATTTGTCTGGCAGAAAGCTCTCCCCTTCCTGAGAAATCTGTCCTGTAGAGAGCGGTGGCACTATCCACAATCATGAGAGCAAATCTGTTACATCACAACTTTCACAGTTAGAACTCTCATCTCATCATGAACAAAACTGGAACTGAACACCAAAAAAGAAACTCAACGCACCTTGTTTCAACCATCATTGACGCTGCTTCAAGCAAAAGCCTTGACTGGTGATCAGTATTGTACGCCCTCGCATAGGCAACGTTTTCCAGTACATCAGCTCCATTTAGTCCAAACCTGCATCATTTCGGTTGATTACTTCACGGATTGTTCTGTCACAAGATGGTCCCACATGTGTTACACGGACAGCATACCTGTCGGCTATCTGCAAAAGTCTTTGTGGCCTGAATGTTCCCTCGGCATCAATGTACATTGCCTTTCCCTCTCCACCTCCTTGATCCATGGGAAGCTAATCATTTTTAAACCAGAACCTTAATGTGAATATCCTTCTCAGTTTTGCAAAGATGTACAAAGAGATTCAAGGTCACTGATTCCTACTAGACAAGAAACAATAGCAGAGTGGTGAATTGATGAAAATGGTTCTTACTTGACAAGTTACACACAGTGTATGGCACAACTGAGTCTTTCCTGAGCGGAACTCGCCATATAACTCAGTGATGGATCCGGTCTCAATTCCGCCTGTTGACAAATACAGGGGAAAGTAAGAAGATCATAGTAGCAAAATGACCTGTTAAGAACAACCAAAAATCTGAAACCAACCTTCAAGAACTTTGTCAAGCTCCCGTGATCCAGAGGTAATCTGAATGATCTCCTGTCTCTGAGCATGGAGCTGGGTAGCACTAGTGAAACCCAAAGGAACCAGCTTTGAAGCTGTCACACAGAGAAACAAATATAAGAAAATGCATAATCTCTGTATATAACAAAGAAGGATCTTTCAATATGACATGCCTGCTTCTACGATTTTGTCAACCTTAGCATCACTGATTCCTTTAATCTGCAAGAGATCCTTCCTTGGAGTATATGCAACACCTTCAACAGTGCAGAGACCAGCATCCCTAAGCTTCTTTACATCAACAGAAGCTATACCTGCCGCCTGAATATTGAAGAATCAAAGAGATTAAACAGTATATAACCAACTGACTATAACCCGAAGAACCCAAAACACTCTTTCATCTCCATCCATCTTATGAACAAAACAACTCTAAAGTTGTCAACTTTATCTGAATCCAACAAAAACCCTAAATGTGTTTCACTCTACAAGGCTAACGGAATCCCAATTTTCGCTCAGAATCAGAACGAACAGAAAAGGAGAGATCTTTAGTTAAACTAACGCGAACCCAATTCAATTAACGCAAGATCCGATGAAGCGAGAAGGTAAATAGCTCTGGAGAAACTGTACCTGAAGCTGTTCGACGGGGAAAGGGCCTTGCTGGATCTCTTCGTCGTCTTGTTGCTGAACAGCATTCTGGTTTCCACGCTGCTCCATTGTCGTCATTTCTCTCAATCAGAATAGATTCCAGTGAAAGCAAAATTGAGACTTTGCGAGTGGAGGGAAATGGCGAGACTTCTCTGAAACGAATTGAAAGAGGGAGACAGTCACTAACATTTAGCAAGACGAAGAATGAGGTAAAGGCTTCTCTAGCAAGTCTCGATTACGTTGTGGTCCAGTTGTCCTTATTGGGCCTTACTCGCTACAAGCCCATATCTCTTTAAGCCCGAACTCACGTGACCCATTATTTAATCTGTTACTTAAAAACAAACAATTAATCAAGTGTGTTTTTTTTTATATAAAGATTACCAAATATAAAAATATAGAAAGTATCCAAAACCTAAACCAATTAGGATTATGAAAACTATTAATACATAATATGAAAAAAGTACAAATACAAGATAAAAGGAAATATGGTTTCCTTTTCTCCAAGTTACATGGCCGCCTCTCTCTCTCCAAGTCGTGGCCGCCTTTCTCTCTCTAGGGTTGGACCGTCTCTCTCTCTAAGTTTATGGGCCGGTTATGGACATCCATCAATTGATTTATAACACTTCCCCTTGGATGCCATAACCATACAGGGATTGTAATATGCTTAATGTTGCCTCATTAAAACCTTATCAGGAAAACCCCCAGTGGGACTGTAATATGCTTAATGTTGCCTCATTAAAACCTTATCAGGAAAACCCAGTGGGACAAAACCATGATGAAGGAAAAAAAGTACAACACATACTACTCCCCCTGATGTGAATCTCAGTGGAGGTCCTTCAGCCTACGCATCCCAATCTGATGCGTGAGCTTCCTGAATGTGCAGGTAGGAAGTGCTTTGGTGAATAGGTCTGCTGAATTGTCAGTGGATCGTACTTGGACGACCTGGAAGCTCGTGAGTGAAGAAGAACTTAGGCAATATGTGTCGTCCTATCACCTTTTATGTAACCGTCCTTGAGCTGAGCAATGCACGCAGCATTGTCCTCATACATCACGGTTGGCTCTTTGTTCTCGGCCATCCCGCAATCAGCTCGGACGTGTTGGGTCATCGACCTCAACCAAACACACTCGCGGCTGGCCTCGTGTTGTTCCATGTTTAAAGACATATCCTGTCTGTGATCGAGCTTGATGTGGATCTGATAGATAACCTCATGATTGGACATGATCTAAACATATACAAGAGATTCATGGCAAAAACACATGTCCAGCCTAGTATAACTTGCCTATTACATCAAGGCGCCAATGGTAATTGGGTTAAGAACTTTTCCGGACCAAGGACATATCCCTTGTCCTTCTTGGAATCAAAGGATCTGTGTCTAATTCAAAAAATCCTCACGACCATGTCCTTCTTGAGACTTACAATACGTTTGTGTCCGGACCAAAGTACCTTATGGGACAACACAATGGGCGAGCTTTTAGTCCATGTTTAAAATTTGGTTGAATACCCTTCTATAAGCCCTTTGATGCACAAAGATTCCATCTTTTAAGATGTTTTAATTTTATTCCCAAACAAAACCTTGTTTGTCCCAAATTCTCATTTCAATCTCTTTCTTTTAGATAATCGTTTGGGAAATCTCTCCAGAGGATATTAACATACACATATATATTTTAGTTCTCGAGAACCTGTTGTATTTGACAACTCAATATCTTCTGGGATTTATATATATATTCATTATCCAGTGAACCATATAAGTAGGCGGTTTCTACATCCTTTAACCGCAAATCTATTTTCTTTTCTTATGGCCAGACTTATTAGGAATCTAAATGTTTGTTATATCCACCACAGGGGAGTATATCTCCTCATAATTGATTCCTGGTCTTTGTGTGAATCTTTGTGCATATGGTCGTGCCTTATATCTTGCTATCTCGCCATGTTTCATTTCTTTCGCAAAGACTCATTTGTCCAACTGGTTTTACATCTACAGGTGTCCGAAATGTGGGACCAAAACCTCTTTTTTCTTATTTAATTCCACGTCCCCTTTTCCTTTTATCTTATTTGTTGAGTTCACTCATGTATGGACGTGGGTTCATGATCCTCGTTTATATTCATAATTTCAAGTGCTACTAAAATCATCTTATGTCGACATTCTTTATGTGTTCCATAATGTTCCAGACATGATATAATCGATTGAGATTTTATTATTATCAAGGACCTTTATTACCTTGCAGCTTGGCGTCCCAAGCTACATTGTTTGGTACCTTAGATGTTTAGCCGGCCGGCCTTATCTCTGTCTGGGATGGTTTCCTTAGTAACCTCGGATTTGGATCTGTTTATCATTATCTGCACCTTTCTTTTGTTTCCGAGGATTCTAATTTTTTTTGGAACTTATTGGTCTATCTTGTAAAGACTCTGTAGCAACTTGATTGTGTCTCTCTTGGACATCATTTTCGTTGGTGCTTTACAAGCTGGTTTATATATGACTTAGTCATTTTTCCGGGTCAGCAAATGTGTCTGGCATTTGATTAGCTAGCTTTGTAAATGTATAATCTTTGGACGTCTATTTCACATTCTTTAGTCCGAGGATCTTGCCAAGACAATGATGGTCGATGCCATTCTGTTTCTTTTACCAGCTTATTATTTTCTCCCCCTAATGTTGGATAGTCGGATTCATTAAACTTGCAATCCGTGTTCTTGGCCGCTAAATAGATCACCCATATTTGGCTTAAGGTACTTCATTATCATGGGAGATTCATATCCAACATATATATCCATCCTCCTTTTGAGGTCCCATCTTAGTTTTCTGTGGTGGAGCAATTGGCACATCTAAATGTCTTTAATGATGGAATATGTATGGCTCTTGACCCGTTATCTAATCGAGATGGGGAATATCTATGATCACTAAATGGCCTGATGCTTTTAACATAGATGCATGTAAAACTCGTATGTCCCCAAGCTTTAAATTTGGAATTTTGACCTTATAAGTAATGGCCTATGCGGTTTATAAAAGGATTCGGCCAAGCCGTTTATAGTATGGACATGTGCCACGGATTTGTCCACACTGCCCCCTCATGGACATACTATAATTATGGCCTAATGAGTTTCCCTTGTGAGATTCTATGGGATAACTCTTTCTTTCTTTCAATGTGTGCCCATTTTGCATCATGTTTGAACCAGGATGGCTAATGATCTTTGCATAGTATAGACCAGTAGAGAATGAATGTATAGTCTCGGCCATTTTTTCTATGATCTTGAGTGAATTTTAAAAGGAAATCTTTATTTCTTTTGCCCATTGTTTCAATATGGAAACCATTCTTATGTTTTTTAAACTCATTTCTATGGGTGAGTATAAATCATTAGATCTCTTTAGCTGGCCGCAGCCTTTCGTGGGAATGGCTATACCCGTAACTATATTTCTTATCTCTTTGGGCGATGTAAAGGAATTCTTTGTTCCCTATGCCCATGGTTTCAATTTTGAAACCATTTATCCATTATTTATGAATGAAGAAATTTTAGGTGATTTATTATTATAGATTTTATTATACTTATTTCAGATTTTCAGAGATAGGATTTTAAAATAAAAACTTTCATTCATATAATAAATTCAAATAAGTCATGAAGACAAAGAAATCATAAAATCAAAACAAGACATCAAAATCAACTTATTCTTTTAGACAATTAGAAGTCTCATATTCCATAAGATCGTGTGGGCTTCAGGATTCTTCCCTTCCAAAATTCTCTTGGTACACATCAACTAGATGCTTGACAGTCCTACAATTCTTAGCCCAATGATTACTTATTCCACACTTATGACACACTGATCTATCCACGGACTTGAAGTCCTGGATCCTTAGACTCATGCAATCATATCTAGCCTTTGGCAATAATACCAACCTTTGGTGATCATATCTTTGTTTTAACTTGTTCCAAAAGTCTAGAGGATTCTCAATAGTTATGTACTGATCTTTGAGACTCTCTATAAGATGATGACGAATAATTAATATTCCCTTGTATCAATCTTTCTTACTTGCATTATTTTTCTTGGCAATAAATTCACCGAGGCCCTTGGATTTCAATATAAACTTAGTATCAAGCACCCATTGCAATTAATTATCTCCTGAGAGATTTACGGCAACAAAATCCAAGTTGTTGATTTTCGACATCCGGAAACAATTATTAATACTTTTAGAAAAATTTTATAGCTTTATAATAATAGTTTATGTCACACGGACCAGAAAAAA
>NC_027756.1:44888256-44893451 GCF_000695525.1 Brassica oleracea var. oleracea | reverse complement strand
GGTTTAATTATTTAAGCAATCATGATCAGGTTCAGATTTTAAAACAATAAGCAATTAATCAATTCTAGCAACAATCCTAATCAGATCAGTTTCAATCTCAATAAACAATCAATCAAATTCGGATTATATCAAGCAAGCAATCAATCAATAGTTTTCGAATTAGGGTTTTAGGATTTTCGAAAATTTGATCTTAGATCAAATTTTGATCTTAGATCAAAGGAATTTTGATCTTAGATCAAAGGAATTTTGATTTGAGATTCAAAACCATTAAGGCTTTGATTTTAATTGATCAATGGATCATTTTCGTTTTAGGTTTGGGGATCGAACTTATAGAGCTTCGATTTACTCATTAGGGATTGATCTATTATCCTATGGCTTTAGTTTATAGAGATTAGATTTTAAGTTTCATTCTTTACAATCAACCAAATTCGATTTTCATGTTCTTAGAATTTGAATTACCTTAGGTTAGTAGATTGTTGAAACCAGACAACCAAGAGAATGAACCTTGAGCTGGACACGAGCTGGCCTGGACGCGAACGGATTGATGTTGGAGATGCGAGCAGCTGATCGTCGAACGGGAGCTGGTGCAGTCGGGATCGCGGGCGGCTCTGATGCGAACGGGAAGCTTTGTTGTCTGGAACGCGAGCTGTCCTGGATCAAGATGGAGCTGAGTTCGTCTAGGATCAGGAACGCCTTGGGGCTGGAGCTGATCAGGTGGATACGAGCTGGAACAGATGCGGGGACGGATTAAGGTTCGTCGGGTTCGGATTAGGGTTCCAAAGCAAATCGGCGCGCACTGTATATGTGCGTGAGGGCGCGTCGGTTGTCAGATCGACAAGTGGTTTGTACTGACTGATTCTTATCGGCAAGGGATTTGATTTGATATCTTGATCGTTTTCTGGGTCCTCACGGTTTGGGAGAACGACCTCTTTGAAGTTTCGAGACAGATTCCTCTTCGTTTAGGGTTTTAGGGTTTTAGCGATTTGGTTTTAGGCTCAGTGTGTTAGAGGCTGTCGTTCTGATAACATGTTGTGAAACTTAAAAAATAGAACTGTAAGTTTCTGTGTATTATTAATCAAAAGTGTGTTCCTTTATATAAGGATTACAAGATATAGAAATATGGAAAGTATCCAAAACCTAAACAAACTAGGATTATGAAAACTACTAATACATAATATGAAAAGAGTACAAATACAAAGAAAAAGGAAATATAGTTTCCTTTTCTCCAAGCTACATGGCCGCCTCTCTCTCTCTCTCTCTCTCCGAGTCGTGGCCGCATTTCTCTCTCTATAGTTGGACCGTCTCTCTCTCTAAGTGTATGAGCCGGTTATGCACCGGATCGGTTATGGACATCTATCAATTGAATTATAACATCTCGATCCGTAATCAAATATTATTAAAACAAGATCCTATTTAAAATTTAACATGCTTTAAAATTTGGACCTATTAAAAATGTCGTGACTAATTAGAAAATAAGATTAATAACTATCTAATAAAACACGTTTCATTAAAGATGTTTTTGTCTTCTTATCTCTAATCTAATTTATATTTTCGTTGGATTTACAAGAAATAAAGAACAAATATAGTTTCACCATATCAGGGTGATCGTGGATCAGCCATTCTCTTTGATTCGAGCAAGATTTCTACGTCTTCGATCATTTAGTCGAAAGTGTCAGGTCTGACTACACCGTGCAGTTGATCAATAAGCAAGATCATGTAAGTCAATCAGATCTGTTTCATTCCATCTAATGCTCTACCTTTAGATTTCATAATTTGATTTTTGGGGTCTCACTGAAATTGAAAGTGATAATCCCTGCAATATATCTCTCCCGGGCACAACAAGACCCAAAATCTCTACAAATTCAAATCACGAAAAGTGAACATTTCTGCAATTTCGTTTCTGGGTACTTAGAGTTTTGTTCTTCAATTTCAGAAATTACGTTAGTTTAAGCTGTTTGTTATTTCTAGAAGTAATTCAGGTTTTGATGGACTGTAGAGAAGTGATGAGAAGAAAGAAAGTATGACTTTAAGAATTCAGAAAATGAGAAGAGAACAAAAATGGCTTCTTTGAAAAAGAAAGCCATCAATGCCTCTACCAAACTCAAGCACTCTCTCAAGAAGGTAAAGAGAAGAAAAATAGAAGGCTGAGTCAGCTCGGTCTCCGTTGAAGATGTTCGTGATGTCGAGGATTTTCAAGTAGTTGATGAGTTTAGACAAGCCTGGTCATGGACGAGTTGCTACTACCCTCTAAACATTATAAGAGGTTCTTAAAGGCAAGGAAATTGGACATTGAGAAAGCAAAGCAAATGTGGGTTCAGGACTTCGAGTTTGAAAGTCTTTTTACACGTGCTTTGTTGTTGTTGCTAACTCATTGGTCTATTCTATATTTTTCAGGTACTGATATCTCTGGTGGAAAGAGAAGGAGAAGTCTCAGAGGAGAGGAGAGGAGAGGAGAGCGCAAAGGATGTGTCCTCTGACAGTAGAGAAGGTGCTTTGGTTCTAAAAGCATTGGGATTCAATATAAGTACATAGATATACATTGCAGCTCGTGATATATATAGGATGTAAGAAAGCCATCAGATGTAATCTTTTGAATCCATTCAATTTTCATGACAACTGACAAAGTAGTGCCATAAATAACATATATGTGATTCTTAACTTACTATGTTGAGTTTGCAGGTATCTCATTTTTAAGAAAACAGCTCGACCACAAGAGATTCAAGGAGCTACTGGAGTTGCATCACAACAAGCATGTGGGATCAGTTTGTAATAGCTGTCAAGGAAGCTCCTGAGAGAAGAACATGAACACCAACACATCCAAGAATTGTTTTTTTTTTAAGTATCTAAGAGTAATCTCTTATAAACCTAAGGAGGAATATTACTTTTACGCAGACCTTCATTAACTTCTTTGTGAAGGTACAAATTGCCATGACATATTTGGTCACTGAAATTCCAGTCATGTTTTTATCTCATTGCCTCAGAAAGAGAACAAAATAACTTGAAAATGTGCTGCGTCAATAAGTAGCTCATTCCCCGAATTTTTTTTTTCTATTTTTGTCCTAGGCTTTTTTAGTTTTTTTTTTTTCTGTATAATTACTGATTTTTATTTATTTGTTTTTATGTATGTTAAGATGTAACTAAAACAAGATTATGTATCTCATATTATAGACATTTCAAAAAAGATCACTTGTGGCAAATAGTAACATACATATGGTGGTCTCTCTCAACTATTATGTGTCAAGATTGATTCAATACGATGCGTTCTGAGACCTAACCAGTTAAGATTTTCTTTAATTTTGGTCTACATGCGAGAGCTATAAGCTAATACTAATTTCCAAAAGATGATTTCCCCTTGCTGAATGTAAATGGGTCAAATATTTATATGAGTTACATATGGACATGAAAAATATAAGGAGAAAAAAAGATTGTGAGGCAAAATTGTCACCCTGGATATTAAATAAAAGGTTTTTTCGAACAAACCAACTATAACTTTTACAATATTAATATTAAAGATTTATTTCTTCTCTCTGATAAATTGCTAATCTATATTATAATAGATCAGTTTTTGCTCACTACTCAGCACGCCACATCATTATTTTGTGGACCCCACTTTTAAAAATGTAAAAAAGTGTCAAGCTCATGGCTCGAATCTGAGTTTTTTGAGATATAAACACCAACATTTATACCACTAAGCTAACTGATACCTTTGTACATTGATGGCCGAACCTAATATATATTTATGAAGGTCGGAAGCCCTTGCTTCTTCGGCTTCCTCTGAGGGTCGGACCTACAAGTGTGTTATGGGTTTTATTTTTAAATGGGATTCATCACGTTATATGAAAAAAAGCTTAAGTTTGCAACAATTATGGTTTTCCTATATTGTAAACTGTTGTAGTTTAATATGGGTTCTTTTCATCATTGTCTCAAACCAGCCTGAGTTACAGAGTTGCGCCGTGTGTATGTTCGTAATCTATTTTTTCACCGGTGAACTCTTCATGTCCCCATCTTAAATCGCTTGATCATAAATGTTCCTGATTTGTAGCCCCTCTGTAAACCATATATATATGATTCTCATCTTTGATGAACTCAATCTGCATCTCCACAAAACTCATTGATTCCTCTTAGCTTTAACCATCTTCTAGAAAATGTTTCTCTCTGCCTCTCCAGTTCGTCAAACCGGCGTCTCGGCGTCCGTCACTCAACCTTCGAGTCTCTCCGTCTTGGTCTTAATAGTCAGAGCATAGCCTCTGGCTTCTTCCGCTTCTGGGATTCCCTGAACTTCAAGAAAGACAGGGAGTTTGTAGGAATCACGGTTTTTTTCCTCGATGAAAAGGTAAGTTAATCTTCGATCTATCACACTTATTTAACATAATTGTTTTAATTTATTTCCTGATTCTTTGTTGGATAATACTATTTGCAGATTCTGTGATTCATGGGTTTACTCCCGTCGGACATGCTAATCATTACATGATATCTTTGAAAGCAGATTCTATTGTGAAAGTCGATCGTTTTGAGGTTACTAGGTGCTCCAAGTGATTGCGAACACAAACCATTGGTAAACATAGCATATTTGGCAGCTCCAAGCAACATTACAATCAGGCAAATTCAAGTGGAATGACATACCAACAACTGAAACTGGTAATTAGTCAACAACTTATCCCATATTTTCCTTATCTGAAAAAATCTACTGTGTTTCTGATCTATTTTTTCATCTACGCAACTTTAGCCTCTGTCATGGATAGCTATCTCCCAAGAATTGCATTGACTATGGTTTATGGGAAGAAAAAGATTTTGCTCTTGAAAAAAGACCGTGACAACCCTGTTGTAAGATTTTAGTTTGTGCAGAACAAAAAACCTTGATTTATTTTCTATTTAGTATAGTGATAGTTGTTGACAATCATTAGTTATTTGCCAATATGCTTTTTATGCGGCATTTCAGAACTCTCCATTCCAAGCGGAACAGCAGATGGAAGCTAATTTTTCTGGAAGCTCCTCGACTTCAAGAAAGAATCAGAAAATATATGTTGGTGGGAGGTTAATCAAGGGAATACTTCAGAGAAGTGAGATGGCCTAACCAGACTTCATCTTTTGTACAGCCTGAGCAAAGAGTGGAACCCACAAATCACGAGAGAAGAAAAAACAAAATATGAAATTAACATATTCAGATCTTCTCTCTTGCATGTCTAACATCTGAC
>NC_027756.1:44874443-44888129 GCF_000695525.1 Brassica oleracea var. oleracea | reverse complement strand
GATTCAAGGCCCAGTTATTTTGAAACCCTAACATTTTAAATCCAAATTTATTATCTTTTTCCATGCACTATTTGATTTATATACAAACAACTACCTAAGTAAACACTAACAAGTTCCATCACCCTCAACTTTGAACATATAAGATATAAAAATATCAACATATGACTTCGTCGTTCATTCTTATATCAAACTCATCAACCTATGTAATATCCAAAGTCCCATCAATCACATTATAGATAAAAAACAATAAAATCTCGTAAACAAAACTATACAATACACCTATAATGTAGTCGACCCCGCGCTTGCGCGGGGACTATTCATCTAGTTACCAATATAGTTCATATAAATTCGAAACCGAAATCATAACGAACCTCACTCAATATGTGTTACATCAAGAAGACAACCATATTGTTTTATTTATTTACATTATTTTAATTAGTGTATAGCTTTAAGAGATTAATGGATTTTTAATAAGACTAATGAATATAACTATGTATTAAAATTTATTTTGGATAAAATATTTCAAATTTTTAATAAAAATACTCTATCCGTTTCATTTTAGTTGTTATTTTAGGTTTATGCACACAATTTAAGAAAACATTAAATTTTGTATATTTCAAAAATAAAAACATCATTACTTATACATTTAACTATATTTCAACCAATAGAAAACTAACTCGAGAATATTGTTAATAAATTTTGCATTGAAATTATAAAACCATACTTATTTTGAAACAAAAAATTTCTATACAACGACAACTAAATTGAGACGGAGAGAGTAACAAACTTTAGATAAACCTTACAATGTTAACATAAATTTAAAAGAATTTATATGCGAAATATACAGATTTAAATTCTTTTTTTCATATTTTAAAATATTTTTTCTATTTAATTATTTTAAGTTATGAAATTTTTGTACCAAAATTACAGAAATAATATTCTTAATATCTGTTACAAATAAATTGCTTATACATACATAAACTATTACATAATAACTACGTCGAACAAGACACAAATAATGGTGTTATATAGTTACATGATATAACACATCAAGCTATAACTAATCTATTTATTATTAATTGTTTAAACCGAATACATATATATATAATATAAAATGAAAATATCTGCGCATCCGCGCGGGTCAATCTCTAGTATTAATTAAGCTTACTCTACTGTGGTGTACTATGAGTCTATGACTTATGTCATTATTTTTTCAAACAGTTTTTAGTTTTTCATTAGGGGTATAAAAGTCCGCATTTTCTACGTGTATTAACTTATATGCATTTTAACAATTTTTTTCACTCATTCTTACACAAAGTTTGGAGCATCATCACTACAATACTCTAGCATGCATTAGATTATCCTGATTTTATAACTTCTTAGTTTTCTTTTTGATTGATGTTCATCTTATTTTTGTCTAAATTTGCATTAAAAAAAATGTAATAAGGGGGGGCGGGGGGACTAAGTAGTATTGAATATTGATATATAAGTAACAAAACTAACAGCTATATGAAAATTTATATGCTGCATGCAAAAAAAAATTCTTAGTGATTTGATACTCCAATATATAATCTTCATATTCTCTGCTAATATATACATATAATCTACAAAGAAATTGATAGGTTTATAATATATATTGCAGTTGGAAAAATCACACATTAACTCATATATGATTTTTTTTTATCTTTTGATATGAGGATACATATATGTTGCATAAAAATATATTAGAAGTTCAATTCAGTTTAAAAGTATTTTTCGGCGGGGGGGTTACTAATTCAATCATTGATGTATCACTGGTTTTTATCGGTGATTTAACATGTTTTAATTAGAACTTATAATGAAATTCAAGCTGGTTTATTTACGGGTGTAGGATTTACCGTTTCGAAAGATTAATTGAATATAAAACATTGATTTTATCTAAATTAAAACAATGAAAACTATAAAATATAATTACATAGAATTTTTTTTTAAAAAGGTTGACCACAATATATGTATATATGTGTTTTAATCTATGTGTTGGCATAAATACAAATTATGCTTATAGGAAATTAAAATATAGAAAGTATATACGATGTTTAATGTATGATTGTTATATTTTTTACAACAAAAAATAGTCATGCGCTTTGGAAGTGCAGATTAAAATCTAGTTGTATATTATTCATGCAAGTTTTAGAAAATACTTAAGCTCATGCATTATAACATCTAGAAGGCTGCATGCATAGTTCTAAACAAGTAGATAGGAAATACTATGGAAAAATAAAAAATATTACGTTAGTTGAAATATACTTTATCCTCTTATTTTGCTACTGCGGTTTCATACATAATAACGATATATTTTCCCACTATCTTTTTCTTTTTCATTGGAAATACAAAGAAAAATAAAATAATTCAAAACCTATTTTATTTTATTTGGGTTAGCCAGTCTCAATCCTCGCTTGGTCATCGCAATTGTGTGAGGAACCGAATCACATCCATTTGGTATTAGTTCGGAAAAACCTAATTCGATCACTTTAATATATATCATGATCATTAATTTTATATTGCAAAACATAACTAAAACAACCTGTAAAACACCCGTATTCTCTAAAATAAAATAATAAATAATAATCCTGAAATCTCTATTTTATTAATCCTCATAAACAGTCTCCAAACCCCATAGCTCTAATAAAAAAGATAAATCTCGAAATATCGATAAAAGCATAGAAACCGCAAGTCTGAAAAAGGAAAAATAAAAGTCCCAAATCCGATAACAATCACTCCTGCTCGTCACTCTCGCCTGAGAGGGGGAATGAATGAGAGGTGAGCAACAGGGGACTTACTCCGTGAAGTATGGTATGCTAAACCGCAAACCACTGACTCAGTACATAGCTCTACGGCCGTGTAGGCCTAGCTCTAGCATGAAACAAACACAGTGTCTAATACACCACATAAAACATCCAGTGAGCTGATAGTACATGCTACTCAGTGCACCCCACATTTCCTCGTAAGGATATATGTATATCTCCAGGCGTAAAGTAGTCCATCTCTGCACTCCCACAATTTACGCATCAGGGACTGATACAACGTCTTTGTACCACCCGTAATCTCACTGCCCGTTGGCGGCTTACACAAAGGTCTCTATTCACCCGCAATCACACTGCTCGTCGGCGGTTTACACAAACGTCTTTGTGCACCCGCAATCCACACAAACAGACATATATATATATATTGCAGTTTTAACATCACCCCCCAATTCATTCAACCGTTGAATCCTCTATTATCATATTTCTAGATTAACAATCAATAATAATAACAATAAACAAACAAAACTTTCAAACAGACTCAATTCACGGAGACAGATCATATTTCGAAACTAAACTTTCCATAATAGTAGTACTAAACTAGCTCGGGATTTAACAGAATAGCCCTCACCTTAGCCAATAAAGAGACTCGGAAACGGATCAAAAACAAATGGGGTGACTTGATCATCAAGAAAACTAAAGTTTCCCCATGAATCTCGATCTTGTTAAGGACACACCAGAACGGAAAAGAATAGAGGAAAAACAATTAGTCATGATTAAATAATAATAATCTAGGGTTTAAGAAATTTGCAACACAAGAAATCAATATAATCTCTTTTAACCTTCGCGGCTTGGAATCGTAGTGGCAGATCTCATCCCAACAAAGGGCATGGCCCTCTCCGGTGACTCACGGTTGAGGATCACGGCTGGTCAGACTGAAACGGCTCCGTTCGTGGTGCTTGGTGTACATGCTATTCAATGCACCCCGCATTTCTTCATAAGGATATATATATATCTCCAGGCGTACAGTAGTCCATCTCTGCACTCCCACAATTTGCGCGTCGGGACTGATACAACGTCTTTGTACCATCCGCAATCTCACTGCTCGTCGGCGGCTTACCCAAACGTCTCTGTTCACCCGCAATCACACTGCTCGTCGGCGGTTTCCACAAACGTCTTTGTGCACCCGCAATCACACTGCTCGTCAGTGGCTTACACAAACGTCTTTGTGCAACCGCAATCCACACAAACGAACAAATATATATATATATCAGTTTTAACATCACTCAATTCATTCAACCGTTGAATCCTCTATTATCATATTTTTGGATTAACAATCAATAATAATAATAATAAACAAACAAGACTTTGAAAGAGACTCGATTCACGGAGACGGATCATATTTCGAAACTAGACTTTCCATAATAGTAGTACTAAACTAGCTCGGGAATTTAGAGAATACCTTCACCTTAGCCAATAAGGAGAGTCGGAAACGGATTGAAAAACAAACGGGATGACTTGATCATCAAGAAAAGTAAAGTTTCGCCATGAATCTCGATCTTGTTAAGGACACATCAGAACGGAAAAGAATAGAGGAAATAATTAAATAATAATAATCTAGGGTTTAAGAAATTTGCAACACAAGAAATCAATATAATCTCTTTTAACCGTCGTGGCCTGGAATCGTAGTGGCGGATCAGCCCCAAAAGGGCATGGCCCTCTCCGGTGACTCACGGTTGAGGATCACGGCTGGTCAGACTGAAACGGCTCCAGTCGTGGTGCTTGGTGTTTTTGATGCGTGCCGGTGGCGTCAAGATGCGATAGCTCCAGCTCGTACATCTCTTCTCCACGGTGACAACGGATCTCTAGTAACACGAGCCATTCCTCCGGTGAAGGCGCTGGCTCCAGTGGCATGGCTCACGGTTAATGATGGTGTGGACAGCACGGTGATGGTGAGACGGTGGCTCCGTCCTGGTTGTCTCGTCTCCACGCTTGGACATAGAAACCACAAAGGAAAGTCATGGATCGATGAAGCAATGGAGAAGAAGAAAATGATAAGAGAGGAGGAAGAAGAAGAAGGTATGGACAGAGAGATAAGTAAATTAAGGGAGGCGGCTCACGTTCTTTTGACAAAGGAAGGGATACACAAATATATAATAGTATAGAAACATATATACACGATTAATAATAGAATTTTTAACCTTAAAACCCCTCAACTATGTTTGTTTTGGGTAAAAACCCCCAAACTAAGTTTTTAACGTAAAAGCTCCCAAGCTAACTTTATTTAATGAAGTAAACCATAACAAGACATAATTACCAATAATACCGGTAAATCTTTAGTTTAGGGGTTTCTATATTAAGTAAACATAGTTGAGGGGTTTTACCATTAAAAATCAAAAAATCAAAATTTTATAATATTATCTAAAAATTAGTAACTTAAATTTTCAAAATTAGCATTTTTAATTTTTTTTTGTAAATATATGAGTTTGATGTGTTTTTAACATCAACATTATATATGTATAAATTAAAAATGTAAAAAAAGAGAAAATATAACAAAAATTATATAAAGAATTTAGACGCAGTAAGACTTTCTTCCCTAACTTCCGAATCAGACATATTCCAAGAGCACAAAATACTATGGCGAACAAGCTTGCAAGTGGTAAGAGGAGTTCTCCTTCAGCTATGTTATATGTCGATTCAATACTTTCGGTTTGGCTTTCTGAATCGCGCGGTCCAGTTACTTAGTTCTCGCTTATGTTGTCAGAAAAAATTACTAATTTTTAAATAATATTATAAAATTTTGATTTTCTTTGTTTTTTTAAATTTTTAATGGTAAAACCCGTCGACTATGTTTACTTATATGCATTTCTCCCTTATTCTAGAATACTAAGAGTCTGAGACCAAACAAAATAAAGTTTGATAATCAAACATTCATTCAAACGATGGCTCTGTCAACCTCTCAACTTTTTGCCTTGTTCTCTCTGCTATTTACTTCCCAATCAAAACGTACATATTTATATATTTTCTCTCATGCTAAGTTATTTACAATGTTGCGTTTATTTGAGATTTTTGCTACACACGTTTTCATTTTAATTTAAGAACAGTATTAGTCACTCATGTTGGATAATATGCTCGTGGAAACTTAACATATTATTAGATGTTTAATACGTTAAGATAAACACAATAAAAAAACCTAAAAATAGGAAAAAAAAATTTCTATTTAGGTTAGGTTTATGTTTTCCATATCTCACATGTTAAAGAAAATTGTCTTTCATATAATAGAGGTCTAATGGATAGGTGTTTCATAAGATCAATAAGATTGAGATAAGGGATCTAAGAGAAACATTGAGAGCTATAGTTTTGAGTAGTTTCTAAAGCTAATAAAGAAAAGTTGTTCTTTATAATTCTTGTGTTTTTAGAGATCTCTGAGATTTGAATTGGTATCAGAGCCTCAGGTTGGAGACTCGATCTAAGCTTAAGTTGTAGCTTAAGATCCTGGTGCTTGTGAACAAGAGATCGCGACGGCAAGATGGCTGACGTGACTAGGGCTTCACGCACGAAGGACTTTGGATCTACATCCATCCAATGTCTGATGTTGTCATCGACAAACTACATAGTTTGGTCGATGAGGATGAAGGTTCTACTTCGTGTTCATGAAGTGTGGGACACGATCGAACCTGATTCAGATGATCAAAAGAAGAACGATGTTGCGATAGCTCTTTTGTTTCAATATGTTCCCGAAATATTTTGTAATCGGATCAATGGTATCAGATCACAGGTTAATAGTGAGTTTTTGGGTTTTTACCGGGTTATATCAGATTTTTAGTTAACAAAATTTTCATTAAATCCAAACCAGATTATATACAATGTATCGGGTCTATAGGTTCAACCATGAATCTAGGTCAGATATGAAAACAAATCTTAAAACTCAAACATTATTATAGAACAACTACCATATTTCGAACAAATACTATATTTTGAAGAGAAAAAAAAACAAATGATAAAAACCTAAAAAATCAATTGTTATGGTTTAGAAGAAAAATAATGGTAATTTGTAAATCAGTTTTCGATTTATAAATGAAAAACAAACAAACCCGCATTTTTTTAGTTTTGAGATAAAGTCTTAAAATCATTTAGTTAGAAAGTTTCAATATCTAATATTACTTTTTAAAATTATTACAGATTTTAATTTATTTGTTATTATAAAAAACGTGTATGGGCTATGAAATGGATTATATATAAACATAACTCATTTAATTAATTAACAAATTTGGGTCGTATCTAATTTATTTCACAAACATGGGCTAAAATAAGAAAATCTGCAATCCAATGTATATGTAAATACGAAGTTTTCTAACCTTAAATCTATGTTCACTCAGATTTATATAAAAGTAATGCTACCGACTTGGTTTTTTTTGTTACATGTAGTCATATTCAAAATACATGCATATAATAGTAACATGTTGCTAAGGATGTAACGTGATGAGCAACGTGATACAAAATAAAACAAATGGAGGATGTAATGTATGATTTGCCAGAATGTTAAAAATTACTTGTTGTACAACACCAAGTCCGTTTAAATGTAATGATAGACCCAAAAACCGAAAGACAATAATGCCATTTATGAAATTTTTAGTTTGTTCATAAATTTAGGATAATTTTGGAAAACTGAAGTATTTCATTAAGGGCAATAAATGGAAATGGTTCCTTTTAATGGTATTGATTAAAAAGTAACACAACAATCATCAAATATATATTTTATTATAGCAATAATCTGCATGAAATCTTTAACTCCAAAGTTTCAGACAGCATGCGTCCAGGACACAACAGCAGCATATAGTAACCCAACTGCCAATAGACAAGACCAGCTTAGATTAAACTGTGAGCCTTTTTTGTTTCTTTGCGATTATTATTATGTTGAGAATATGAGAGAATGAAATAACTAAAATAAGAACACTCTTTCTTACGTAAAAAATAAGCTGAATATTTTTTTCAAAAAAAAATTGTCTGAGTAGTGTATAAATATTTTGCAAAAGATTAACGTATGATTAGAAGCACTTATTAGTCTACAAAATAAAATTCTTTTTTTTTTGAATGAACGTAAATACAAAATAAAATTCAAAGGGTTTTGTTAAGTTTATAAATATATGAAGAACGTTTTCTTTAATTAGTTAAACGAACAAAGATAAATATGTACCATCGGTTTAAAAACCCATCAACTTCACCCTTGGACTTCGTCTCCACTGACGATACCCGAGGATCACCAACCACAGCATCTCTGGTCGGATAACCAATCGGCGGTGGACTTGTGTACGGCCCCTGTGAAGGTTTTTCCACTACGGCTAAAAATGATTATTAGGTTATATAACGAATTGGTGTTGATGGAATAACGGTTGGATATAAGGATATCGATCGATCTCGGATTATAAAGAATTAACTGAAGAATTAGAAAGATTACCCGAAGATTGATTCATTCTAACTCAATGATAAGTGGGGAGCTGAGTATTATGTATAGGAGAGAGTGTTGTGGTTTTAATGTAAAGGAGACGAATATTAAGAAGTCTTATGAACTACATACTTGTCAAAGGTTGGTGGTGTATATATATATATATATATATATAAATAGCTAGAGTTTATGAAGTTCTGGATAAGAAAAGCAGCTATAGACTTGTATTGTATTAAAATATATCCAACATTTTCTAAGATATATATAAAATATATTATTCCAAATTGGCAATTGAAACTGTGAAATAAAATATCAGTTGAGAATTAGAAGTTAGAAATCAAGTTATTTTTGGTACAATATCTAACTAAATCTCTTATAAAGTTTCTTACTAGACCAAAAAAAGGAAAACAAGTTTGAATTCAAAAAGCCAAGGTGTCTTAGAGTTGACCATATAGGATTTTCATGAGTAGAAATTCATTTTGGGTTTATCTTTATAATTTGACCAAAGATATATTTTTTTTTGGTAAAAATGTTAAGATTTGATTATCGGATTTCAATTTTTTACAGAAAAACAGAGAAGACTAGAAAGAGAGAAATGAAAAACAACTAAACAAACACTCTAGCTAAGCTAAGCATGGACTAATACAACGAGAAGAGCAACAGACCAAGGGAATATCAAACTCGGTACAAAAATGCTTGCCACAAAAAAGAGAGCTAGAAGTTAAAACGAGATCATGTACCCGGTAAAAATTGGCTTGCCCGATGAACATGTCTAAAAGATTGAGCTCACCAAGAACAGCTTGCAAAAGACCTCATAATCTGCATCCACATGGACAGAGAGAAAGACCCGAGACCAGCATGTAACACCTTCGATCCGGATTAAGTCAAAGTTAATTAGTTGGCCATGCACCAATCAAACAAGAACATGCACGGCGAACTAAAGAACTCTAACCAGATCGAAGATATTACTATATACTCTTAAACATTCGACCAGAGGTTCCCAGATTAGATTTAAAATCCCAAGATCAAATATCCAAGAATGGGTTTCCTAGCGATCTCAAGTTAAGGCTTTGCAACCTGAATTTGAAATCGTTAGCTAGTTCGACCCGGACTAAGACTAGTATCATATGGAATCCAGAAATTTTACAAACCTTTCTTATTCATATATCCTTTAGTTTCAACTACATCAAAACAATTATATATGCTCAGCCGATATTCAAAGCTAAATCGTACATATTACAAAACGTACATGTTTGCAAAAAGTAGCAAATCTACACCAACAGCTTTGTGTTCCTCCAATCCCGAATGGAACCTACTACGGTTTACCTGCTAAAAAAAGAGTCTAATGAGCAACTAATTTGCTCAGTGACTCGGTTTCCTAACAATTAAATCACCCTCCCCCCCCCACAATATGCATCAATCATCAAGCAGTAGAGATTAATTATTTTAAGCAATATAAAATGCAAAACTTAAAGCAATCAAGTAATCCAATCATCCACTCTTCACAAGTGGATATATCTTCATAGATCGTCGAGGACTGCTTTCGCCATTTGTTCCAATCTCGATACAAAGTCCATCCTACATCCCTTCTTGCGCCCATTGACTCTAAACACAAAATCTTAAAATCTAATGACATGAAACTCACACTTGCCTCATCGTCATGCAGCCACACGGTCGAGGGTAGCTAACCCTATCACATGTGTCTTCGTGTTCTGCTCGGAACTGATTTAGGCCCCAGATAAGGTACGGGCCTCAAGTGGACACCAACGACTCTCACGACTCTCCACCCGAGTGTCGGACCCTCACAGATCATTCCTAATTCGAAGACTGTAGCTTTGCGGGTTTCCCCGTTAATACATGCTCAAACATGTTATACTATCCGAGCCGAGGCCCCAATAATATAACGCAATCATACAAGTATATGCATCACAATAAAAAATACATCACAATTATGTTATACCCCCGAGCCGAGGCGCGAATGATATAACTTAATATCTTTCACAAGCAACAATCATCCCCTATATATTAATCCTAGAGCATTACAACATGTTTTCGTAGTGACGTGTCATCACTAAGATGATTCTTAGAATCCTTAGAAAAACAAGTTGGTCCATATAAATATATATTATACTTTTTATTAAACTAACTATCAAATTGATTAGTAGTGTACAAAAGAATATTCACAATTATTTCCTTAAATAAAAGCTACGGAATTACCTAATATGATTAACATATAAATGACAATTAATGATTATGAATAATACATATTTGATAATAATATTTGCATCCTCTCTCTTTTTTTTAATTTTATATTATTAAAAGAATTGACCAATCACATTAAGTATATACAAAAAAATCGAGTTTTTCTTATATGTTATATTTTCAATTTTTTAAAACGACTATAAATTACTAAAAATGGTAAAGTCCCACATTGAAATTTTTGTGATCAATGATTGACATTTTTTGTTCAAGAAAAATACAAATGATCATAAATCATATGAATATGAAGTCTCATTAATAGATATTCATATTATATATATATATATATATATATATATTAATATTAATATCATTTAAATTAAATTATATACTACATAAATATCTTAATTTAAAAATTTGTAGTGAAAAATAATTGAGATCTTAATATTTTAATTTTGAAATTTGTATTGAAAAATATCAAAATAAAAGTTTTGTGATTAACGGTTTAAATTTTTGCTACAGCAAATATACAAATGTTAATAAAATCATATGAGTAGGAAGTGTCAATAATAAATATTTATATTAAAATATACTATTTATATGTCAATATCACTAGAGTTTAATTATATAGCATATAAAGTAAATAAAATGGTTTTTTGATTTATTTACCAAAAACATGATTGTAAATAAACAAAAGTTATTAGTTTGATTTATGTGTTTACTCTAATGTATATATATTTTATGTATACATATTAGTTTTTAAATAGGTGGTTTCTAATATTTTATTTGATCATGACAATGCCAAAAATACACTTCTTTATATCAAAGTGATTTTTAATGTTGGAAGCACTTTAATGTATTATTTCATTCAAATTAAACAATAGTCTTGTTTTTTATTCCTAAAAAGCTTTTAATGAAATATCATGACAAGATTTCAATCAACTTCTTTTGAGTTTGTTCGAAGAATGAGAGATTTGATCGTTCGTCTAATATCTGTTTCTCCCTAATACTCTATCTAGCTATATTATAATTGTAAGAATTGGTGAATATATACTAGACAAAAATTTATGTTTTGAGTCTTCACTTATATTCTATAATAGCTTGATATATTAGATTTGAACACTAACCTATGAATAGAGTCTTCAAAAATTTGATTCTTAGATATGTATCTGGAGTGGAAGAAAAAAAACTATCAGTGAAACAGAAACTAGAACGAAAACACAATTTTGAGGTAGAAAATGAAATCACTTATGGAGAGTCAATAGTAAACATATCGAGATCAGAAATCCTAATTCCCTTTGTCATTTTACAATCGATGTTGCATATCTGGTTTTGGTGATTTGTGTAAGCCGCAAAACTTAATTTTTTTTGTGCATATGAAATCTCAAAAATAATTAAAATGAGCTGTAATACGTTAACTCTTCAACAATGATGATACATTTAAGAGACCAACATTCGTCATTTTACAATCGATAAAGATCGTAGTGTTGCAAAATGTTAAAACCATTTAATGAACAAACATTAGTATAAAAACTCACCACGCATGCGCGTGGGTTATCATATAGTTATCAATATATTTCTAAACACACAACCTAACAACGCATCAATCAATACTCTTGTTTTGCAGGCCAAACCGCACAATCAACAATTTAAACCCTTAACCAAGACTCACCTCAACACTTAGGTGAAAGTTCCAGACTGCAAATGCTCCTATGTCGCGGCCGGTTTCGCTCTAAGCTTCTATTGGGAAAACTCTAGAACGTTATAAATCTAAACAAAGGAAGGGTAGGGTAAGAAAGACTATCTAAGAAAAAAAAGCTAATTAAAAAAGAAAGCTAAAGACCGAAAATTTACCTTAAGGCTCGGATGCTCTCGGGTGACTATGGTCGGATTTTAGATGTGGGGAATGAACTAAGAGGGTGGTCTGCTATTTATAGGCTAGATAATGAGTTCATGGGAGGTATAGATCATGCATGGCAAGCAGAAGGTGTCCCTGCCTCCCAAACCAACCACTAGGAGAAATATTTGGAGAGGTATAGTGCCACCTTGCCGACAGAGTATTGAACATGCGACCACCTTCATATGTGGTCGTCTGTGAGAATCTCAAGGAACCAGTAGGCCACCTTCGTATGTTTTGACTAAATATTTGTTGTGAAAATTATATTTTTCTAGTAAATGATATATCTGTCAGTCGTTAAAATGAATGGACTTAGTGTATTGAGATTTGATAACCAGATTTTATTCATTGACTAAATATTTGTTATGGAAGAATCTTGTTATCGAATTTCAATACATTAAGTTTCATTCATTTTAATGATCGACAGAAGTATTATTTACTAGAAAATTGAGTATTCCTTTTGTTACCTATATATATATATATATATGCATTTCTCCCTTATTCTAGAATACTAAGAGTCTGAGACCAAACAAAATAAAGTTTGATAATCAAACATTCATTCAAACGATGGCTCTGTCAACCTCTCAACTTTTTGCCTTGTTCTCTGCTATTTACTTCCCAATCAAAACGTACATATTTATATATTTTCTCTCATGCTAAGTTATTTATCAATGTTGCGTTTATTTGAGATTTTTTCTACACACGTTTTCATTTTAATTTAAGAACAATATTAGTCACTCATGTTGGATAATGCTCGTGGAAACTTAACATATTATTAGATGTTTAATACGTTAAGATAAACACAATAAAGAAACCTAAAAATAGGAAAAGAAATTTTCTATTTAGGTTAGGTTTGTGTTTTCCATATCCCACATGTTAAAGAAAATTGTCTTTCATATAATAAAGGTCTAATGGATAGGTGTTCCATAAGATCAATAAGATTGAGATAAGGGATCTAAGAGAAACATTGAGAGCTATAGTTTTGAGTAGTTTCTAAAGCTAATAAAGAAAAGTTGTTCTTTATAATTCTTGTGTTTTTAGAGATCTCTGAGATTTGAATTGGTATCAGAACCTCAGGTTGGAGACTCGATCTAAGCTTAAGTTGTAGCTTAAGATCCTGGTGCTTGTGAACAAGAGATCGCGACGGCAAGATGGCTGACGTGACTAGGGCTTCACGCACGAAGGACTTTGGATCTACATCCATCCAATGTCTGATGTTGTCATCGACAAACTACATAGTTTGGTCGATGAGGATGAAGGTTCTACTTCGTGTTCATGAAGTGTGGGACACGATCGAACCTGATTCAGATGATCAAAAGAAGAACGATGTTGCGATAGCTCTTTTGTTTCAATATGTTCCCGAA
>NC_027756.1:44869719-44871864 GCF_000695525.1 Brassica oleracea var. oleracea | reverse complement strand
GTTCAAAGCTGATATGTTGGAGATGTGACAAGCCTGGTCACTACACAATTGTCTGTCCCGAGAAGACATAGAAGAATCAAGAAACCAACCTAAACGAGACAGAAGAGGCCGATGCACTCTATGTACACGAGGTGGTGTTTTTGAACGAAGATAAGGTGATTCCGAAGAATCTTGATATCGACAAAGGCAATGCAAGTTTCTGGTATTTGGATAATGGAGCGAGCAATCACATGACAGGGAACAAGGAGTTCTTCTCGAGCACCAAAGGGAAGGTGAAGTTTGGTGATGGATCGTGTGTTGGTATTGTAGGAAAGGGTGTGGTTACCTTTGTGTGCAAGACTGGAGAGAAGAAGACACTCAAGGACATATACTACATAACTGACCAGAAGCACAACATATTGAGTCTTGGCCAAGCAACAGAAAAAATATGTGAGGTTAACATGAAAGATGTCTACTTAACGCTCACAGATTTGCATGGAAGGTTACTAGTTCGTGTGACAAGATCTCCAAACCGTCTCTACAAGACCCCTATGGAGATAAGCTACACGGAGTGTTTACATGTCAGGGACGTAGATGCTACATGGAGGTGGCATGCTCGACTAGGACATATAAGCTATGGAGTGATGAACAACATGGTAATTAAGGAGATGGTCGTAGGAATGCTGTGTGTAACACACGAAGAAAGCGTGTGTGACGCATGTCTTGCTGGGAAGAAAATCAGAGATTCATTCCCGACTAAGGCCATGGTTCGTACATCAAAGCCATTGGGATTATTGCTTGGAGATTTGTGTGGACGAATCGCACCACCAACGCCAGCAGATAATCGTGAGGCATTCTATCGGTTCAAAAGATTTCACACCGATAGAGGAGGAGAGTTTGCCTCAGATGAGCTCAATCTAGTTTGTGAAGAAAATTGGATTGAAGCTATGGCAGACAAGTTGGAGTTTATCACAAGAAACAAGATATGGGAGCTTGTAGATAGACCGACTGGTTCTGAGAAGAAAGAAGAAGAAGATCGAGTGTATGTGTTACACAAGGCTCTATATGGGTTACGTCAGGCACCCATGGCATGGAATGTAAAACTCTATCAGGTTCTCAAAGAGATGAGATTTGAGAAGTGCACGAAGGAACCATCAGTGTACCGCAAGAATGAAGGAGGAGACGTCTTGATCATAGCCATCTACGTTGATGATCTATTTGTGACAGGAACTTCGCTTAAGGTAATTAGGCAATTCAAGGAGGAGATGTCTAAGAAGTTCGAGATGTCAGATCTAGGTAAGTAATATACTACCTTGGCATAGAGGTGATTCAAGGAGCAGACAGAATAAAACAAGGAAGGTATGCTCAAGGAATCATGTATGACACAAAAGTGGAAGTGTGTAACACGACTCCCGCAGGGGTATGTGACACAAAGATGGAAGCGTGTGACCCACGTACCACTAGAGTCAAGGTTAAAGATCTCAAAGGCTGAAGATGAACGAGAGATAGATGTCAATTTTGACACATGTCAATTTTTTTTTACAAAATTCAAACAATTAAATTTTTACTACAATTTTCTGTAGACCAAAAAATAACGCGATTTTCCATTTCAAATATTTTGTAACTGCAAAAGAGTTCATATTTTCTCTCAAATTACCATTATCACGTTTCATGATTAATTCATTAACTTCCATTGTCAACTGTTTTGTCTTTCACATAACATTCAAACAACGATTATTTTCCATATTTCTTCTTCTTCTTCTTCGAAAAACAAGAAGCAGAGCTTTTTTTTGCTAATAAATAAATCAGAATGCTGTTTCACAGAGTATTAATATAAGAAGTTGAAGTTATTTTCAACATGAAAAGATATTCAAACTTTTTTTTGAAAAATGTATACACATCTATATCTAAAATTATAAAAAGGATGAAACTCAGCTTTGGTTTCAGATGGTAAAATATTCTCAATTCAATTTTGATTTTTTTTTAAATTTCAGGATTTTCTTTATTTTGTTTTGGTCAATAACTTTACATGTTTTATGTTTATTTCTCGATTTATACTTTAAAAGTATTTACAAACTAAACTGAATGTTTCAATATTTATATACTATATTTTAATACTGGTATACATCTCACCTTTCTATAAAAACAATCTTTAAAACATATATG
>NC_027756.1:44867374-44869619 GCF_000695525.1 Brassica oleracea var. oleracea | reverse complement strand
TGCAATAATTTTTTATGTGTTGCAATACTATTATTTTCTTGTAGTGATCAGGTGGGAGAAAAAACTGCATCAAAAGAGATCTGGAACGCCATCAAGTCGCGACACCTAGGAGTTGATCGTGTACGGGAGGCGAGACTTCAGACGTTGATGACGGAGTTTGATAGGTTGAAGATGGATGATAATGATACGGTCGATGACTTCGCGGGGAAGATATCGGGCCTATCATTCAAAGCAACCTCGTTGGTAGAAAACATAGAAGAATCCAAGATGGTCAAGCAGTTCTTGAAGGGTCTTCCGAGACACAAGTATATCCAGATCGTAGCATCACTTGAGAAAGTCCTAGATCTCAACTCAACGGGGTTTGAAGACATAGTTGGAAGGCTTAAAGCGTACGAGGAGCGTGTAGGAGAAGAAACTCAGAAAGAAGACCAAGGGAAGCTGATGTTTTCGAACAATGAAGAGCATAGTCAGAGGGGCTATGAGAATTCCCGTGGTAGAGGAAGAGGAAGGAATGGTAGAGGCAGAGGTTGAGGCAGGTCACACGAGAATTCCCGTGGTAGAGGAAGAGGAAGGAATGGTAGAGGCAGAGGTTGAGGGAGGGGCTATGAGAATTCCCGTGGTAGAGGAAGAGGAAGGAATGGTAGAGGCAGAGGTTGAGGGAGGGGCTATGAGAATTCCCGTGGTAGAGGAAGAGGAAGGAATGGTAGAGGCAGAGGTTGAGGGAGGGGCTATGAGAATTCCCGTGGTAGAGGAAGAGGAAGGAATGGTAGAGGCAGAGGTTGAGGGAGGGGCTATGAGAATTCCCGTGGTAGAGGAAGAGGAAGGAATGGTAGAGGCAGAGGTTGAGGGAGGGGCTATGAGAATTCCCGTGGTAGAGGAAGAGGAAGGAATGGTAGAGGCAGAGGTTGAGGGAGGGGCTATGAGAATTCCCGTGGTAGAGGAAGAGGAAGGAATGGTAGAGGCAGAGGTTGAGGTAGGTCACACAACCAAAATCGTGCGTCACACACCGAATATAACAACTCGAAGAAGAATCATTCAAAGCTGATATGTTGGAGATGTGACAAGCCTGGTCACTACACAATTGTCTGTCCCGAGAAGACATAGAAGAATCAAGAAACCAACCTAAACGAGACAGAAGAGGCCGATGCACTCTATGTACACGAGGTGGTGTTTTTGAACGAAGATAAGGTGATTCCGAAGAATCTTGATATCGACAAAGGCAATGCAAGTGTCTGGTATTTGGATAATGGAGCGAGCAATCACATGACAGGGAACAAGGAGTTCTTCTCGAGCACCAAAGGGAAGGTGAAGTTTGGTGATGGATCGTGTGTTGGTATTGTAGGAAAGGGTGTGGTTACCTTTGTGTGCAAGACTGGAGAGAAGAAGACACTCAAGGACATATACTACATAACTGACCAGAAGCACAACATATTGAGTCTTGGCCAAGCAACAGAAAACATATGTGAGGTTAACATGAAAGATGTCTACTTAACGCTAACAGATTTGCGTGGAAGGTTACTAGTTCGTGTGACAAGATCTCCAAACCGTCTCTACAAGACCCCTATGGAGATAAGCTACACGGAGTGTTTACATGTCAGGGACGTAGATGCTACATGGAGGTGGCATGCTCGACTAAGACATATAAGCTATGGAGTAATGAACAACATGGTAAGGAAGGAGATGTTCGTAGGAATGATGTGTGTAACACACGAAGAAATCGTGTGTGACGCATGTCTCGTTGGGAAGAAAATCAGAGATTCATTCCCGACTAAGGCCATGGTTCGTACATCAAAGCCATTGGGATTATTGCTTGGAGATTTGTGTGGACGAATCGCACCACCAACGCCAGCAGATAATCGTGAGGCATTCTATCGGTTCAAAAGATTTCACACCGATAGAGGAGGAGAGTTTGCCTCAGATGAGCTCAATCTAGTTTGTGAAGAAAATTGGATTGAAGCTATGGCAGACGAGTTGGAGTTTATTGATGGGGTCGAAAACGGTTACGACGAAGTTAACGTCCAAATCCCCGCAAAATACAAGTATGTCTTTTCGTAACAAATCATGCTCGATCAAGAAAACGTCGCAACGTATGTTCCCGAGATAAAGCTTCGATCGAATTCTGTTTAGATCAAACATAAGCCATCGGAAACATACTCAGACCAGTTACGGATAGGTCCGAGTATGACGATCGGAACACGGACGAACCAAGCTCGGTCATTACGCTACTACCGCACATGCACGCTGT
>NC_027756.1:44866892-44867061 GCF_000695525.1 Brassica oleracea var. oleracea | reverse complement strand
CCATTTTTACGCTATGACGGCTTAAGGGCAGAAGAGGAAAAGCGCAAACCAACCTAGGAGCCAGTATATAAGGAGTCCTAGGCGAGAAGCATGGAGAGGACTTTTCTGGGAAAACTTAGCACTTATAGCAATTAGGCAACTTTCCGTTTTTGTTATTTCGAGCTGCGAC
>NC_027756.1:44864412-44866830 GCF_000695525.1 Brassica oleracea var. oleracea | reverse complement strand
TTAGAGAAATTAGGCATATTTCCGTTTTTGTTATTCGAGCTGCGACTTAACTAGGTTACTGCCGTCTTAGGGTTTTAGAACTAGGGGAAAGGCGGATGGTACAATGAGCAAGTATAAGGCGAGACTTGTGGCAAAAGGCTATGTACAAAGAGAAGGAATAGATTTCGATGAAATGTTTGCACTAGTGGCAAGAATTGAAACTATTCGGCTCTTAATAGCCCTTGCAGCAACGAACGGTGGGAGATACATCACATGGACGTGAAGACCGCTTTCTTGAATGGAGATCTAAAGGAGTTAGTGTATGTAACTCAACCTGAAGGTTTCGAAAAGAAAGGAGAAGAGGATCGAGTGTATGTGTTACACAAGGCTCTATATGGGTTACGCCAGGCACCCAGGGCATGGAATGTAAAACTCGATCAGGTTCTCAAAGAGATGAGATTTGAGAAGTGCATGAGGAGACATCTTGTTCATAGCCATCTACGTTGATGATCTATTAGTGACAGGAACTTCGCTTAAGGTGATTAGGCAATTCAAGGAGGAGATGTCTAAGAAGTTCGAGATGTCAGATCTAGGTAAGCTAACATACTACCTTGGCATAGAGGTGATTTAAGGAGCAGACAGAATAAAACAAGGAAGGTATGCTCAAGGAATCATGTATGACACAAAAGTGGAAGTGTGTAACACGACTCCCGCAGGGGTATGTGACACAAAGATGGAAGCGTGTGACCCACGTACCAATGGAGTCAAGGTTAATGATCTCAAAGGCTGAAGATGAACGAGAGATAGATGCTACTGAGTTCAGAAGAATCATAGGATGTTTGAGGTATCTGCTTCACACAAGATCCGACCTGTGTTACGCAGTAGGTGTTCTTAGTAGATACATGCACAATCAGAGAGACTCTCACGGACAAGCCATCAAGCACATATTGCGGTATGTGAAAAAAACAACAAACTACGGTATGTTCTTCAAGAGAGATGGGTCAAGGAGTGTCGTTGGTTATAGTGACAGCAGTCACAACATTGATCTCGATGACGAGAGGAGCACGTAAGGTCATGCATTCTACTACGGTTCATCACTTATCACTTGGACATCACAGAAGCAACAAACGGTTGCATTGTCATCATGCGAATTCATCATGCGAAGCAGAATTCATGGCAGCAACAGAAGCAGCGAAGCAAGCTATATGGATCAAGGAATTGTTGAGTGAGATGCTAAGCAAAGAAGGCGAGAGAGTCAAGCTTAGGATCGACAACAAATCAGCCATTGCTCTAACAAAGAATCCAGTTTTCCATGGTAGGAGTAAGCATGTACTCAAGAAGTATCACTTCACTCGTGAGTGTGTGGAGAACAGGCAGATCGAAGTGGAGCATGTGCCGGGTGTTGAGCAAAAGGCCGACATCCTTACCAAGCCATTAGCAAGGATTATGTTCAAGCAAATGAGGAGCTTAATCGGAGTTCAAGAAATTGATCTCCCTAATTCAAGTTGGAATTAAGGGGGTGAATGTTGGATAATTCCAAGCTTGTGGAAACTTAACATATTATTAGATGTTTAATATGTTAAGGTAAACACAATAAGGAAACCTAGAAATAGGAAAAGGAAGTTTCTATTTTGGTTAGTTTTGTGTTTTCCATATCCCACATGTTAAAGGGAATTGTCTTTCATATAAATAGAGATCTAATGGAGAGGTGTTCCATAAGATCAATGTTGAGGCCAAAAATGGTCACGACGGAATTAACGCTTGAATGTCGTCGAAAATACTTTTCAAAGAATTAATTTTCGTAAAAATTACTGAAAAAAATTTTTACGATAAATTTCTTGGAAAGACTTATCCGAAACACAGTTGGGGTCAAAAACGGGCACGACGAAGTTAACATCCGAATATCCGTAAAAATCAGCATGAACGTTTTCACGAAAAATATTCATCGTAAAGATTGCTTTTACGAAGAATGTTGCGGTGAAATATTGCATTAATCTTGGTTCATTCATCGAAACTAAACACTCGTAGCCCAAGATCACGTTCATGGATGATATTAGGAGTTTTCAAGGCTCCTAAGACAAATGTTGTAGTATAGTGATTGTCGAACCAGTTCTGAGGGATATCAAAGCACTGAGAATGCAAGTACTCACTTAATCTAAGTGCAACCAATGATTTAGATGAGTTTTAAGCTATGACTAAAACTAAAAAGCAATAACAGAATGATACTTTCTTGACTAAGGGAAAAGAGAACTCATGGGCATAGGGATTAGACCTTGGGTGATCAAGTATCGAACTAAGGATGACAAATGATCAATCAAACTATCTACCTTAAGCCTAGACACAATTCTAAGCAAGCTCTATGTCTAGATGAATGCTCATTTGCTAACATATCTCAAACATCAAATGTCTTTGGTTGAATAATATGAAAGCAATCATTAC
>NC_027756.1:44863045-44863806 GCF_000695525.1 Brassica oleracea var. oleracea | reverse complement strand
AACACAAGAACATAACAATCAAAATCCAAGAGATAAACTTCTCAAAAGAGTTTTTGTGTATTTCTCAATTGACAATTGATCAAAAGATAGATCTTCCCTGTTGGCTTACAGAGTATTAAAACATAGGTTTAGAAAATAAAAATGTGCCTAATGAAATGACCAAAAGGCCCTTAAGTAAAATAGAAAATCGACCCAACAATAGACGCGGAGCGACCTCGGCATGTCGCTCCGAGAGGTCGCTCTGGCCTTTGGGAGCGACCTCAGTGGGTCGCTCTGAGAGGTCGCTCCGGGCTTTGCTTCGTGTCGTCTTGCCATAGAGACGCGAGCGACCTCGGGGTGTCGCTTTGGGAGGTCGCTCCGAGAGGGGTGTGAGATGCAAGCGACCTCGGCGCGTCGCTCTGGGCAAATCGCTTCATGGGGTGAATATGGCGAGCGACTTCACGGGGTCGCTCCAGCTAGGTCGCTCTGAGAGGTGCTTTGGAGCGACCTCATGACGTCACTGCGGAACCTCGCTCCCCTGCTCTACTCGTCCAATGATCACATATTTCACCTCCTTTGAGCTCCAAATGCACTCGAATGTCTCCAATAACCTCATGTGGTACTCCAATACCTAATAGAGACTCATGTATGCAAAAGGCAACCTAAACATTTCTAAGTACTAGTCTATATGATCAAAATGCACATGGACGAATGGATAAGATAATGGAAATATGCAAGATATCAACTCCCCCAAACTTGTTCTTTTACTTGTCCACAAGTGA
>NC_027756.1:44862808-44862945 GCF_000695525.1 Brassica oleracea var. oleracea | reverse complement strand
CTTATTACACTCTAGCTTCTCTAGGCCTATCTCAACTCCTTTTTGCCTTATACTCATCAACAAGCATCCACACATTCAAATCAACCAACTTTCACATTCATTAAGCACAAAACATCAGGTGAATTCTTGCAAATGGT
>NC_027756.1:44859337-44859801 GCF_000695525.1 Brassica oleracea var. oleracea | reverse complement strand
AAGGAACAAGAATGATCTACACTAAAACATCCTAGAACTAACCTAATCACCCTTAATCTCCCTAACCCATGAATTCAAAAGGTGATTACTCACTAATCTCCATGATTCCTCTTAAACCCATATTGGATTTCAGATTAATCATGTAGAGAAATAGATAAGAAATCAACAAGAACACAAGAACATAACAATCAAAATCCAAGAGATAAACTTCTCAAAAGAGTTTTTGTGTATTTCTCAATTGATCAAAAGATAGATCTTCCATGTTCCCTGTTGGCTTACAGAGTATTAAAACATAGGTTTAGAAAATAAAAATGTGCCTAATGAAATGACCAAAAGACCCTTAAGTAAAATAGAAAATCGACCCAACAATAGACGCGGAGCGCCCTCGGCATGTCGCTCCGACAAGTCGCTCTGGCCTTCGGGAGCGACCTCAGTGGGTCGCTCTGAGAGGTCGCTCCGGGCTT
>NC_027756.1:44830803-44859291 GCF_000695525.1 Brassica oleracea var. oleracea | reverse complement strand
GAGAGGGGTGTGAGATGCGAGCGACCTCGGCGCGTCGCTCTGGGCAAATCGCTTCACGGGGTGAATATGGCGAGCGACTTCACGGGGTCGGTAGCGACCAATCCGCAAGGAGTCGGTCGCTACGTAGCGACCAATCCGCAAGGAGTCGGTCGCTACGTAGCGACCAATCCGCAAGGAGTCGGTCGCTACGTAGCGACCAATCCGCAAGGAGTCGGTCGCTACGTAGCGACCAATCCGCAAGGAGTCGGTCGCTACGTAGCGACCAATCCGCAAGGAGTCGGTCGCTACGTAGCGACCAATCCGCAAGGAGTCGGTCGCTACGTAGCGACCAATCCGCAAGGAGTCGGTCGCTACGTAGCGACCAATCCGCAAGGAGTCGGTCGCTACGTAGCGACCAATCCGCAAGGAGTCGGTCGCTACGTAGCGACCAATCCGCAAGGAGTCGGTCGCTACGTAGCGACCAATCCGCAAGGAGTCGGTCGCTACGTAGCGACCGATCCGTAACAAGTCGGTCGCTACGTAGCGACCGAACTGTTTCGGACATCGATCAATGGGTACGACCTAAAACCTTGCATTCTCGTCAGTTCCTCAATGCTAGTTCCCGAGTACCACAGCCATATCATTTCTCACTCCCATCAATTGGAGTTATCACTTAAAATTTACGATAAAAATCGTGGAAACTTTATTTTTATCGATAAAAATCGTAATAAACGTTTCGAGTTGAAAGACGGCCCAAACAGGTCTAAAACACGATTAGAAATTCACTTACGATTTTTTAAGGAAAAGCCTATAGATACTATGACGGTTTATACTTTGTCCGCAAGAAAGGATAAATGTCAAATTTCCGCGGATAAATGTCAAATTTCCGCAGATAATCATGCAGATCGAGAAAAATGGAATATCTCCATTTTCGAGTTATGACGGC
Source organism: Brassica oleracea var. oleracea (assembly GCF_000695525.1). Taxonomy (NCBI): domain Eukaryota; kingdom Viridiplantae; phylum Streptophyta; class Magnoliopsida; order Brassicales; family Brassicaceae; genus Brassica; species Brassica oleracea. The sequence goes on along the minus strand of NC_027756.1, from coordinate 44,858,366 downwards.
TTAAGGGCAGGAAAGGAAAAGCTCAAACCAACCTTGGAGGGAGTATATAAGGAGTCCTAGGCGAGAGGCACAAGGGAGAATTCTCGGCACTTAGAAACTTTGAGGCATTATTCTCGACATGCTCTGTTTCTATGACTGGCACCCGATTACCAGATGAACGCGCACAAGCAGTTCGATCTCTTGGTTCACTCTTGAACTACGTTCGGCTTGATCCTCGAAAGGGGTACGTAGGCAGCCTTTCATAAGGTTCAGTCCGAAATCAATCAAAACCATTTTCATATCTTTTTCGTCTTCTGTTATCGAGCTGCGACTCAACTAGGTTTAAGGTTTTAGGTTGCTAGAACTAGGTAATTCGCTGACAGCTCTTGCGGCCGAAACCTTTATAATCTCTTGTAAAGATCGCAACGCTCTTACGTGGATTCAAAATAAGATCTACCTTTTCTATAAATTCGTTTTGTTATCTTTTCATATTTTCCGCATTTATTTGGTCACTTGTCGTTTGGCTCTGGCAGAGAATCTGGGACCTCAGAGAAACCTACTTTCCTCCGAGTATGGAAATTGACGATGTGAATTTCGGTTCCCACAATCAATAAGATTAAGATAAGGGATCTAAGAGAAACATTGAGAACTTTAGTTTTGAATAGTTTCGAAAGCTAATAAAGAAAATTTGTTCTTTATAATTCTTGTGTTTCTAGAGATCTCTGAGATTTGAACTCACGTGCAAGTTAGTAAAGAATGTTCAATAAAACAGTATATTTTTATAGAAAAAAATGTAATGAACTCATGATCATTACCGTTTTTCTTTTGTGCTAATTCATAGTAGTCAAGATAGAAGGAAATGGCGAGCCTATGAACTGTTATTTTGATAGCAAGTTCAATACTGCCCAAGAGTGCAAAGAGCGATGTGGGAACTGTTGGTTTGTGTATGCACAACCGTGTTCCTAACGCACATTATTGTTGTTGTAGTTTAATATAATCTAATATAATTAAATATTTCGGGTGTCATTGCTACTGAACATTAATTAAATAATGCGAATTTTTGTTTTGACATGTTAGGTATTCTCTAAATAAAAATGATAATTTCCCCAACTGAAAAGGCTAACATAAAAGTTGTTTTTCTCTCCAAAGCAAAATTTTGTATCAAACTTTAAAAGAGGCTCAGCGGGTTCAGCCAGTGAGCTACTTGATATGAAGTCAGTTGTTCTACCAGGGCAGTGAGCAATGCATCCTGGTTTGAAAACTTTTTACTATGTAAAAAATAATTAAGGGCCCAACCGGGTTCGAACCGGTGACCTATTGATCTGCAGTCAATTGCTCTGCCACTGAGCTATGGACCCAATTTGTTTGTTTATATTTACATTTTAATTTATAGATTTCCTTAAAACTTAGCATACATCACACCCTTTGTGAATTTAATGTGGGCCGTTTATGAGTTTAACGTGATTAAAAAAAGTCACATAGAGAGAAAGAGTTAGGTTTTGGGTTGGATCATTCATGTTTATTTTTGCATTCGAAAGAGTTAGGTTTGGCAAGAAAGTATTGTGGCATGCGTTAAGGCTACTCAAAAGAAAAACTATATTGTCGCATATAATCCGAGCTTATATCACTCGGTTATAACTTTTAGCGAGTGTATTTGTTAGATGCAACAGCTCTGCTGAATAAGTTCAGTTCATTTAAATCAAACATGAGACCTAAGTTTGAGACTATAGACATCTTTCCACCAAAAATATTAATATACTAGTTTTGTACGAACATTTATGAACCAAATCAAATTAAAATTAGATCTTCAATTTTCGTAACACTAAATTTTTAAACTTTACCAAAGTCAGAGATTTTGATGATTCACAAAGAAAATATGTTTAAAATTGATATATTATTATATATGCTATTCTACCCTTTAAATTCCCAATTTACAAAACTTGACCAACTAATTTCAATCTCCACTAAAATCAAATAAATATCGAAAGAAAAATAAAATAAAAAGTCAGACAAGAAGATCATCTCCGAAGAGGTAGAGAAGCCGCTCAACGGCCCAGCTAGGTTCGTTCTTAACCGGCCAATCCGCACACGACGACGTATTAGCAGCAAGAAGCGGAGTTCTACAAAGAGGACACGTGCGGTGGTTATCTTCCTCGCCGTCGTTATCATCTCCGCCGCAGCACTCGTAGTCCAGCCACCTGTCGATACACTCTCGGTGGAACACGTGGCTACAGTTTCTGAGCTCTCTCACCTCGTCTCCGTCTTCCAGATCTCCAAGACACACCGCGCAAGTGTCGCTGATCAGTTCCGGAGACCGATCCGCGGCGTCACGGAACGTCGTCACGGCGAGGCTCTCTTTGATGGTTTGTGACGAGATCGGAGGAGTAGATGAAGAAGAGGAGGAGGTAGATCTGGATCGGTAGCGTAAGATCCAAGTAAAGATCCATCTCAAGAGGGTGATTAAGACCGCCATTTGGTAGAGAAGTTGTGTGACGATGAGACCAGAATCTTCGATGAAGAAGCTCATTGTTGTTTGTTAGGAGTAGGTAGTGAGAGAGAAGGGGAAGGAAGAATGGAGAATCAGATGCGTTTTTAATAGGCAGGAACTAAAGTAGTTTGCTTTGCTTTTTTTGTCTTAGTGGTGCCTGTCTTTTTCTATTATTTATTTTATGTCTTTTAATTTTGGTTTTATTTAATTTCTTGATTTGATGCAACTTGCTATTGTTTTTTAAATTACAAAATAGGTGTCAAGTTTTCAATTGTGATGATGTACACTTGAAACTTTCGGTGTAGAGAAAAGAATGAAAGGAGTATTTCTTTAGTATATTTAGAGTAGGAATATTCACTTTAGTGTAAGATATGTTTAGTTATGTAACGCGGAAATAATGTAAGATTATCCTTGATGCTTTCTTTAATTGATTGGTTTCACGAGAAACAATTAAATATTTTCAAATAAATGATTAGAAAAAGATTCGTGTCAAATTATGGGTATTTTGGAAATATTGGGGTGAATCCCTGAAAGTTAAGCCGTGTGCGTAACGAGTGACGGAGTAGAGGGACAAAACTGCAATTTCGTAAAAGTTAAAGACTGATAAGGAATTAAGTAAATGACGTGAGCGAACCATATGTGCCGTTCGTGTCATACTCATCTGGTCTCAACTAAGTCGGGTCCTTTTTTCTAATTCTACTTTACCAAAGCACCAAAAAGAGAAACACTATTTTACATTTTGTTATCTTGATTTTAATGGAAGATGACCATTCGATGATCAATAAAGAGAGATAAGTACTGTAATTTTTATCTGATATTTGCCTTTAAAAGCTGAAATATATTATGATAATTGGTAAATTGATCGAATATGGCGTCACTGATGGCTTCTGACCTATAGGCAGGGACAAAACCTACGTGATTATTGACCGGACAAGATCTTAATTATATTTAATACTTACGCTTATGTAACACTTTTCTACTAGCCTCCATAGTTAGGTATATCAATTCATCGATATTGCTTTTCTTCCCTTAAAACGAATAAATTACATCCCACACATACAGGCACACATATAACCACCGTAATAGATAGTGGTAGTTATCTTTGGAACAATGTAGTACATTCCAAACGGGTACGTGAAAGAATCATGTACGCAAAAGTATAGTTTTCATACCAAGGTGGCCTAATGATTCCTCGAAAGGGTTTAAAAAGACAAAAATAGCACTAAATCAAGTTTTCGTTCCCAAACTAGCACTCAAGATCAAAAGTCACAAAAATAGCACTTAATGTTTTATCAAAAGCCACAAACTTAGGATTTAGAGTTAAAAAGTGAGGTTTAGGATTTAGGGTTTAGGGTTTAGAGTTTAGGGTTTAGGGTTTAGAGTTTAGGGTTTAGGGTTTAGGGTTTAAGGTTTAGAGTTTAGGGTTTAGGGTTTAGAGTTTAGGGTTTAGGGTTTAGGGTTTAAGGTTTAGAGTTTAGGGTTTAGGGTTTAGAGTTTAGGGTTTAGGGTTTAGGGTTTAGAGTTGAGAAATGAGGTTTTGGGGATAAGATTTCAAATTTTGAAAAATAAAAAAATTAAAATTTTCAAAGAATAAACTTAGAAAGATGCTATTTTGGTCATTTTAGTTTTGGAGTGCTATTTTTGTGATATAAACTTAGAAATGTGCTATTTTGGAGATTTTCCCTTTCTTAAATATAGGACTTTACGGAGTGGGATTAGTGACTATATAAAGTTTCTTCACAACAGTTTTTCTCAGGGAAAAAAAAATCAAACCTATGATTTCATGCGGGGTCATTATTATTATTATTACGCATTTTCTGTTAATTTGGTGCACTTTTGGTGTCTTTTAACTGTGTTGGTAAATAAATATCTAAAGCTGTAAAACCATGAATCTTCGTTATTCAAATCATCGATAAAGCTACATAATTTTCTGGTAAGACAATTGATCAAAATATGTCGGTATGAATAAAGATAGAGATTATGAGGTCCCATGTTATGATCTGCTCTCTTTTTTAACGTATTTGGTCGGTTGACCAAACTACCACAACGTCGTAGTTTTAGGTGATGACTGATATCTTTTTTTAAATATAGAAATCTACATAGGATGACCTTAACAGTTTTACAAAATAATCAGATATGATCATGCGAGTTTTGTTGTTGTATATATCCATACAGCTTTAAATAGTTTCATTCTTCTTTTTTACAAATTGTACTTTTACCCTTTTTAAAGAGCACGGTGATATAAGCTCAATGATCTAATATGGTTTTACATCATGCATTATTGTATTCACTCCTACAAGCACATGCAATGATCTACGAATTCGAATAGTACTCTTTGACTCTTGAGTTTTGTTGTTGTTGTTATATATATATATATATATATATATATATTTTTTTTTTTTTTTTAATACCTGAGTTTTGTTGTTGTATAAAATTTGCTTTCATTCTTCTTATGAGTGCATTACCTTATAAGACATATTTTTATGTTTCTTTACACTAACAAACACATTTTACATGAAGAGTACATTATCTGAATTCGAGGAGAAAGATGGACGAAATGGACGAAATTGTCCTTTTACCTAACGAAAAGAGACCGTATGTTTACGATTTTAGCGAGAAATTGCGTTTTTCAGTTTCGACGGAAAATTGTGTTTTTCCGGTTCTGACAGGAAAATACGTTTTTGTAGTTTTGACGAAAATTTTGTTTTTTGATGAAAACTCATTCTCACCCAGATGCTCCGTGAAGACTCACCCTTATTTGGGTGAGAATTTGAAGTGAGTTTTCATAAATGTAGTTGGATGATTCATCTGGATCTAACATTTTAATACACAAAACGAATATCGATTTGCATCTTCATCCAAATGGATCACCTAGATGAGCAAACAAATATCACTATATAGTTAGTTGATATGAAGGGTAGAAGAGACAAACAATACATGTGTCTCTAAAGCAAGAAGTGCATCTACATGTAATTAAAAAGCAGATGTGTTTTTAGATGTAATTTTTTTTCTTCGTATCTACAAGTTGTCGCTTTACTTTATTTTAAAAGAGTATATATGGCACAGGTATAAGTTCAATGATCAAGCATGTTTCACAATTCACATCCTGCTCACTCCTACGAGGACATGTAATGATCTACAAATTTGAATAATACGATAACATACAGTAATAAAAAAATCAGATTATTCTGGAAGGAGGTGGTGGTCGAGAAGAAGTAATATACGATAAGTTCAAACTCCTTGGAACTTATATTTTGTCAAAACCTCTGAAATCATAATCAAAACAATATTGGAGTCTGGAGAAGAGAGAAATCATACTTTTCAAATAGTCAAATATGATCATTCGAGTTTTGTTGTTGTATCCATACAGCTTTTAAAACTGGATTTATTCTTCTTTTCAACAAATTGTACTTTACCTTCTTTCAAAAAAGTATGGAATATGAAGGTCAATTATCTAACATGGTTTTACATCCTGTATTCACTACTACGAGAACATAGAATGATCTACAAATTTGAATAATACTCTTGACTATAACAGAAACTGGAATATGAAAATTTGAATAATACTCTTGACTACAACTGAAACTGGAATGCTGACAAAAAAAAAATAAAAAAAAAAAATAAAAAAAAATAACTGAAACTGGAATATGAAGGTCAATTATCCAACATGGTTTAACATCCTGTATTCACTACTACGAGCACATGTAATGATTTACAAATTTAAATAATACTCAGACTATAACATAAACAATAATAAGTATACAGATTATTTTAGAAGCAGGTGGCCACAGCGGCAGAGAAGAAGTAATGGACGAGACAAGTTCAAACTCCTGCTTGGGGCCTTATGTTTTGTCAAAACATCTGAAAATCATAATCAAAACAATATTCGAGACGACACAAAAAAGAGAGAAAAGTTTAGGGAGCAAAACACTAAAACATTTGAAAGCTGTTTTCTGATCCAAATACAAAACACAATCTAAATAACTGAACAAAGTCACTGGAGAGGGTGTGATCGTGTAAATCATCACGAAACCTCTCACCCACCAGGTGGTGCAGGTATTGGATTTCACATCCGGTCTTCTCTCCTCCTAGGAGCACATGTAATTATCTCATCCACTCGCAGTATCATCTCAGCTGCTTCTGTCGCAGAAAGCAGAACCGCTTGTTTCACTTTGAATGCTTCATAGATTCCTCTCTCCTCCATATCCCCTACCTGTACAAGAATCAATGTTTTCACCAGCACTAACTCAATTCTAATCCATATACAAAATCCTTTTTTCGCATATAGAGTTTACTTACAGCTCCAGAGATGACATCGATTCCAGCGTTACACCCTTCGTTGTGGTGCTCTGCACGAAGCTGAGCCACCAATTCTGCACTGTCTAAACCAGCATTGTCAGCGATTGTCGTCGGTATAGCCACTAGAGCCCGTGAGAAAGCTTCAATGGCATGCGATTTTTTGCCAGCAGTTTTCCTTGCAAGTTCGTCTACTTCCTTTGCCATCACCATCTCTGGCCATCCACCTCCGAGCAACACTCTGCTGTCATTCACTGTTTGCGAGAGTACACACAAGGCATCATGGAGCGATCTTTCAGCCTCGTCTAAAACATGGTGACTGCAACAACACAAAATTAGAAACAGGATAACTCTACGTTAAGTGTTTTAAGTACGTGTGAAAATAGCATACCTAGCACCCCTTAGGACAATTGAACACGCCTGGCCCATCTCAACACCAGAGAAATGGATCAACTTGTCTTCACCAATCATAATCTCTTCGATGAGCTTGCAGTGCCCAAGCTTAACAGACTCTGGGTTGTCAAAAGTGGAAGCGATTTCTCCGCCTGTAACCAAACCAAGACGCTCTATTCCTTCAAAATCGGCATGCTCTATAGCAAGTACACCAGCATCTGCGAAGAGCTCCTCTGGGAAATTGTAGATCAACTGCCTGTTAACAAAGCAGTTGATACCGTGGGCTAGGATCTTGTTCACCTTGTCTTTCATCTTTTCCTTCTCAGCCCCTTCAATCTCGGCAACCTTGGTCATGGAATCAACGCGGACACGTGCACCGTATATTTTCACTTTGTCTGTGTCCATTGCAGTGTTCGCTACCAAGATCTTTGCATTCTCTATGCGCTTTGGCTGCCCGATTCCGATCTTCTTGTCAAGAATAAATCTATAGGCATAGATTTAAGTTGAAGTGTCAGAAGCTAAAGTTACTCGAGGCACAAGAGAAGGAACGCAGCATAATAAGATAACATAACGCCTATCATCATTCTAAAGCAAGGCTATACTTAATTAAGGTGGACAAGCTCAGTAAAAGAACAGAAACAGAGACACGACATGATTACCATAAACACATGAATACTAAACAGAGATCAATAGCAAACAGAAACAAATTTTGAACAGGTGTCAAAAAAGTGGCACAAGTGGTTTCTTACCCTTCATCCAAAAAGGAATCCCTCAAGGAACCTCCTGGTTTTTTGATGATTTGAATAGCTTCCAAGTTTGTGCTTCCCTGTTTGAAAGACAGCACCAGAATGTCAGAAACAAATCATATAACACTCCAAAACGAAACCATGACCTCTCTTTGAAATAACACATGAAATTCCATAGAAAGAGTAGGAAGGAACACAATTGCTGACTGAGTTTAAAAGAGGCAGAGATGGAACCTTTAGCCTGAAAACAGCATCCACGGCCATTTCTGCAAAATGTTCCTTGTCTTGCGAGAGAATTTTAGAGCATAACGTAGTCATTGCAATCTTCATCAAGTCTGACCTAAACTTCTCTGCATTGACACAAAAACACAATACTGTAAGGAAAACATTGCTCCAACTCATCATCGAAGAAAATCACAAAAAAAAAAAGAGAATGCCATCTTAATAATAATATACCTGCGTTCTCTTTATTATCAATTACTCTTTTCAGTAAAGCATCACGAGCACATTCGGCAGCCATTCTGTAACCTAAGAAACAAGAAAAAGAAAAAAAAATTAGACATCATTTTCATAAGGAAAAGAAGCTAATAATACAAGTTTATCATCTTTACAAGCCTACCTGCTATGATCGTCATGGGGTGAATCTTAGCCGTAACAAGCTTTTCAGCTTCCCTAAGAAGCTCCCCAGCCAAAACAACAACAGAAGTAGTCCCATCACCAACCTCATCATCTTGAACTTTCGAGATGTCTGAAGATTATTAAACAAAACACAAGAAATGAGCACAAAAAAAAAAGAATTTTAAAAGCTTTTAAGCGAGGAGATGTTGCTGGCTATACATACCAACAAGAACTTTAGCAGCGGGGTTGTCAATGTGAAGTGACTTGAGAATAGTCGCACCATCGTTAGTGACAGTAACCGAGTGACCTCTACCAGTAGATTGCAAGATTTTATCCTAATGAACAAACAAGATTGAGAAACAATTCAATAAACTGAAGTCGAAGTTTACAGAGAGTTCTTAAACTTTGGGGATGTGAAGTTACCATTCCCTTCGGACCTAAGGTAGACTTAACAAGATCAGCAACAGCCATCGCACCAATAAACGATGCCTAAAAAAAAAGCAAAGCAAATCAGATTAAGTACAGTAGAGTGAATCTGAATGCCTCGATAAAAGAAGCTCACCATCCTAGCACGTTCTCCTTTCTCCTCACTAGCGTCATCTTTGAATATCTTGTCGATCTATAAATCAATAGCTAAAGTTAGTTAGCTGGCCGCGTGTGAGAAACCAAAAATAAATGAAAGAGGTAACGGAGAATCATACCGGCATTGATAAGATCGGAAAACGACGGAGATCTTCCCCCAAGTCCAATCCGGGATCAATGAAGGATGAGTCGTTCGAACGAATAAGACGAAGTCTCTAGTGAGAGTAGAAATGGAGCAGAAATAGATCTTCGGAACCCTAAAAGAAAAGCCCAAAGACACAACTACCCTATCTACTATCGATAAGAATAGGCCCAACATTAGCTTTCAAGCCCAATTATTTAATCATCAATGTTAGATTAGACACGGTTCGGGTTGCTTTTAACCGAAACTGGGAATGCATATACCAACCACATGTTGTATTCGCGCACGTTGTGAATTTAAAATAGAGAAAAAGAAAAAAATATCACTAAATCAATTTTTTTGTTCCCAAACTATCACTCAAAGGTCAAAAGTCACAAAAATACAACTTAATGTTTTATCAAAAGTCACAAACTTAAGGTTTAGGGTTTAGGGTTTAGAATTTAGGGTTTAGGGTTTAGAGTTTAGGATTTAGGGTTTAGAGTTTAGAGTTTAGGGTTTAAGTTTTATAGTTTAGGGTTTAGAGTTTAGGGTTTAGGGTTTAGAGTTGAGAAATGAGGTTTTGGGGATAGATTTCAAATTTTGAAAAATAAAAAAATTAAAATTTTCAAAAGATAAAATGTTATTTTGGTCATTTTAGTTTTTGAGTGCTATTTTTGTGATATAAATTTAGAAATTTACTATTTTGGAGATTTTCAATTTAAAATATCTTTATTTGTTTTTTTCAGAATAAATGTCGAAGTCAAACAAAAAAAACCACCACGTGTCGAAATAATTGAATCTTCTGAAGAGGATAATCTTGTGGGGTTCCAGACAGAACACGACTTTGAGTTGAGACAAAGAAAAGCAAGGCGAAACTGGAGAAGACAGATCGACGAATTCCGAGAGAATGACCATGGTTAAAGTTGAAGAGGAGCCACGAGCTTCCGTCGAAGGTGGATGCGGTGTTGGCGGCGAGGAGATCGGCGGTAACGGCACCGTGCATGGTTCCACCGCCGGATCTGTCGCCGGAGAAGGTGCTGAGAAAGAAATTCACGAAGCTAGGTATGTTGTTTTGTTTGGAATCGTTGAGATCGACTAGGATGTCCATATATAGAAACAGAGGGAATATAAAGGATTTTAGTTGCTATTTTGGGAAAGTCATCTTTACTAGCTTATTCAATAAGCCTTATTGGTTTCTTCTCAAAACATCAATTGTTCATCTCTTTACTGTGGTGCTTCTTAATAGGTCCTTGGAAGTGCCTTCCTCTGAGCCAGAAGCTTCAACGATTCGTCCTAATCAGCTTACTATCTTCTTTGGTGGGAAAGTTCGTGTCTTTGATGGAATTCCAGCGGACAAGGTTGGTACACTAGACCACATTCTGCTTCGTGTTTTCTCTGTAAAGCTCAGACTTCAAGTTCTTATTCACTGTGAACCATTTTCTTACAGATTCAAGAAATCATCCGTATTGCTGCTGCTGCTGCTAAATCCATAGAGACAAAGAACTCTACGAACACCAGTCCTGTCGCTTCTCCAGCACTGAACAGAGCTCCTTCTCTCTCAAGCACCTCCAATGCAGCTTCCCCAGCTACTCAGTCATTCCCCATTCACCCTATTTCATTTTGCAGATCTGCTGCTGGTAAGTATTCGATTTTCAGACAGTTACACAGTAATCGTAAATACATTGAAAAATGGATATTCTCATTAAGTTTCCGCAATTCTCAGATCTACCAATTGCAAGGAGGCATTCGCTTCAACGATTCCTTGAGAAGAGACGTGACAGGTATGTATAACTGAGAGGGACTTGTAAAGACAGATTGATCAATACTCATTACCTTGAGGTATTGTATTCAACAGCAACGTTCACACTATTTTTTTTTTTTGTAGATTGGTCAGCAAGAACCCTTACCCAGCTTCAGACAAGAAGACAGATGTCCCAAGAGACAGTGCTTCTATCGAGGAGTATCCGACTGCTTAGCAGAAGATCAACCTTCAAGGCTGTAATAATAAGCTTAACGAACATATCATTCCTATTAAGTGAAACGTTATGATAATGTATCTTCTGTGCTTCTCTGTGTTGTATGATAGTATGTGTACAGGTTTGTTAGACAAACCGAATATTTGTTTGCAGGTCTGGAGTGGGCCGACATGCTTTATCATTTTACATTTTCTTAACCTATAACTCTTGATGCTGTTTTTATTGTACTTGTTAAAATGCTTACATCAGTGAAATGTTAAATTGTAGAAAAAAATGAATTAAACTTTCTTATATATTATTTATAGTCAAAAGGATGTAATATCTTGAAAACAATAGGTTTCGTTTTTGGGGTTTTGTTTTGAAATTCTGAAATTTCATTTACAAAAGATTGAAAGGAGGTTGTTGTTGTTGACATTTCATTGTATGCTCCCACGTGATCTTGAATGGGATGGGAGTTAGATTTATGAAGAATTATATGAAAGTGGCGACGGTAAAATGTGTTTATTTAGTCATCATCCTGGTTTATAAATGTATAAGTTTTTTTTTTTTGGTAAACTATAAATGTATAAGTTAATGCTTGTTGTTGCACACCTTTCAAATTTTAAAACATGACGGTGGTCTACGAAAAAAAGGTTCAGTTGTGGATTATGCTATCTCAGTACTTATGTAGAGTATGCCTATCTCAGTACTTTCAGTGGGCTATATGGAAGCCCATTAATCAGTAACTTGATAAAACGTCTGCTTAAATTACATCCCCTATATACTAAAAAGCAAATCGCATGGCCAATCCTAACATCACAAGTGGAAAATCTTTAAAACAAAATTTTCAGAAAAATAAAAAGCAAAACACGTGGATGAATTTAAAAATAAGGGGAAGAAACATTACTTCCTATGCATAGCAATTCCCATGCATAGCAACAAATATCCGGATCAAATACAGATTTTATATGTGTGTATGTAATTGTATTAAAATTAAAACAATAAAGGATAGATAAAATATTAAATCCATAAATTTAAATTAACAATGAAAAGAGATAAATATAGAATAACTACCCACGATTATTTTTATTTATCCCACGAACCATTTTCCTAATTATTTTCAACTGCCCCATCATCACACGATAGTTTCATAATAACCTTTCTCTTTATCACCATTGTTTCACCTTTTTTTTTCTCACCATAGTTTCATCTCTTTTTTTCTCCCCATCGTAGCCAAAACACTCTGCACAGGTTTTTGCTTTCTATCAATATTCTTAGAATAATTACTTTCTTCTTATCTAATATATCATCCAATCTCTCTTTCGGCAGAGTTTAGGTTGAAGATGCCACTGGAGTATACTGCTATTTCCGAGCTCAATTCATGTAAAAAAGAATGGAAAATCAGAGTGTTGGTCTCACGGATGTGGGAGTACTTCTCCAAAAATAAACCTGAAGTTGTTCTCGGGCTCGAAGCTATCCTCCTGGATGAAAAGGTGTATACACTTTCATATCTAAAAATATTTTGTAGATGAAGTTGTTGAGTGTATACCTAAATAGTCGTTTGTTTTCTAAAAATATGTGCAAAGGCTGTTGTGGGAAAGCTACACCATATTTCAACCCTGTGACTAAGGAAATTGAGGCCAACAAATATTCATGTGTCTCTTGCGAGAAGGATGAAACCATCACAACAATGAGGTAGTATTAAGTTCTATATAATATAAAATTTTATTTTTAACAAAACTCTTATAATCCTTTATTTATACACATTTCGATTATATTTACATCAGGTACAAAGTGCAAGCCAAAGTAGCTGATCATACTGGAAGTACATCTTTTCTATTATTTGATAGAGAGGTTATACAATTCATTTATAAATCTGCTTATGAATTTCTTGAACAACAAGTTCAGGTGTGTTTCCAATTGATTCTTCATATATTTCATGTTAGTATGATGCAGGGTCTGAATATAAAATATAATCTCAGACATGTTCTTCTTCTATTATTTTTTATTTTAACCGTGAGAGAGAGATTCCTCAAGAACTAATGGATTTGGAAGGAAGAAAAATCATTTGGATTATCTGTGTAAAGGGTACAGAGAAAAATTACCGGCAACCAAGTTTTAACGTTGTCAAACTCAGTGATAAGCCTGATGTGATCCATAATTTTCACACCAATATGACAATGGAGGTATGTTTCAAGCTATCTTGACTTATTTATGGGACTTAGACATACGAAATGATTATGTGAATGGTGATTCTTTGCCAATAAAAATCACCTTCAAAAGTGCACCTATATCATCATTTCGTATTCATTTATGGAACTTTGTTTATGGAACTTACGCTTTGTTTTTTATGGAACCTAACTTTGTTTTACAAATTTTAGGTCCGTACACAGTCAGAACTCCCTTTAAGTTCAAGTTCATGTTCTGGAATGCAGGTTAAAGACTCATACGAATTTGTTCATAATCATTTGTACTTTAAATAACATGAGAAACTATATTGAATGTACATTTATTACAGGTGGAAAATATATCTTCAGAAGCAAAGAACAACGGTTCACCTTGCTCTCCATTAACTCCAATCACAAAACGACAAGGAAGTCTTATTATTGATGATGAAGCAATTCAAGAATCATCAACAAGGTCTAAGAGAACATATAAAAAGGCTAGAGGAGAAAGTGATAGCAAAGTAGAGAACATGAAGAAAGAAAGCACAAAGGCAAAGCATTAGGAGGTTGAGCAGGTAAAATGATCTTGTGTTGGTATTTAATTTAACTTCAGTTTGTATAGAGGATTATATCTTTAAAAACGTTGATATTAATCTTTAGTTATGTAATTGTATTGAATTTTTAAGTAACTTTTATGTTAAGTAAGTCTCAAGTAACTTTCATAAAGAAAAATACTAAGAGTGATTAAAAGAATTGCTATGAAGTACTTGAGACTTTGGAAACGAGGCTATGAAACTCAATGTATAAGAACTTATTACAAATAAACAAGTATTATATATGTTTTCACTAGATTCGTTCCTAATCTCTTCCTTCATCTTTTCTAAATAACTTATCTAACTTCGTATTCATGTCTTCTTCGTACTTCACCACTCCCACATTTTATTCCTCTTCTTTAAATCCTCCATCACATTCTTCATCTTCTTACTCTGCTTAGGTTTATTGATCTTTAATATGTAGTAACTTCCTCTGCAAGAAAATACTCTCCGGGGGTGATGGCTATTATACGAGATACAAATGTCGTAACGTGGAAACAATTATTCATGTGTGGACATGTGTTAACGTTTAAACACGTCATTGAAAATTATATGTCATTGAATTCTTTTGATTCAATTAGATTATCCTAAAATCAGATTTTTTTTATTATGACCCATGTTCACCCCCACTATCCCGTGCATAATTGTTATTAAACAAACCACTTTAACATTTTCTTATCCCACTAAATCAACTTTTCTTTTTTTGTCAACAATATTATTTTCCCCGTATATTACCGAATTACTAGATTCTGACCCGCCCTTTAAAAGGACAGATATATTTTTTGTTTGAATTTTTTTTGAGAAATTTAATTTTTATATTTGTGTTATTTTTGTAATCATATTGGTGTTTAGTATTAATTTAATTTAATATAATTTTTGGTAACTATATTAAATATGTAAAATTGCATAATTATATGTCATATGTATTTTAGAAATTATTTTTAAACTTTATTCCTAAAATTTGCAACATATTATATTTTCTTATTAGTTACCTAACATAATTAGTCAAGAAAAATATTTGTATCCAAAAAATCTGACTCGGAATCGAACCAAAAATCAAAGTCTCATAATCTATTAGATTTGGCATATATACTCGAATGGTTCTTAAGTGTTATATCCGAAAACCAATATCAAATCCAACACGCACAGAAAACCGAACAAAAGTTTTGAAAAATATTTGAAAAATATTTTTTTAATATATTTTGTTAAATATATATGTAAATGGGTTAATAAGGTCTTCACTAAACATTTAATAAATATTTTTAATTGAATAACCTATGTAAAATCCGTTAAGCTAAAACCCGTAGAATATATTTTTATAAATAATACTTCCATAATAATATCAACTGATCATGTTCCTAATTTAATAGAATAGATAGATTAAATAATTTAATTTTCTTATAAAAAAACTATTTATATTTCTTGTTTATCTGAATTGATTCATGAATTTTTATTGTATTGGTCTAAATTTTAATCGGTTTTGAAAACTATATATTATTAAGTTATATATATTTGCTATGATTTTTACTCATGGGCTGTTGGTAGTTGTATATCATGATAATAACAAATATTTATAATTATATATTATAAAGCTAACGCTGACAAAAAAATATTATTAAGCTAATAAATATTATTTATTTTTGTCTAAAACTAACACAAATTATTAAAAGTGGGATTGTTTTTGGGTTGTATAGGTATTTCTATTAATGATTTGTATGTGGAATAGTTGATCATCATCAAAGGGATATTTCATGAAGTCTATATAATCACGTATAAGTTTCATACTAATAAATAATATTATACCTCTCAATTTTTAATAGTATGAGGTAAATTACGGTTAGTTTAAAAAAAACGAATATTACGGTTGCATAAAATTCGTTGTTAGTGGAAGTGGTTAATTTAGATGCAGTTATAAAATATGTTACTTGGACCAAACATTTATCAATTGGACATGTTGCTATTTTAATAGAATAGATAAGTCTCAGAGACATGTGAAAACAATTCATCCGTGCTCCTATTAACATGAAAACCTTCCTACTTTCCTCCTTCCATAGTACAAACCAAAAAAGGAAGATAATTGTGATTCCACCAAAAAAAATATCATGAACAATTTGGTAGCAGCCTACAAATCATTAGTCAAAGAGCTTTTGAAGCGGCTGTTTACAAGCTTTCCACAGCTGTTAAATCTCCAGATGGTCTTTCATTTGCTGCGACGGCACCTCCACCAAACAATGATCAAAGCGAGAGTAGCTTATAATATATTTAAAAGTTACTAATTTATTTAAATTTACAATTATAATAAGATTATTCAAATTAAAAAAAAAAAGATTTTTGCCAGTATATAATAAATAACAAAATATGCAATGCTAACAGAGCCGAGGTTGATGCTTTGTTTACGTAAGTGACATGCTACTATGTGAACATGCACTCATGCAAATATGCAATAACGTAAAAATATTTCAATATGCAAAAGACCCGTCAACGCTGCCTTTATTATATTGAATCATAGTAGCCGAAAATGCAAGAGATAAACAAAGTTTAAAATAGGGAAAACATAAGAATGTAGCAATTCTGAAAGTGACGAAAACTAAGTGGGGTTGACGGTTTGATCGACTTGAAACTATTCACTCACGGTAATGTTTGCAGCCTTTTTCTTTGTCTACAAGTCTGAGGATTTTCTTCATCAACTCCCATAGCTATCTTCGTAGCAACAACCGTGTAGCTGACTGCTGCTGTTGCTTGTCCACCTTCTTTGTCAATGACTGGAGTTTGGTTGCTGCTGCTACTCTGAGATGCAGTTGTACATATGTTAGTTAAAAAATGTTTATCAATACTTACATTTTCTATCTAAAAAAATGTTTGTTAGTATTATGCTAATTTTCTAAAAGTAGTATATATCTAGTTGACTAATTTTAAATGTTTTTTTGTTAGTTTAATTTATTTTATATGGACTTTAAAATATATGTGATTTTATTTCAAAATCACATTCTTTCTTAAAGGAATATTAGAAAATTCCTTTTATACATTGTAAATTGTTTAGATGATTTTTTTGTTACTTTTACTATTTTATCATTATGTTACTATTTTATTTTTGTATAAAATGTATTTTACAAATGTATTCTGATGTTTTATACCATTTATATTCTGTAGTATTATTTTTTAATGATTGAATTATATACTTATTGTTTTGTTTATGGAGAAAATATCATTTAAATCATCAACTTTCAAAATCTGGTTGAAATAAAGCAACAACTTTTCCGTGAACCTAAAAAACATTCAACTTTTGTTGACAAGCTACTTTGATCATAAACTTCTGTGCCATATTTTTTTAGTCATGTACGTAGTTAGTCAACAGTTATAGTTAAGTAACAGTAGACCTAAAATGCTTTTAGAGTTGATTTTTTTTGGTAAAAAAATATAAATCAATATTTTTCTAAAAAAATGAAGGTTAACTTTTGTAATAAATAATTCAGTAACTAAAACATTTTATAAATATGAATACTGAATAAATAAAAGTCTAATTTTCATTACTTTCTTCAAAATAAATATATATAATTTTCATTTATATTGTAATATAGTTAGTTTGATATATCATTAGTTAAGTAATCATCAAAAAGTTTTATAATATTTACGACAATTATGTAACTTTTTGTAACTATTTATATTGTCTTAACTGGATTATTTTTCACAATTTTATTGTCAAAATTTTGATTTTTTGTAAGATGTTAATATTTGTTTATTCTCAGAAAATTAATAGTAGAGGGATTTTACATAATTCCATTGATGTAGCAACATTTTGGATCTTAACCGTTTTTGGTAAAACTTATTTTCGTGCTGAAATGCAAAAGGAATCTGATAACACATTTATAGAAACTATATAAAATATATTTTGAATATCTGTATAATAAACATAAAGAATCATGAAGAATACATCTATCGATATAATTTAAATATTAATGTTATAGTTGTTAAAAATATAGTTAAAGATATTTAAAATCAGATATTTAAAAAAAATGTTGCTTTTTATTTGTGCCAAAAAATCATCAACTTTAAATGTCATTTTAGACCTGTTTAAAAGTTAACTACTGATAGATCTAAAATGGTATGGTCAACAAAAGTTTATGGTCAAAATGGCTTATCAAAAGAAATTGAATATATTTTTTGATTCACAAAAAAATAGTGTTTTATTTCAACCAAATTTGAAAATTGATGATTTAAATGACATTTTTCCCTTTGTTTATGCAAACTATATATACACGTTGCCACCATCCTACCAATCACACACGCCATGTGCGCCGCGAGCATCCCGAGCCAAAGTCCCTGGAACCCGAACCCAAACCAAAACGCCATAATCATCTCAATCGGTATGGGTATCGCAAGAAGGAGCAACTTCTTCCCTTCTCTCAAACTATCTTCATAAGACTCCTCTAAAACCTCCTCGTCGCTACTTTGCTTCTCTTCCAAGAAAGCGATGTAGATGACGAGAAAGACGACAAGGTTGAAATTTGACAAGACACCACTCAAGGCGATACCTTTTATACCAAACCCGAGATACTGCACGAGGAGAAACGTGATGGGTAAGTTGGAGAATATTCGCGATCGCTGTGCAGATTGATAAAGGCAGAGTCTTTGACTGGATCTTGAGATAAGCTCTCAGTGGGTGTAAGAAAGATTCAACGAGGAGATCAGGAACAGAGTAAAGCAGAAAGATGTGAGCTTCAGCCGCGAGATCCTCGTCCTGTTTCAACATTTCAAGGATTTTCTTGGTCTTAATCCAAAGAAGTGAAACAGGGAGAGATGTTAAGAGGAGGAGGATGAGTCCTCGCTGGATTGTAGCTCGGATTGCACGGAACGCTGGAAAGCAGATTGATTCGACGCCCATGGTTAAACCGGAGAAGAGAGAGTAACAGGTTATGTTGGCGAAATCAAGTGCGAGGGAGCCGCCGGCGAGAGTGGAGCGACCGAGACCGCCGAGGAAATACAGAGAGACGTAGTAGCGGAAGTAGAGGAGGAGACCTGGGAAGAACAATGGGAGAGAGATTCGTTTAGGAAGAGCATCGTAACAGCCTTTGATTTAGAAATTGTTTTTTCCCAGTTTTTGTTGGAGAGATGAAGATGAATAGAGAAAGTGAAGAGAAGAGGATTTTGGTGTGTGCCAGATATGAGCCTTTGTTGTGTTTATATAGATGACGAAGAGAAGAGGATTGTGTTCACACGTCCACTTTTTCTAGTTTGGTTATAAAAATTATTATTATTATTAGGACCGATGGATTGAATCATACACAAGAGTTCATTCGTGTTCCAAATTCACAATGTTCATTAGCTATCATCTCTTCCCTAGAATCGTTGTGTGATAATCAAAGAAGAAAGTTACGGTAAGGAATAAACTGTAGTTAAAGAGAAAATATGCAGCAAGGCATAATTTGCTTCTTATATTTTTTGTAGGGTTTGTTTCATGCGTGTCTACTGGTACATCAAAACAAAATCTTCCAATCCGAGAAAGTGATCATTTAGTTATTGTTATAGACGTTTGTGTTGTTGACTGATGGTTTTTGTTTTTGTTTAAATCATACCGGGAATTTGCTATTGATTGTTGTTGATTTTATTATAAAATGTTTTTTCGAAAGCATACGATTCTAAAGTGATTTATTTTTTTATTAAAAAAAATAGATATTAATATACTTGTAAACATTGCAATTGGATAGTTTGGTAATTTCATTTAGGAATAAGTGTAGTTTTCCAAAATAGATATAAAGTGATATGAATTTCAAAATAAAACCTCTTATGAATGTATTTTTCCAAATTTTCCCATAAATAAACTGGACACGATATATTGTAATTTTTTATCATCTACATTATAACATCCATTTTCATATATATATTTTGTACTATTTTACATTTATACCTTATGATAGTTTATGGCGCTGGAACGCAATCCCTTTGACTGAGTCCAATGCATGTTGGACGAAACTACCTTCATATTATTATGAGTTTTTTTTTTTGCTAAAACTCATATTATTATGAGTTTATCTTAGGCCTAGGCGTTCGGATCTTCGGATCGGGTTCGGACCGGTTCTTTTCGGATCCGAATTTTTTCGGGTCTTAAATATTTAGACCCAATAGGTACTTAGAAATTTTCGATTCGGGTTCGGGTCGGTTCTTCTCGGGTACGGATCGGTTCGGGTCTATAATTAAAATATCCATAAATACCCGTAATTTTTCGGGTCCATATCGGATCCGGGTCGGGTTCGGATATTTAGGATCTGAAAAAGACATGATATACCCAATTCCATCAACTTTAGTTGAATATTTGTCATATATATCTAAAATTTTACAAAACAGCTTAAATGAAACTATTAATAATTAAAATAAAACATTTTAAAACTCTAAATTTTACATTTTAAAGCTTTATATTACTTAAAAAATGTTAAAAAATAATAACAAATGTTTTTCACAAAAGATATTAATTTCAACTAAATCATAAAATAATATATATAAAATAGAACACAAAAACATCATAGTTTTAGATATACATGTTTTTAAGTCGGGTACAAATCAGTTCTTATCGGGTTGGGTCTATTCGGGTCGGTTTTTTTTGGATCCGGATCTATTCGGGTCGGTTCCTTTTCAGTTCCGGTTCTTTCGGGTAAAAAAATTTAGACCCAAAAAATACTTGTACATTTTCGGTTCGGTTCTAGGTCAGGTATTTTTGGGTCGGTTCCGGTTCGGATCTTCGGTTCCAGGTTAAAATGCCCATGCCTAGTTTGTCTCTTGTTTCTTCATTTATTTGTTTTATGAAAACTGATAATATATAAATAAATAAACTGGACACGATATATTGTAATTTTTTATCATCTACATTTTCATATATATATTTTGTACAATTTTACATTTATACCTATATATCGTCTTGTGTTATGACTCTCGGAATGCTAGACGACGAATGTGTCACACTACTGTTTTTTTTTTTTTATCTTAAACAAAATAAATGAATTTAAAAGAAACAGAAGTCAACTATCTCAGCCGGTCAAAAATTAAAAAGAAAATTAGAAAAAAAAAAATCTATATGAGTCTATAAATGTTTGTTGTCAACAAAAAAAAAACACTTTAAATTATTTGTCACATTAATAATTTGTCTAATATTTTTGTCTCATTAACATTATAATTACTGTTAATATGATTATACCCTTAATTTTTTAAAAAATAAACTTAATTAAAATATATAATATTTGTTTTTGGCTTTTTAATATAATTTTGTAAGTAAAAAAAGGTAATTACAAAAAGGGAAAACAACAAGGTAAACCTAATATTTCATGGCCAATTTGGCTAGAAAACCATGAAAGAAAAGATTATTAGGAATCCATGCAAAAAATAAGTTAATTAGCTAGTCGGATAGAAGAAGATAAGCAGCATTGCCAGCCCGGAATATCCGGTGGCCTAAACCAAAATAAAAAAATGTGGCCATTAATTTATTTTCAGAAATTTTGAATTTTGTTTATCATTACTATACTTTTATTTTATATAGGAAAATGTATTGTATTAAAACCAAATTTATGTTATCTTTTAAATCAAACAAATATAACAGTTTAGTTGTGATTGGTGTAAATTTAACCTGGATTTTTGGTAAGTTATTTTACAATTATATAAAGAATCAAGAAAATCATAAAAATATAAGAAAAATGCATTACTATATGTGTTTGAAATATAAAATATGACTCTCTTATACTATGATAAGTTAGATGACAATAAATGATAGTTAAAATGATATAATATATATATATATATATATATATATATATATACACGTGATTATTAGCTATAAAAAAATACACTAGGAAAGATGATAAGTTAGACAATAAGTGATAGTTAAAATGATATATATATACACACGTGATTATTAGCTATATAAAAAAGGACACTAGGAAAGTATGAGAGAAAGGAAAATGACTAAATATTCTTTACTATCAATTATATCTAACTAGGTCCGTGCGGGCGGGACGTGATTTTTAAAATAATTTCAATAGTTGGAACATATGTTTAATAAACAGTATTTGTGTTATCTTTTATATTTTTTCTACATTTGTTTCTTGAGTTATCTTTTGATTCAATTTGGAATATGAAAAGTAGATGATAATGTTTTGATTGTAATGGTGTTGTGAGTTGTCTGTGTTTGTTCGAGATGACAGAATTTTTTGTTTCTGTAGAATATTAATGGAAGCGATGGACATGTTTTTTTTTATGGTTACGTATAATTGTTTTTAATATTAATATACTTAGCCTTTCATGTTTCTCTTCCTAAACAGAAACCTGGTAGGAGGAATAAAGTCATGAAGGAGTAATAATGTTTTCATCACTTCGATCTTGTCTTCTTGTGTGAATTGGTGGAATTTGCTTTGTAGAAGTTAAGAGTCCTTAGTTTACAAAAAAAAAAAAAGGTGTTAAAAGTCCTCATTTTGTGACGTACTTGTTTCACTGAGGTCTTTGGGATGATGCAGAACCCGTGGTTTATGGAATTTGTTGTTGCTATCAACCGTTTTAGTTTTTCTAGTTAGTTGAACACCATATGAATTTGGAAATCTGGATATTGAATTATTTGTGTGTTTGGCACTGTTTGTGAATCGTATTTGTGACTTAGTGCGTGAAAATAGAGCAACGATCTGTTGTTAATAGTGATTCTTACTAATATGAACGTGAATCACCGGAAGCGTCAGGATTGATAAACCATGAAAAATCCCATTGTGTGTGATATACAATCATTTTCGTATGAATGTGTTTGCTTAGTTTTTGTCCATGTTCTTTTAAAAACTGGTGAATTTAATAATCACTATCAAATGTTAAAATTCTCAAAAAGAAGCAAATAAGTTGTTAAAAATAAACTCTCTTCTCATTTCAAAAATATAGTTTTGAAGATCTATGTAGTCAAATACATATTAGCGCTCAAATTCTATCAACGAAAAACAGGGAAAATGAAAAACATAAAGATTAATATGCCTGCACTAAATTAACATATAGCTTAGTGTGGCCAGCTGAAAAGTATCATAAGCACCATCTATGTAGCTTATGCGGGCATCAAGACCTAGGTCTTGTCACCATAAACATGTAATTTTGATCAACCTCAGATACATAATGTGAAGGGGACAGATGAATCAAGAACATAACCTTAAGTTAGTCTAGTGGCCCGTGGACATGAATTGAATATGCAAGAAAAATAAAATGTGAAACAACTTTCTGAACAAAGAACACCATGAATTCCTCAGTAGTGTGTTGATGAAATTACTCAGTAGTGTTTGTACTACATGAATTCAGCCGCACAAAAAACACCATGAATTCCTGAACACTTGAGAAAGCCAAGAGACATCAATTAAACAGTGTATTTAAACTTGATTTACAAAGACTTAATGAAACGCAGAGCATCATTTACCTGACACGTGTCGCCGTATCCTGCGTCGATTTATCTGCCTGATGCTGAGGTGGCGGGCTGAGAGGAGAGAAAACCCTTTTTTATAGTAATATAAATAGATAGATAGATAGATAGATAGATGAGATTCTATTGAAAGAAAACGCCGAGAAAGTATGAGAAAAAGAAAAATACTAAATATCTAATCAACATTATAATAGGACACTTTCAAGGCTCCTTAAGGTGTCCACGTGTGCACTTAGTGGGTACCACCTTATTATTATTTTTCCCAAACCGCGTGGGCTAAATGAAATGGGCTTCGTGTTTGTTCATAGCTATTGAATGGGCTTAAGGGTTGCTCCTGCGTTTTGGTGAGAAGAAAGACCGACCCCTCGCCTTCTTCCAGATCCTTCACCTATGGTCGATTCCTCTTCGGTCTTATCGGATTAACTCGATCTTTATGGCTGTCTTAAGTTCCTCGGACGACAAAACGTCAACCTCTAACGCATCCAGAAGACCATATATATAGATTCTTCATGAAATCAGGTATCGCCCTCCTCGCTACTTTTTTTCCTCCCCTTTGTCATCCTGGTTATAGTCTCAAATTGTGTAGTCTGTTGGTAGGAATTATAACTGTTTGGTTTTGTTTATATGTGTAGTTGAAACCGTATCCTTATTGTTTTCATAACAGGAACGTGACCGTGTTCATGTCTTTATGGGATGAGGCTGCATCAGCTTTTAGGGGTCTCTTGAAAGCTGGGGATAAATCACAGTCCGTGATGCTGGTGACCACAGTTAATCCTAAACTCTTTGGAGGTAAGAATCATCTGGTTTCTAATCCATATAATGTTTTTATATATTTTCCTCACAAGTTTATTCTCTGTTCAGGGAATCTGTATCTCAATTCCACACAAGGGACTAGGTTCTTCTTTGACACCAGTATCTCTGAAATAGCAGAGTTTGTTAGCATGTAAGATAATCAAACTTAAATAGTAGCAAAATCTCAGCACGTCTTAATCATAACAACATGTTATATCCAGCATTGGATCTACACCACCTGAAGATTATACATGTGTCGACACGCTTGAAGGAGTCAAGAAGAAGGAGCTTGTGTCAATAGGGGATCTCAACACATTCATCTCGAACTCTAACGAACAGGTTGTTGTCTGCCTTTGTTTACTCCAATATATATATTCACTATTTTTTATACTTTCAATTGACTAAAATATTACTTGTGGGCAGATCCAAGAAGCTGATTTCCTCTGCAAAGCCCAGATTGTTGGTGTCATTCAGGAAAATGGGTGGTTCTTTGTGTCTTGCACTGGTTGCCACAAAAAATTGGAAAAACGTGGGACGTCATTGGACTGCAGCAGATGTGCAACTTCTGACGTGACTGGTGTTGTTAGGGTAACTTTGTGTAGTCTTTAACATTTGGTTAAGCGGTTTCATGTAAATATCCATTTACCAGTCCATTACTCAACGTAAGGTTCCGCGTTGAGATTGCTGTTGATGATGGCAAAGATAGCGCAACGTTTGTTGTCTTCGATAAGGAGATGAACAAGCTCACCAAACAGGAAGCTGCTGTGCTTGCCCTGGATGAGGTATCTCCTTCTTCCCTGGAACCATTTTGGTTTCTGTACGCATTTAGTGTAAGTCAATATAACTTGCGATAACTGGCCGCATGCTGCAGGTTTCAAACGGTGGAGAGGAGTATCTCCCAAGTTGTCTTGAAGAGCTAGCCGGGAAGGAGTTTGTGTTTCAGATCCGTGTAACACCTTTCAACTTCACTCCCAATCACCGTACCTTCACCTTTGCCACCATCTCTGAAGATATCGAGGTTGTCTAATTTAGCTTATCACTATCTTTACTGACTGGACTCTTTTTAAAAATATCACTTTCATGTATCTCAGGCACACTCTGAGAACAGTGGAGTTGACACAGGATTTGAAGTTTCGTCTTCGGGCCCGTCTGTTTTGGGAGTCAAGATGAGTGAAGAACGTGCATCAGGCAATCATCCAGGGAATGCAGACGCTCAGCAGAAACGCAAGCGTGGCCGTGAGTAATTGGGAAAACATATTCCTACAAACCCGTCATCAGTCTTATTTGTCTTTTTTTAAAAATACTTCTACTAGCTATGCTTCTCATTATGAGCTTTGATCTCTGTCGTTATCGTTTTGATTTCCATGGATATTTTCTTATTTTCTGGATTATTAATGAATCTTTGACGGGTTAAATTTGATTCATAAACCTAAGAGTACTGTTTCTTTAAAAAAATTGATTTAATATAGAGAAAATTGGCGGGAAATCAGCCGGAATATGCTTAGTATGGATACATGAATCCGTTAGTTTGATGAAAGTTATATTTAATCTAGATTGCTACACCATGGATGCACACTTTTACGGTAACTTAATGCACTAAATAGTTAATAAATCTTCACCATTAATATTATAGGTATAAGTATTTCTATAATAAGCATGTAAAGTAAACACTCCCATTACGTTGAAAAGGTCCACACAACATTTCCAAAATTTTCATGCAAAAATAAATTTACGACTCATTATATTAACTTATTTCTTTCGAATAGTTAACCAACACTTAGATATGGCCTTTTCATTTGGACCTGAAAAACCGACCCAGCACTGACTCCCAAGAATCCAAACCGGAACCGAAACTAAAATTAACAAATACTGTTGGTCCAAATTTCTTTTCACAACAGAACCAGACCGGAAACTACCGAACCGAATAGACATAGCCCCCGAAAAATAAATATTAATAGATCCAACCCAGAAAAAACAGTTATGTACCCGATTTAAATACATGTGTATACAAAACTATAGTTTTAAAGAAATATGAGGCTTTCAAATTTTAATTTAAATATTTTTAACATGTTTTAATTTAATTATTCATAATTTATTAAAAAGATATTTGGTTCAATTTAACAAATATATGTTTCAAATCAATATGATAGAGTTGAATATGTCATGTCGTTTTCGGACATTAGATATCCGAATCCGACTGGGGACAATATGCATCCTAAAATATTACGGATATTTAGTCGGTATTTTATTTATAGAAAGAATCAGCCCTAAAATATTACGGGTATTTTGTCGGTATTACGGATATTTAGTCGGTATTTTATTTATAGAAAGAATCAGCCCTAAAATATTACGGGTATTTTGTCGGTATTACGGATATTTAGTCGGTATTTTATTTATAGAAAGAATCAGCCCTAAAATATTACGGGTATTTTGTCGGTATTACGGATATTTAGTCGGTATTTTATTTATAGAAAGAATCAGCCCTAAAATATTACGGGTATTTTGTCGGTATTACGGATATTTAGTCGGTATTTTATTTATAGAAAGAATCAGCCCTAAAATATTACGGGTATTTTGTCGGTATTACGGATATTTAGTCGGTATTTTATTTATAGAAAGAATCAGCCCTAAAATATTACGGGTATTTTGTTGGTATTTTAATTATAGAACCAACCAACCAGTATTGATAAATTTTTAATTGAAATATCTATTAATAATATCTTCTCATAGTTTACGACGTCCATAGGCAAACTCTGCTGTTTCAACGTTTAACAAATTAGGTTTTCATTCAACTTCTCCTCTTCTTCTTCTTCTTCTTCTTCTTTTTTTTTTTGATAATCCAGGGGTTCCCCGCTTCGCGGATCATTCCCCTGGGCCCGGTCAGGCAGCGGTCCACTTCACCCGGGAGGGCTTTACCTGAGCTGGATCGAACCCAGTACCGCTTTGGTGTCCAGAAGAGGCAGGATAGTTTCCGCATGGAGAGGGAATCGAATCCGGATGGTAGTTGCCACCACAGGTCCGTCCTGCCACTTGGATTACCTCGTCCGGACTCTTAAATTTTTTAAACTTTATCTCCCAATCGATCCGTATACTTGCGTTCACCTTCCGTTCATTATCGTCATAAATCCCACAATAAAATCTAAATTCATTTCAAACAATTCAAACCTCAACTCTCCATCTCCCGTATCAGAAAATGAAACCGTCAGTTGAACTGGAACTATATAAATTAGAGAATTATAAGAGGAAGATCAACCTACTGATCCCGTTTCTGGTATCCTCCTTCCTCAAACTTGCGAAATGGCTTCGTCTGCTACTATCGATTCTCAACAACCTCTTCCTCACTCCCCCTTCGCTGCGCATCGTCTCTCAATCTATCCATGCCCGCCTGCTCCGTTTTTGGGACTCCTCAAA